>NC_058102.1:116033833-116351000 GCF_020171115.1 Neogale vison
CTCAAATTCTTGTTTTCAGAACTGTGTTGATCTCCAACATTCCAAAGCCAAACCTCCTCCAGTATTCGCCACCTCATCTGCCAAACCCAGAAGGTGAGGTACGAGCTTAACACCTACATCTCCGTTCAACCCACTCTTCTTCCAGTGTTTGTTATCTGTGTGAATGGCAACAGCACTCTACCAGTTGTGACAGTGAGGAACCTGAGCCATCCTCTTCGTCTATGTATCCAACGCAAACCACCAAGTTCTTTGGAATTTTACCTCTTAAACATCTCTTGTAGGCATCCAATTCTCTTTGCTTCCATCCCCATACTGGCTCCCTGCCTATCCCGTTCCTTCCTAATGGTGTTCTGCTCAAGCAATCTCTTCTAACTGGAATGACCTTCCCACTTAGACACGACTGTCTCAGATTCTCAGCCCAGTCGCTTCCCTTTCTGTGATCTGCTAATAAAACAAAAAACAATAATGACAAAGCGAATATATATATATATATTAAAAAAAACCACAAAGATCCCTATGCAATTAGATCTTAAAGCCTGTCTCCAGCATTAAGCAGACATGGCAGCTGGGGCTGCCTTCCCCCATTCCCACCAAACTCCCTCTTTAATCAACGTCTGCTTTAAACCTTTCTTTATTCATTCCCCTTTATTTTTCCCTTCCAATTTAGTTTCTGTGATCAACTGAATAGGATCCCAATGTGTAGAGCCGGGCCACAGTGCAATCTGCACCTGCCCTCTTCCCATCTGACTGACCTTATTGCCGCCTGGGAAAAGAAGCTGCCTAAAAGTTGTGTAACTGGAAGCCAGAATGAAGAGATCTCTGCCTTTCCCAGATGGATCTCCTCTTGACTAAAAGGGCCTAAAGGATGAACGTACTCAACTTTGGACTGAAGTACTAAATATCCCATTAAAGTGCAAGTCAGTTCCTGCCAGAGCCACATCTCAACCTAACCACAATTTCCAGACACTCATCATTTACATTTATTCATTCATTGAGCACAGGTCATTGAGGACTATTTAATTAGGACTTTGTCCTGAGGATGCATTGGTGAAAACCTGGTGTTTCTTGTCCTTTGAAGAGAAGGTAGACATTATGCAGCTGATTACACAAGATTGTAATTACTATTCATTTACCCATTCAGTCATTATGTATCAAACATGTATGTACCTTGTACTAAGTAATGGTGCTCAGTGCTGGGAATGTAAAAAGTGACCATCACATTCTGTACCTTCATGAAACTTGCATTCTAATCAATCATAACTCAGGAGGGGCACCTGGATGGCTCTGTGGGTTAAGCCTCTGCCTTCGGCTCAGGTCATGATCTCAGGGTCCTGAGATCGAGCTCCATATCGGGCTCTCTGCTCAGCAGGGAGCCTGCTTCCCCCTCTCTACCTGCCTCTCTGCCTACTTGTGATCTCTCTATATATATCAAAAAAATAAATAAAATCTTTAAAAAAAAGAAACAAATATAACCCAAGAGGACATAAGATTGAAGGTGAGGTAAGAGCTACAAAGTGTACATAGTTGTATGAGAGTATATAATTAAATATATTTATATATATAAATAATATATATTATATGTTATATAATATATACATATCACTCTGTAATTAGGAAAACTGGCTTCATCTGGGAGATCACAGATGATTTTTGGTAACTTTTGAGGGATTATGTATAAAATAAGATGGAGGCCTAAGTGTGGAGGCTGGTCTTAAAAGATTAAATCTTAAAGAGATTTAAAAATTCTCTTTCAATTCTGTTGATAAATCAAAGAGAAATTCTCATTTGTGTTCTGGAGCAGCCTTACCACATCTGTAACCCATATTAATTTCTCATTTAAACAAAGAAGTCTGTCTTATGCTCAGGGTGGACTATAATATTATCAATATTCTTTCATTTCTCATGTTAATAATTGTTGTTAACCACATATTGGTGGCCACTGGGACCAGTTTTTCACTTACCCATTTCAACACAGGAGGATATCTACTGTGTGCCTTCTATGCCATTCCAGCAAATTTCCATTTTTTTCCTGAAGATATTGGGGAAACCACTGTGGGATTTTACACAGAGGAATAATATGACCAGATGTCCTCTTGAAAAATGACTCTGGCTGCTTCTCTTTGAACTTTTCATTTAAAAAAACAAAAAACAAACAAACAAAAACAAGGGGCACCTGGCTGGCTCAGTTGTTAAGCATCTGCCTTCAGCTCAGGTCATGATCCTAAGGTCCTGAGGTGGGGCCCCACGTCGGGCTCCCTGCTCAGCGGGAAGCCTGCTTCTCCCTCTGCCACTCCCCCTGCTTGTGTTCCCTCTCTTGCTATGTCTCTCTCTGTCAAATGAATAAATAAAATCTTAAAAAAAAAATCTATGGAAGTATTCTAAAATTTGTGAGAGTAAAAAAAAAAAATCTTTCTTGCCACCCTTCTGCCGCTCTTCAATGAAGCACGATTTTCTATCTTCTACTTTTCCGTGCTTGGAGAGTGTGCCAAGAAAGATTGTCCAGACTTAATGTGAAATCATAGTTGCTGGTGCGGAACTTCAGGCTACCTCCGTGGGCTTCCTCTTCACCCTTGGCAAAGCCGACTCAGATTCTCCGTGTCATTGGCTGGTTGGCATAATCCTCTGTGACCGCTGGAGCAGGGCTAACTCTTCTCCTTCTCCAAATGAGGTGGCGGAGCTTGGCTTGACCGAAACATTCTGAGGTGGGTTGCTCATCTGCTAGCCACAGGGCCATTAAAGATAAACGCACTCTCATGCACCTGGGACTCTGAGCCACGTGCCTTACCTTTTGGTAGGTCTTCCACGGTGTCACACCTTCTTGAAGACTTCTCTATCAGCGTCCATGACTGCCCTTCACCTTTCTACTCCTCCTCTTCCACATTTAACAACAACCATTAAAAGATGACTTTCGTTTCACTTTCATACTTCAAATTTTTTTTTTTTTAAGATTTCATTTATTTATTTATTTGACAGACAGAGATCACAAGTAGGCAGAGAGGCAGGCAGAGAGGGGCGAGGGGAGAAGCCGGCTCCCCGCTGAGCAGAGAGCCTGATGGGGGGCTCGATCCCAGGACCCTGGGATCATGACCTGAGCTGAAGGCAGAGACTTTAACCCACTGAGCCACCCAGGTGCCCCTTCAAGTGATTTCTGACAGTGTTGCTCCCTCCTCTTTCCAGTAGGGCTCAGGGATCACGTGGAAACGTGGCGATTATAATAGACCTGCTTTGGGGAGGGGTGCTTCTCTCTCAGCATCTATAGATTTCATTACAGACCTGGCATTGTAGGGTGGATGCTCCTTGCTAATTTTTTCCCCTTTATTTTCCTTCCTCTGAAAAGCACATTATCACTATACTAAAGGCCTTGAGCAAAATTTAATTCATTCCACGGATCCACATCTGTAAAACAAGCACTGATGGGGAGAGCTATTTGAAATGAAATAAGAGCTGAAGCTTACAAAGTTAAAAAAAAAAAAAAAAAAGAAAAAGAAAAGAAATGGGATGACATCCCTCTCTCAGTGTGAAAGGATTAAGATGGTTTTAATTATCTCACCTGGCTTTGGTTATTGCATTTATTCCCGCTCCCCATTGTTTCCTTTCTATAGCTAATATGATAGCATAAGGTCTGGTGTTATCATCTGGATTCCTCCCTTTAGGAAAGCTGAAGAGCCCCAGGTTAGAAAGTAAAAATCACAGTTCTAAATGTGCATAAATGCGTGATGACAAGAGCAGAGGCTTAAGTTCCTATGCTCAGTCATGTACAAATGCCAGTAATAACCGGAGACTCAAGACGGAATATCTCACACTTCTTTTGAATAAAGCAAAGGGATTTCTGATGTGATCTGGATGTGAAAAGATGTGGTTATTGAAGGTATTGGTGCAATCTCCTGGAATGTAATCTCAGATCCTGCCTCCAGGCCGGGCCAGTTGTATACACACAAAGGCAGGGTGTTTGGGGCATGGAAGTTTCTTTTGTTGACTAAAATATATACAGGCACCAACACAAAGAAATGGTTGCTTCTTGGCCTTTATTTTAAGATGATGGCAGACATCATGTTAATATTTCCTGTTTTTTCCTATCAAGAACTCTGTTTGGCCTGACTGGGAGCAGCGAAAGGAATTTTCCATGAGTCTTTTTTTTCTCTTAACACCTGAAAATTCTCCTGTGATAAAGACTTGACAGCAGCCTTGAGCATGGACTATGTTAAGGGAAAACTTGAAGGAGGAGAGAGTGAATAATATATCACAAAGTAGAACCAATCCAGGGAACTGGAAATTATTGTTATTCCAAACCCTGGGGGTGGAGGAGTAGGGTGGCGCAAAGGGAAGGGGGAAACCTTGCGTGGGCCCAGGGGGCTGGCTCAGCAGGCAAGAAGAGCAGCCCTTCTCCAGCCATGGAAGTGAGAACATGGTCAGCACAGAGCCATGCAGAACAGCTCAGGGAGGAGAGTAAGGTAGATGGGCCCAGCCGTCCTGCTCTCAGTCACTTTGCTGGGTGGGGGGGTCTCTTGGGTGCTCCTTCTGTTCGGGATCCATAAGCACCAAGAAAAGGAAATGAGCAGAAAGTGATGGGTCTATCAGCCTCTGATAGGAGCGAACTAGCAGGCCGTGATGGGCATGTAACCCTTATCCTAGCTCCAGAGATCCGAGACGGGCCAGAAAAACAGGCTGAATTTCTGGAGGGGTAAGTCACACGACTTGTGGCTGAGACACATTTTTTGAAAGGCCTGAGCATGCGGAGCGTCTTGGCTGATCAATCAAGGAATCAGTGGTCAAAAAAAAGACACCGCCACCCCAGCTGTCCCAAAGCTTCCCATGCCATCCAGGAGCACTCAGAGGGATGCAGACAATCTCTCTTCCCTTTGGAACATCAAAGGAAAAAATCAAAGACCTTATTTTCAATTTGATTCTTATAACTGAATGCCCCACTGATCAGGATAAGCAAGGGACAAACACATTAGTGCCCATATAAAATGGCTTTCGGAAAAGTAAGATCTGATCCACTGAGCCAAATGATCGTTACAAGCTGTCATCAGTAAAACCAAATTTCACAGCCAATGGGACACTTGGCGTCTTCACCTGGCTCAGGGGGAACTGGCGGTGGCGTGGTGTGGAAGGAAGAAAAAAAATTCTACCCCGCAGAAGTGCTCTGTGTTTGTCTTGTGCAGTCTCGAGGTCACTTTGATTTTGGTTTTTTTTTCAGCCGTGTTCATACCGCCGATCCCATTAGTCGGGAGGAGCCAATCGAGCCTGTTTGCGGAATCTGGGCTGTCCCTGGGGCTTCCCACTGATGTCAGGGCCGTGCCGCTTCCTCCAGCCCCCGAGAGCAGGTCTGGGTTTGTCCCTTCTTTGAAGGTAAAAACAGGTTAAGAGCTGTCAATCAATAAATCGCAGATGAAGGGAGTGGTCATGATCAGATTACCTGCCCAAGTCAATTTATAGCAATCCCAGCAATCCCAACGGTGCGCATCTACAGACCTCCTTGGGCTTTGTCCAGAAGAAAGAAATCAGAGGTGGTTTCTCCCTAAATCTTTTATAAATTACAAAAATTTTCAGCTGGAGTGAAAGGAACCTGCCTGTTGTCCAACAGAATCCCCTTGCCTTTGATTTCTAGAAGTTGGTTGACAACTGGGATCAAAATGAGGGCTTCTGTAGCACCATGGCCAGCCCAGTAAGCTTGCCTCACTGGAGTAAGCTTGCTGGTGCTCTACTCCTGGCTGGCTGAGCTGCCGCAAGAGAGCAAACTTTCCTAAACAGTGTTGACAATAGCGCCACCTCCAAGGGTGCCTCTCAGGCAAGAAGTTCCCACCACCGCCTACAGTGGCCATCAAGCCGTCTTTGACAGCGTTAGTCATTAGAAAGTTTTTCTTTTTGTTAAGCCCTCATCAGTTTTATTATGCCTCCCACCTCTTCACAAAGGAGACATGAATTTTAAAATGTCTTTGCCCTGGAGCCAAAAGCACTCCGTTATAAATACTGTATTTGCCAAATTCAGATAAAAAGTCGATGTGTACTCTTGAGTGGTAATCGAGAGAATGTGTCCCATCTATGCAGGCTCACGTGAACGTGGCTTGAGTCCATTTCGGCATTATGAGCTGATGCATATGAAACTGCTCATTTTGTAGACCACCAGTGATTGACAACTGGGCACGTGACAGGATTCAACCTGTACTATAATGGTTAAGAATGTGGATTTTGGGGGCACCTGGGTGGCTCAGTGGGTTAAAGCCTCTGCCTTCAGCTCGGGTCATGATCCCGGGATCCTGGGATCGAGCCCCACGTCGGGCTCTCTACTCCGCGGAGAGTCTGCTTTCTCCCCTCTCTCTGCCCGCCTCTCTGCCTGCTTGTGATTTCTCTCTCTCCGTCAAATAAATGAAATCTTTAAAAAAAAAGAAGAATGTGGATTTTGGAGCTCCTTCTCCCACTTGGTAGCTGTGATCTTCAGCAAGTTACTAAGGACTCTGTACCTTAATTTCCTCATCTTGGTAATATTTATTTCATAATTATAATATCATTTTCACAACATTTATGGAAAAAAAAGAATGGACTAATATATGTAAAGCATCTAGAAGAGTTCTTAGCGTTTAGAGAAAATTATTCATTCCCTTTTCATAGGATTTCCTGGTTGTAATTAAATATCTTATTCTAGAAGGACAGAAGCTATGTGGGGTGGGGTGGATAGCTGCAAGAGAGACATTTGTCTAGGACCTCCTGTTCAAAAAGGGCTTCATTGTAAATTTCTGATGTTATCTCCAAATGAAGGTAAACATACAGTCACAGAGACACAGACAAGATTTACAAACTACTATAATTGGTAATAAGGTATTAATTATTAACACTTAAATTTATCACAATATTTAGAGACTTGCTTTGTCCTATCTTCATTTTTCAATGTATTTGAACCTCATTAAGATATAAGAAATAACACGGAGGACATGAGGAGATGGAGAGGAGAAGGGAGTTGGGGGAAATTGGAGGGGGAGACAAAACATGAAAGACTGTGGACTCTGAGAAACAATCTGAGGGTTTTGGAGGGGCGGGAGGTGGAAGGTTGGGTGAGCCTGGTGGTGGGTATTATGGAGGGCACGTATCGCATGGAGCACTGGGTGTGGTACATAAACAATGAATTCTGGAACATTGAAAAGAAATTTTAAAAAATAAAAAAATTTTTAAAAAGATATACAATTGACTCAATCTTTTCAGTTTTGGCAGAAAAGGTAACAGCTAAAGCCACTAACTCCTACATATTTCTTATGTGAAATACAGAAGAAGAATACTGCTTAAGGTATAAAAAATGCCTCTCTTCTAGAGCCTTTGGGTTCCACAAAGAGATTACCTCTACCTCTAGCTCAATGCCATGTTCAAGTGCTGGCCGGGGGACTGTGGTCACTGGCTCCATTGAGTAGCTTGTCTCACTGCCCAAGGACAAGAGATGCAAACTTAAGCTCTTTGCCGGTGTTTCAAAAATGTCCTATTGAAAAAGATATTTAGGAAAAAAGAATCAGAGTTCCCACCGCATTCCATAAATTTAGATTTTCTAATATCTTACCATGAACTAAGACAACTAAGTAAAGAACTATTTATTTACATGACATTTTAATGACTGTTGCCACAGATAGCTTTCCTAGATTGCCTATATAATGGGCCAGTATGAGAGATAGTTCAGTTCAGACTCTTTGTTGATTCTACTACTATAATATTGTTTTGATCCCAAGTGGTGTCCATTTTATGCATCGAGGAAAATTCCTGTTTGGTCTTGGAGCCAAGAGCAGTAAATTTTGTAAATTGACTGAATTTCCATTTTCAAGACAGCAGTTAAATAGCTTAGAACCAAATTTATGCTTCATTAAATAAGTAAGTTTTTCTTATTCTTATTCTAGGGTTCATTTTTCAGCCCTACTATCACTTAATTTTTCTTTTTCTTTTTAAAAATAGCCTTATTGAGGTATTATTTATATACAACAAAACTGGCCAATTTTAAGTGCAAAATTCAATGAGTTTTGAAAAATATGTGGAGCTTAGTAAATATCACCATGATGACATATAGAACATTATACTCAAATAATGAATCATTGAACGCTACATCAAAAACTAATGATGTACTGTATGGTAACTAAGATAACACTAAAAAACTAAATAAAACAAAACAAAAGAATATTAAAAAACTCCCTGCTTCTCATTTCCCACCAATCTCCCTTTCCTGGGCCTTAGAAACCACTAGTCAGGAGCATCTGGGTGGCTCAGGGGTTAAAGCCTCTGCCTTCGGCTCAGGTCAGGGTCTCAGGGTCTTGGGATCAAGCCCCACATCAGGCTCTCTGCTCAGCGGGGAGACTGCTTCCCTCTCTCTCTGCCTGCCTCTCTGCCTACTTCTGATCTCTCTGTCAAATAAATAAATAAATAAATAAATAAGATCTTAAAAAAAAAAAAAAGAAACCACTAGTCAGCTACTGTAGTTTTTCCTTTTCTAGAATTTTCTATAAATAAAATCATATAGTCTTTTGTATTTGGTCCCTTTCACTTAGCATAATCTTTTTGAGATTTAATGTATGTTGTTGAGTGTAGCAGCAGTTCATTCCTTTCTATTGCTAAGTACTAATTCCATTGTGTGAAGATATAGATGTGCTAAAATAGAAATTGATTCCAGTTTGGGGCCATTCTAAATAAAGCTGTTACACACCTTAATTTACATCTTTGTGTGAACATATATTTTCCATCATCTTATCAAATACATAAGGGTGGGATTATTGAATCATATGTTAAGTGCATGTTTAACTTTATAAAAATGGTCAAGTTGTTTTCCCATATGGTTGCACCCTTTTGCATTTTGCCAGCAATATATGAGCATTCCAGTGGTTTGGTATCCTTGGCAACCTGTGGTATCATCAGTCTTTTTCATTCTAGATATTCGGTCTTTTTCATTTTAGGTATTCGATGTACCAGTATATTATTGTAGTTTTAATTTGTATTTTTCAATGCTTTTTTTGATATTAAGCATATTTTCATGCTATTTGTCATCTATATGCCTTTTTCGGTGAAGTGTCTGGTCAAATCTTTTGCACCCTCTCCGCCTTTTAAAGTCGAAATTTTACCTTCTTATTATTGAGTTGAAAGAGCTCTTTATATATGCCTGCATGTATTCCAGATATATTTTTGCAAATATTTTTTCCCAGTCAGTTTCTTACCATTTTCTTAATAATGTATTTTCAAATGTGAAAGTTGTTAGTTTTGATGAAGTCTAACTTATTAAATTTTTATTTTATACTTCATGATTTTTTTAAAAAGATTTTATTTATTTATTTGACAGACAGAGATTACAAGTAGACAGAGAGGCAGGCAGAGAGAGAGAGGAGGAAGCAGGCTTCCCGCTGAGCAGAGACCCCACCCCCACCCCAGTGCGGGGCTTCATCCTGGACTCTGGGATCGTGACCCAAGCTGAAGGCAAAGGCTTTAACCCACTGAGCCACTCAGGCGCCCCTATACTTTATGATTTTTATATCCTCAGAAATCTTTACGTAACCCAAGGTTATAAAGATGGTCTCACATTCTCTTCTAGAAATTTTATATTTTTTGATCTTACATTTAGATCCATGATCCATTTTAAGTTAATTTTGGTCTGTGGTTTGAGGCAAGAGTCCAAGTTTATTTTTTGCATATCAATATCCAATTGTTCCAGCATCATTTATTAAAAGGAACACCCTTTCCACCTTATCTTTGCACCTTCAAAAAAAATTAGACCATGCATTTATTTCTGGACTAAACAATCTTTCTCAAGTATACGTGGCTGTTGTAGCTTTATAGTAAGTCTTGAAATTAGGTTGTGTATCCTCTTTGTTCCCCCCTCCCCAAATTTTTTTAGGTATTCTAAGCCCTTTACAGTTCTATGTGCATTTTAGAATCAGCTCATCAATTTGCACACAAAAAATTCCTCATAAGATTTTAATTGAAATTATACTAAATCTGTATGTCAAACAGGAAAATGCACCTTATGGACAGACCTCCTGCTACCAGGGGAAGAAATGACCCAGGGCCCCAGTGGCTATCTTTTGGAATCCATTTTTTCATTTGGGTCAGATGATGCCTCCCAGGGGCAGCTCCCCAGTCAAGGAATGAAAGTGGTAGAAATACTGAAAGAGACTCATTTTTGGAGACAGGGAACTCCTCTTTTGGCCACTTTAGAGTCAAGGAATCCTTGTCATCTGTGTTGAGCTCCCGTAGACTGCACAGCCCCCAAGAGTGGTCCACCCAACCTTTCCTCTTTCCTTCACTTAGGGTCACACTTGCCTCAGAGTCTGACATCTCTCCCAGACTTTTCTGGCTGTCTCCTTAATCCTTTTCTCACAGGCTTCTTCCTTAATAAAATCATTGCATTTTTAACCCTGTTTTTATGTCTGTTTCTCAGGGGGTCTAGATTAACACAAGTCATACCAAGAGTGGTCCAAGAAAGCAGATAGCAGGATGAAGGCAGAGAATGAGCTCAGCTACCCATTGGCAGGAAGAGGGCCCATGTCTGCTCCCTGGCATAAGATGCAGCTCAGTTTCTAAATATTTCACTGATGGTGACCCTTGAAAACATCCCTATGGAGGCAAATACCACGTTAGGTATAATGATACAGGAGAACAGTGCCTACGAAAGATAGCTGGTTCAGCTGGGCTGATACACTAGGTGTAATCGACTCCCTGCAAAGGAGACTGAGAGCTGTTAACATGCACTACTTAATAGCCAAGCATGAGAGACCTAAAGCCTCCAGTGGTAATGGTGGTAGCTTATAAGGAGGTCCTCATCACCTATAGGTGGAAGGCAGGCATTACCAAAAGACAAGGTTAAGACTTAATTTTGAGAATGGCAGAGCTCCAAAGACATCCAAATACACTTTAAAAGCCAAGATCCCTGGATGGATGCCCTTGATGATGTTGACTTGGCAACATCCCCACTCCTGCCCTCTGGGCATGCACAAGGGCCTTACCTTGCCCCCTGGTAAGGGCTAACACTTAAGCCAGGCTCAAAGACTACAGGATCCTTCTCCCCATAAGGCCCAAGTGCTCCCCTTCCTCCTTAGGAGCTGTCCCCATCTTCCCTCCTGCTGCCAGAAAGATAATTAGGGTTAAATGCCAGGCTAGTCCAGCTGTGGTCAGTGTAGGGCTTGATAATGTAAGAAAGAGACTATATACCTAAAGAATTAAGTCAACTACCCACCTGCATGTACTGTCAAGAACAAAGAAAATGCTCCTGGGATTAAGTTTTGAGGATATTTGATTGAGGAGGATAGAACATAAAGCTGGATAAGCAACTCTTTATTGATTTAGGGACATTTTCTCAGGATGTGGGATTTATCACCCTAGTAAAGACTCAGGGGATAGAACAAACTTTTTACTGGGGTGGATTTTAAAAGCCTACAAAAAATGGTGGCCAGTGCTTAGCAAAGCAGAAATGTCTGAGCTTCCCTGAAAGACGGTAGGGGAAAAATAAAAAGCCTAAGCATGACTATGTTCCAATAAAACTTTATTTACAAAAACAGGTGTTAAGCCAGAAGGAGACTTGGCTATAGTTTTCCTAACATTGCCTTAGACAGCAGTCAGCCAAAGCATTGTTCAATATCTATAATTTCAAAAAAAGAAAAAAGTAAGAATGAAGGAGTAGAAGTCTGAGGGCAGTTGCGCCAATAAAATTCACCATTCAGTGCTCAATCCCCAATCTGGAGCCCTTGGACATAAGAGGTAGCCAGGTCCTCTAGGATCCTATAATATCATGACTAGTCTATTCTGTAGCTGTCCCCTAGTTCTTCCCCAAAAATACCTACAACCATTTATTCAGTGGACCATACACCAATTAATCAATTGCAGCCCCATTGCAGTTACTGTGCCAGTTATGGTATCACTAAGAAGGCAGACTAATAGAGCCTCAGACCCATGGGATATAGCCATGGGTTTGGAAGATGTATCCTTTCCATTCTAATTAGGAAAAAAATGTTCATGTGAGAAGGGCAATATCCACTTACAGTTTTCATTCAGGGCTAAGTTAACCCACCTGTCACCCACTGTGGCTACACCGGTATACCTACTACATAGGACCACCTCAAGGAGGCAGAGAAAGTTCAAGGTTGGTTTGCAGGTAGTTGGCTCAGCATGTGGGTGCAAGCCAGAAATAAATAAGGGCCACACTGCAGCCACATTCCTGGGTGACTAAAAGCAATAGAAAGAGAACAATTTTCCACTGAGTGGTGAACCTGACATTGCCTGAGATGAGAATACACACAAGTTACTGGGCAGTTGCCTACAAGGAAAAGGACTGGGAGGTTGGATCAAGTCATTCTGGAGGAAGGGCATGTGGCTGAACCAATCAGAGTAGGCACAGAGTGTGAAGATGCTTCTATCACACATTCATGCCCACCAGAAAGCACCTGACCACCCCAGAAAAGGCACCAAATAACTAAGTAGACAAAAATGCCTAGATCAGTTGGCCAGCTTTGTTACCAGAGCTTGCACAATAGGCTCATGAAGACTGGCCGCGGTGACACAGACAGACTACAGACGGGTCTAGTAGCATGAACTCCCACGTGCCCAGGCCTGCTTCACTCCTACTGGCTCTTGAGTGTCCAGCTTGTCAGAAACAGACCCCAACGCTGAGCTCCTGGCTTGGTACAGAGGGACTGACAGCTCCTGGAGAGGCTATTTGACTGGATGACGCCCTTGCCATCTGGGCCGGGCCGAGTTCGTCCTCATGGGCATGGGTACTTGTTCTCGATATGGATTTGTCTCTCCTTCCCTTGGAGCCTCTACCGTTTCAGCAGCTCTTGAAGGCTCACGCTGGCCACTGTGTGGAAGACTGCCTGTACTGAGCAAGGCTGAGGTGAGGAGACCACTGTGGGGGCTGTTTCAGTAGGGCGGAGCAGAGGTGATAAGAAGAGACAGCGGTGTGGTTAGTAGAGGTGGTGAGATGATAGGATTCCAGTTCAAATAACAAAAAAGTAGACTGTTTTAATATAAAAGCTAACTTCCTTCTGAGGAACCTCGGGCTCACCTTGCCCCGTTTTAATAGCCAATATGTTCTCCCTGATTATCCTCTGACTCAATGAATCCTTTGATAAAATTGCAAATAATGTTTCAGGGTTCCGTAGTCACAAAGAAAGCAGGGCAAGTATCTAGTGGCTGTGAGCCCAGAAAGGGTGTTACTTTTGGCAAAAGGAACCAGAGCAATTTCCAAAGTAGTATTTATTCTTTTTAAAATTATGCACACAACAAATGTCTGGGTGAACTGACTTCTCTAACCCGTGCACTAATGTGTAGGTAGGCTTATAATTTGGAGCCCTCACGCAGGAAATCCTGAAATTATGGTTCTTTCAGAAGTGTTGACTCATCTCCTCACCACTTTCTGAATATATCCATTTAACACACCAATTAGTCATTTTAAATTGCATTCTAAATTCTGCAGGTGATTTTCTGATGAAATGTTGCTTTGCTAATTCTAGTGGGTGTTGTTTAGAGTTTGGTTTTGCACTGGAAATAGCTTTGATTTTGCTTTTGATAGAAATGGAAAGTATTAGAAAAGGCCCAACCAACTGAATATTTCCTGGATACACTACTGAGAATCCAGCAGGCTGCTCTATGAGGTTCATATTCAAATACGGCATTCATGCATGTACACCCTTCAAATCTGTAGAACGTAAGCCTTGGCCACAGATAGTTTGTGGGGGGAAAAAAACAACAAAACAAAACATCGCTTTTAACCATCTCTGTGTAATTCCCAAGACATATGCATAAGATATTCTTTGGAGCACACAGCGCATACCACACAGCACGTATGGATTTATTTCACTATTTAGTATCTTCCCAGACAGAATAATTTTCTACCATGAATGCCTAAGTCTCAATGTAAAACATTAATTCTAATTTAAAAGCAGTGATTTCAAATCTTGGACAAAAGCAAATACTTCTCACCAAGAGTCAGTTATATGTAAATTTTTAAATGATTTCTTACATCGAATGCATATCTTCGATTCTGGGACAGTTTTCTTCCAAGTTGATAAAAGGGAAACAAAGGTAAAGATAACAACTTAGCTGCTTCTTCATCGTTTGTGTGTTACCATGGCTTGGAAGCCAGAGATAAACATTTACGATGGAAAGGGAGGGCGGGGGTAAGAGAGAGAAGGGTGATGGGGGTGGTGGAAGGTCTTTTTTAGAGTTTGTTGTCTAAAATAGCGCTAGCCTCCATGGCTTGGCCAATGGGATATACACTTGTCAATAACTATAAGTTAAAGTTGCTTAAAAACAAAGATATTTACAGCCCCTGGATGTACGGAATATAGCTGATTCACCGGGCAGGCACACTTGATTACGGCTCTGTGGTGTTGACATGGGCCCTCAAATCTCATGGAAAAATCAGTCTCAGATTGGGATAGGGAAAGTTGGCAGTTGATGGAAAAATGAGCAAATTATAGACTCTTCAAGAATCAAGTGTCTTGTCATGGATGCATGAATTTATCCAGTTTGGATGTGAAGTTCCCCTCCCCCCATGATTCTTCCATCTGGCAGTTATGAAATTCAAATTTGCGGTAAGGCCATATGAGTTTTAAGGTCAATTCCAAGTCTTAAGTTCTGTGAAGGCATTGAAAAGTGGCACTGGCCAAATTTTTGTTATACTCTTGGCTACCATGTCCCTTTATGCCACCCTCACATTTTCATAGAAAAAAACACAAAGTTTCGTCAAACTTACATCGTTTTATTTTCTCCATTATCACTTATTACATGCAAATTACTTAACATGGAAGAGTTGGGGCCTCCTCAGGCAGGACTTTATTTTCCAAATCTAAATAACCAGGCTATGTGTTCTGAATAGTAGTGTCAAAAGGATAATATATTTGGAATTTCGATATATGGCTAATAAATTTCTCAACACTCTCCCTTTTTCCTAAATCTTTCCTTTTCTGGCTGCTCTTGTCACCACCTTCATCTATTCCTATTTTGACACGCTTTCTGAATTTCTTCTGATCCCACTATCACAGACACACACAGACACAGACACACACACACACATGTGCGCGCACACGTGTACACACACACATTTTCATCTTTTTTTTTTTTTTTGCATTTTCCTTATCTCTCTACCCTTCTTCCATTTCTTCTTCTGTTCTTCATTTTAAGACTGAGGTATTGGAGCAGGACTTTGTGGACTCACTATGGATGGGAAGAAGATCAGCTTTTGATCCTCCAAACTGGAGAACATTTCTAATGTTCCCCTTGGGAGAGACAGGAAACGGATAAGTCAACAATATTAGTAATTTTTTTAGTTTCCAGGAATTAAGTTAAAAGCTAATTCTTGGTATTTAAGACCTTAGGGACTAGGACTCAGGACATAGCTCCAGTGGACATAGACTTTCTATTTTCAATAAACTTCAATAAACTTATTTATTAGTAAATTTCACTCATACTCACCATTCTGCATAGTGTAACAGGAAGAAAGCTTATTATTTTTAAGTAAAAATTTTATACATTTATACAGAAGAGTGCATGAACCATAAATGCATGGTATATTGAATTTTCAGAGCTAATGATCTTTATCACCAGGGCAAGAAAATAAGACATTACCAGGCTCCTAGACTCCCCAAACTTGCCTTTTCAAAGTTAAGTCCTACCAAAAGTGAATGTTCTCTAAAATTTCCTCAGCATGGATTAATTTGGCAGGTTCTCAGTTTTATATAAATAAAATTGCACAATATATATATTTTCCTTATTGTTTCTTTTTTCCTAAAATTATTTCATGAGGTTTGTTTGTATTTTTAAGGCATAGTGGTAGCTTATCCCCATCTCATTACTTCATCATGCTCTATTATATGAGTATATCACAACTTATAGTATCCATTCTATTAATAGGTATTTAGGTGGTTTCCAGTTTCTTGATTATTATAAATAAAGCTGCTATCAATGTTCTTATATACACACATATATAGTTTTCTTTGGCATTTAACTAGGAATGGAGATGCTGGGTCATAGAATATGTGTAGTTTAGGTTTTTAAAATATTTTATTTATTTATTTGACAGAGAGAGAATAAGAGAGATCACGAGCAGGGGGAGGGGCAGAGGGAGAGGGAGAAGCAGACTCCCCATCGAGTGGAGAGCCCGATGAGGGACTCGATCCCAGGACTCTGGGATCATGACCTGAACCAAAAGCAGACACCTAGATGACTGAGCCACCCAGGTGCCTCTATAGTTCAGTTTTAGTAAACACTGCCAAACAGTTTTGTAAGGTAGTAGTAGAAATGTACATTCCCACCAGAAGTATATGAGAATTCCAATTGTTTCACATGCCTGCCAAAGCTTGGTATATTCTGTCTTTTTATCACTGATTATTCTGTTGGTTGAACGGAAATATTCCATCTTGGTTTTAATTTTTATTTCCCTTGTGACTGATGAGCACATTTTCCTATGTTTACTGACAATTCCGATATTTTAGAGTGTAAAATGTTCAATTCTATGTCCATGTCCTTTTGCTTATTGATTTGTGGGATTCTGGTAGACAGCCTTTAGAATGACCTCCAAAGAGCCTCACCTCTGTATTCATGCCCTCGTACGCCTCTCCCTTGACTGTGGACTGAACCTAGTGGCTCACTTCTAATGAATAGAATACGGAAAAGTTACGAGATGTCACTCCGAAGATGGTGACTTCTGTCTTGTTGGATCTCTCTCTCTCTTTGTCTGTGTCTCTCTCTGTCTCAGAGCCCTGTTTAGGGGAAGCCAGCTGCCATGTTGTTAGTTACTGAAAACCACACTGATGTGGCTGTCACACAGTGGGCAGCCTGAAAGTACCCAGTGCCTGCAATGGCCACATGAGTGAGTTGGGAAACATTGTCCCCGAGTCATACTTTGAGAGGATAACAGCCCCCACAGACAGCTCCACTGTGGTCTCATGAGAGATCCTGTGTCAGGGGCTCCCAGCTAAACCACGTGTGAATTCCTGACCCATAGAAACTGTAAAACAGTGAATGTTTGTTGTTTTGGCCACTAGTTTTGGTGAAAGCTCAGCATTAGATAAATAATATAAAAAGTTCTTTACAGGTTCTAGATTTGAGTCTAGAATAGTCTAGCCTTTGCCAAATCTTCTCCCACTCTTGGCAAGCCTTCTCATTATTGATTCTTTTAATAAGCATAGGTTCTTAATTTTTCATGTATTTAAATTTATTGTAATTTTATTTTATGATGAGGGCTGATATGTTCAACTTAAGAAATTTCAATTCATTTTTACTTACCCAAAAGTCACGAGTATCATCTTTAATTGCTGCCTTTTCAAAAGAAGTACGCATTCATCTGAATAGAATATGTTTTCAAATGATAACATTTATTGACTAAGGGGAAAGCACCATGCTAGCTGCTTTAATACATAATTCAAACTCACAAGGTACTGTGTAGCAGAGGGGGGATTTAAAACCAGATCTATATGAGCCTTTCAAAATCTTCACCGTTTACTATTATTTACTTATTACTTTCATGACACAAGCTTATCGTTTTGGGATTCTGGCTGGTCTAAAGTATTTTTTGTCTTAATGAGGCAAGGGAAAGGGGGCCCACTGCGTTCGAAATTAATCAGTTTGTCTCCAAAAACACATTGATGTTCCTTTTTTCTTTCAGTTTCTTTATGGTGATTTCAAAGTTGTTTCAGAGTTGCATTTAGAACCTGCACTGGGCTTCAGGTTTTTTTGTTTGTTTTTTAATATTTTATTTATTTATTTGACAGAGAGAGAGAGAGCAGCGCACACAAGCAGGGGGAAAAGCAGGCTCCCTGCTGAGCAACTCCCCTGCCCCCCCGACACGGGATTCAGTCCCAGGACCCTGGGATCATGACCTGAGCTGAAGGCAGACGCCTAACCAACTGAGTCACCCAGGCACCCTGACTTTGAATATTTTGTCTTCTGGTCTAAGCGTGAATCTTCTGTAGTCATGTGGACTTGGATAACTCATTTCACCTCTTTCAGAAGTGGACAGTTTTCCTTTCTTGAGCACCCAACATTATGCCTTTTTAATGGTGCCCTGATTTTTTCTGGGGAGTTACCTCCTTTCCATCAGGCTCAGCCTTGGTGACATAGAGCAGGAACACTGTGCTCCTGCTGGGAAGACAGCCCTGGCCCTGGAGACACCCCTCCCCCCACCACAGCCAAAGAACAGGTGCAGACCTTTGGCTCGACCTATCAAAAAACTCATGCAGGGGATGCAAGGGCCTTATGTAAAACTGGAAATTAACTGGTTTCAGTTCATTCATTCCAGTGGACTGGCCTGACAGTCAAGCAGCTCCTGTCCTCTCTCCACCTCTGGCCTGTAGTACTTTGCAAGGATTGAATTGTATCCAGAGAACTAGCTCAGTGCCTTTCCCTCAGTAATTGCTCAATAAATGTTATGCATTGCATATGCATATCCTGGTTAACGAGTTTTTCTTTTGAAAGTACAACAATAAGACGAACTGTGTGGTTCAATTTTTATCCTCCTAATATTTGCATTTGGCAAACCAGGTCATCACCTCCTTTGGGTGTCTGATTCATGCTTTAATTCAAGTTCTTCATTACAGCTAATGGCCTTGTCTCTCTCCATAACCAAGTGTATAGAATGTAGAAAAACTTAGCATAACTAGAAACAGCTGTTGAGAAAGTGACATCGTGCATTTGCGTGCCATGTGCTATATGGTGTTCTTACAGACTGCGGTATCTAGTGCCTGTTAACAATTTGATGGTATATGTCTCATTATTGAATGTTCTCATTCTGGATGGCCTGTTGGGTCTTAGGGACTAATCTCTTTGACTTAAATCTTTATACACTTTCAATGGAGCATTTCAGGGTCAGGGCAATGACACAACCTATTTATATGTCTGTTTCTATATATTTCCCCCCAAATTCTCTCAGAGCAATTGTCTTTTCTTCACCTTTCCAAAATATTTGGGGGTGGGGGGGAAGATGGTGAAGAAGATAAAGGGCTCTTGAGAGAGGATGGTGAGTAGATATGAGACTGAGGCAAAAAGAAAGCCCCCCATAGGGGCCCATGATAGTCCCATGAAGTGCTTTCTATGTCCCACTCCTTCAGGGGCCCTTCGTAAGGCCAGGGCAGCTCATATAGGCTGACCATACAGAGTCTGGTCTGTATGTCTGTATGTCTCATTAAGACTTTGAAACCCTCTGGAGGAGAAGTAGGGACCATCTGCAGCAGGGCAGAGGCAGAGGGGGAGCCATGGGCCATAGCAGGGGTGGGTGTTGTGGAAAGGCGGGCAGTCAGGATATCCCTCAAAACTCCTGCAACTAGAGACTGCTTATGAATTAAAAGAGCAAAAGAGCAGGACCAAAAGCAATCCTTTGCTGGGACAATAACTCTGTCACTTACCGTCTGGAATGGGAAATTATAAAATCCCAAGCAGCCCCTCATTTATGAACAACAACACCAAGTTCATTTTGGGACATCAGGCTTGGACTCTGACCCAAGCTGAAGGAAACTCCAGGTTTTTCTGGCAGCGAAGCAGCTCATCGTTCGCAGCAAGGAGTCCATGTGAAGGCCCCTCTGGGCAAGAGGGGAGCCACAGTCCCAGCTGCCTCCAGAGGCTGGTTTAGGATTTCTCTGATTGTCCACCAGCAGAAGCCCCTGCCACCCACACTGGACTGTCGCTCCCCGAGGCCTGACCTCGGGGACTCTCTCCATAGCTGTTTATATCCCTGCTTGAACATATCTCTTTTCCTGCTCAAAGAGAAAGTGCATACACATTTTCTAGAAGATAAGAAAGGACAAGGTTGGGAATTTTCCTTAAGGAACTGGTGAAGAACCCAAAGTACATAAAACAGGGCTTTCCCAAAGAGCAGCCACAAATGTGTAGAGATCAAGGTTTTGCATGTCAGGTCCATTACAACCTGATGCCATGTTAATTCCATAGGAATATCCACCCCCCCCTACCCGCCCACCACCTCCGCTCTTCAGGCTTGAAAGCTCAACTCAGATACCTGCAGTCCAAGCTCATGTGGATGAAATTGTTCTGGTGGATTTTCATCTCCTCTTAGAGCCTTCTCCTCTCCTGCTCTCCTCTGTGGATTCATCTCCTGATTATCCCTTCTGGTTCCTTACTATGCTGCATATTCTTGTTTCGACCTCCCTGGTCGCAGTGAGTCCGGCTCTGATCCTTGACTCTAGAATCAGGTCCAGGAAATTTCTTTTCCTGGTTGTAAGTCATCTTCATGGATCTTGAAGCCATCTGTGTACTACAGGTTTATAAGGACCCAAACACCTATAATCTCTACTCTTGGTTGAGTAAATTCTTACTACCGTGGTTAATTAGCCTAAATAAGGGTCTCTTGGAGGGCTTGTTAAAAACCATAGATTCTTTTTTTTTTTTAAGATTTTATTTTATTTATTTGAGAGAGAGAGACAGTGAGAGAGAGCATGAGCGAGGAGAAGGTCAGAGGGAGAAGCAGACTCCCCATGGAGCTGGGAGCCTGATGTGGGACTCGATCCCGGGACTCCAGGATCACGCCCTGAGCCGGAGGCAGTCATTTAACCAACTGCGCCACCCAGGCGTCCCAAAAACCATAGATTCTTGAGCCCCACTCCCAGAGCTTCTGACTCAGTAAATCTGAATGGGGTCTGAGTCTCTATTTTTAGCAAGTTCCCAGGTGATGCTGCTGGTCGGAGATCACCCTGTGTATCCTGCCGATCTGTAGCTTCAGTCCTCCTAGTGTGGCTTTTGCACCAGCTCTACAGGAACAAGCAGGGGTGGGGGAGGCAGGGTGCAGAAGGAAAAGGAGAAGAAGGCTCCCCGTTGAGCCGAGAGCCCAACATAGGACTCAATCCAGGACCCTGGGATCATGACCTGAGCTGAAGAGCTGAAGGTAGATGCCTAATTGACTGAGCCACCCAGGTGCCCCAGAACCTGCATTGTAATAAGGTTTCCAAGTGCTTCCTACAGATCAAAGTTATATCCTCTCCTTTGTACTTATTAAATCAAGGCAGTTACATACCAGTAATGTGCTAATGATACACAAATGGCAGTTGGAAACATTACTTTTATATTAAAATGGACATGGGTATGTTATGGGGTAGAATGCACAATTCACAGAGCTTTTTAAAGTGAAAACAAGAAACGATGAAGAAATTTCTGGTTTATAGCAGGTAATTTCAAACTGTATCCATAAGGATCTTGGGCATGTGCAATTATTACCATCCTCCCTTATGAGTAATTACATTAGGTTGGAGGAGCTGGATTTCTTTATCTGTTTTGAAAGTTAGCATCTGGCCCTCATTCTATTAATCAAGATACAGCCTTTAAAAAAAAAAACAAAGAAATGATGATGTGGTTTTAATAGTGGCTCTACCTTTCCTGAGGGACAGCACATAAAATTTTCTTGTCCTAAAGCAGCAGAAGACTTCTTTTTCAGTTGGAGGCCTGGTAATCTTATTGGCCTACCCTCTGTTCCCCATTTCAAGCCTGCTTCCGGTGATAATGTCTTCAGTGAGTTCTGATGTGATGCTTCTTTCTTCTCCCCTCCCCCCCTCCCCTCCCACCAGACTTTTTTCGAAATCTTGCTTCACTCTGAGTTACAATATGAAGCATTTTTATGCATGCACTAATAATAACAGACGACACTATGAGAAAGATCATCCTCTGTTTTCATACAACTACTCCGACATGTTTCCTTGGAGAATTTGGTTGATCCTGCTTTGTTGAACATCTAAAGAGATATGGTAACTAGAAAAGAGGCCTTAGAGACTAAACAAAAAGTGAGAGGCTTATCAATGCCTTAGAAGACAATAAAAGATGCAGAGAACAAATTACAGAGTTACATACTGGAGAAAGACGTAAATGCATCAGAGCACACTGGATGGTGAAATCCTACCCAATAAACTCTCTTGCCAGCAAGCACTGTTGCTTTTGAACTTCTCATTCAGCGAGTTGGGAGGGAGTAGAAAGACTCCAATTATGATTCTAATATTCCAGTACACAGATAAGACAGCAGTCTTTTTTTTTTTTTTTAAAGGTCATGATTGTTACTTCTCTTATAGGTCAAGAATCCTATTTTGAGCTGTGTAGGAACGTCTTTCTGAATACAGGTGACAAAGTACAGGGTCATAGAAGGAAAGACTCTAGTTGAAAATACATGTACCTGTTCATGTTTTTTGGCCTTGATGCCAAATAACTCAAGTGGTGAAGGTTCTTCCCAGTGCCTGAGGATTCATAGCTGTGGATAAAAAACTGCAAGTTTGGGAAGGAATTATTTTATAAAGAGTGGATTCTCATAAGATGCTCTGGATTATGGGTGTTTCAGGGCTCACTTAGTAACCTGGGCTCTGTAAGACGCTCTTACACACCAATCTAAGCCATACTGCACAGAATACCACAATTTCCTTCCCTCATTATTGTACCTGCCCTCTTCCTGCCTACATTATAGCCCAGAAAAACTCCCAATCCTTTTATTCTGGTGCATGTAAATTCAATTGGAATTTTATGGTAGTCTGATGTAGTCTAAATGTAGTCTATATAGTCTAAATGACTATAAAGTCATTTACATTTTAAAAATTGTTGAAGAAACAGATGTTGGTAATTGATATAGAACAGAGTAGAAATATATAATGATGGGATCTTCTCTACTCCAGAGCCTAAAAAAAAGGACATTAGCCTGAAAAGGACAATGATTTTCCAAGCTTTGGATTTTTTAGCATGAGAGCAACTTTGACTAGTCAGATTTCAGAGACGCAGTACATGCTCGAACAATGTGGTTCTGGTTTTTCAGCAAGTAGCAGGTTTGGTAACAGCCTTTCCCTTCACAGATTTTTGGTCCAACTTTGACGCTGCATTCCTGGTGCCCCTCCTCCAAGTGGGGTATAATTCTGGAGGAAGAATCATGCCCAGGCCTAATAATAGATGCATAAAATCTGACATCCTTGGGACTTTCACATGATTGTCAGAAGGCAAAATATAGAAGATGATGTAAGTTGAGCGGTTAGGAATTTTTAGTCTAATTTCACTGTCCTCATTAATACATCAAATGTGAAAACTTCATTAGATTCATGCCCATTATTGAGTAACAAAGAAGCAGAGTTAAGCTCTAAGAAGGAGAACTAGTTTTTTTGGACTAATGAGCTTTCCCTCAAAGGAACCAACTTTGTTTCCTCTCTGCCCACAGGTGCTTTGAGGGGAGGAAGCAAGCTGCGGGAGGGGGAGCTGTACAACCGTCACCTAACTCACCTGGGTGTGGAAGTCATCTGGGGTCCCGAAGGCTTGGAGTGGGGTGGGGGGGGGTGTTCCAGGGAGAACCCTCCTTCCATGGAGGAAAGGTTTCATAGCATGCAATCCGAGGGCTTTGGTAGCATCTATTAAAACAGTGACATCAGGGTCCCCATGTCTCCTATGGATAGCAGAGTGGTCACACCAGGGGTTCCTCCTAAGGAAATAGGAGCGATATAAAATCAGCGACACTCTGCCTTCAC
Source organism: Neogale vison (assembly GCF_020171115.1). NCBI lineage: Eukaryota > Metazoa > Chordata > Mammalia > Carnivora > Mustelidae > Neogale > Neogale vison. The sequence continues at coordinate 116,057,272 of NC_058102.1, forward strand.
TGCATGGACAGTTTGTGCCCTCTCTTCTCAGGAAGTCTTATAATCCAAGGTGCTGATCAAAAGGGTGGACCAGTTTCCCAGCCCCTTTTGGTTCTTTTGTCTTCCTTTACTTGAATGAAAACATGGAGGATTTTTTGGTGTGTGAGTGAGCTTAGGTAAAGGACCCTGACAGCTTCCTTCTCAAACACCCAGGAAATAATCTAGAAGTCTTATAAAGAGTCCCATTCATATCATAACACATAAAATAGAGTAACAAAATCACCTTAAATTAAATAAACGGGGCTGACCGTATCCCAGAGATTGCGAACACAATAGTATTTGAGGGAGAAATAGATGAAAAAGAATATGTTTCATGTGAAACCCAGACCACACTCAACCCTTTTGATCTAATTAAAAACCTTTCAGTCTGGCTTCCCTGGTTCGGCTTTTCCATGCTTTCTATAGAGTATTTCTACCAGAATGCTGGAGTTCTGGGAAGCCCAGGGCTGTGTCCGATGTGCTGAGTGATACAGAGCTCGCTAATGTGGTTCCTGGAAGAAGCAATGACTTTTCTCGATGTGCTGTTTCCATTCTGACACACCTCAAACCACTCAGCATACTCATTATAGATCTTGGTTAAAAGCCACTTCCCAACCCCTGAAGTGCAGCTATCACTCACTCACGCGACAGCTTATTTTTGAGATTTAGGAGACTGTGCCCGACCATCTAAGGTTGGAGACCTTAGATTGCAAGGTGAATGTTTTGTCATTAAAAGTGAGATGCAACAAAGTTAAAAATATTGGCAAATATCAGAATGATGCCATCTCAATGCAATTGCTACCATTTTTGCTTATTGATACGTGTTTATGCTCGACACGGTGGCAACCATGGTGTTCTTTCTAAATCTGTTTTTTCTTTTAATATAGCTTCATCCCGTTTTTTGCCATTTTCTTAGCTATTTCTTTCTGTGACTGCATGCGAATTCATTGTGCAATGTACCCACCTTGTCCTAATGCTAGACGGTTCAGATTGGGTCCCTTTTCTTTGCCTCTGTGTTGAGAATGTTATAGAAAATTCTCTACCCTCAAACAGCTTTGGCTTCTCCTGAATTATTTTCTTAGGATAGAGTCTTAGGAATGAAACTACTAGATCAAAATTTATGACCCTCTTTGTTGCTCTGTCTATTCTTTGTCGCCCTGCTTTCGCTCAAAAATTGTTATACCAATTTATGATGCTAACAGTAATGGCGCAATAAATGTATAAAACATTTTAAAGTAAATTTCTGATACAATTGTTTTGCTAATTCATATGACAGTAGTTCTTCCTGTTTGCTTTAATGCATGTTTTTTCTTTTTGTTATACTGGTGAAAATATAAATTACTTCCCTGTGTTTATTTGGATTTTCCCTTGTACCAATTATCAGAGTGACATATTTTGTAATTTCTCCCATGTGCAGGACCCATCAATTTTATAATGGGGTTTTGAAAACCTGAGCAGCTGATTAGGGCTCCGTGATCTACCTGATTCTTCTATTACCTTAAGAAAAGGTTCTGAATGGATATTTTTGACTTGAAGACAGGACACGACAAACATTCAAGCCAATGGTTGGTTGGACTCCATGACTTGCTCTCTCCTTTCAAAAGTAGAGAACGTCGTTAGGAGCTGTAGCCTCAAGCTGGTTATTGTAAATGGAATAAACTTGATTTTACCAGGAGGTCATACTTTAGAAGCATTTGGCTTGAAATAGGTGCATGCCTTGGAAGCCGAGCTCACCCTTCCCAGCATAGGGTATAATCTTATATGAAGGCTGCTCTACAATGATGGTAGGTCTGGACAGCCACCACTGCCCTGGACCAAACCATCTGTCACTTCTCACAACTTCTCTCCATACCCTGAATGCCCTGCGCAATTCTTAGCAGGTAGCAGGTGCTCAATACCTAGCTGTTGAGTAAATAAGTGAGGGAATGAGAATGTGATCCCCAAATTACTCTTACTACAATTGGGATGTGTAAAGAAGGTACCAAATCTTTACTGGATCTAACACTGACCTTGTCTTTCTTAGGAGCTGGCAGCCCATCTGCTAGGTGGTAGAGAGGAAATGTTATCGTTTGGTGTAAGTCTTGGAAGGGAACAATAACTGACACTCTCTTGTGAAGTTTAACTTAGTCTCTTTTTGGTAGAAGTGCACAGTCCTTCAGACCGTTCCCCTGTCTCCAAGCTCATCTCTCAGAGGCTATTCCAGGCATGGGCTGGGGTTGCCCTGAGTTGTGTCCGTGGAAGAATAAGCAAGTCCCCAACCCAGAACTGATTCTTCTCTGGCTGCCTGTGCAGATCCAAGTTCAAGTGGCATTCCTGGTCACCATACTGATGAACTTGTGACCTGTTTCGGCTTGGCTTGCTCAGGACCTGGGCAGTTTGGCCTTTTCTCAACAGTGGATGGTGCTGCAGATACGGGGAGCGCCTGATGCATCTTCCATGTCCCCTGGCCCAGCCTGCTTGGTTTCCAGCCCCTGCGGGCGACTACCCGCTCTCAGCTCCGTAGGAAAGTCAAAAGCTGGGGGCCTCAGAGCACCACCTGGGCACCTCTGCCGAACCAGGAAGCTTCTGCTTCTTCCCCCGGGGCCCAGGCTGCCTCACATTGAAGGAATGCATGGAAACACGAAGGAAAAAAGGAAGCTAGCCAGCATTTCCCCAAGTGGTACCTTTGTTAAATGAAAGAACGAATTCTGGGAGATCCTTACAAAGAAGTCTACCATGCGAACCTAGACATGGAGAAACTTTCAAATTAAGCTCTGGGAGCTTGGAGGCGTGTTGTGAATTCTTACCCTTGTGCCCCAGGCAACCAATAACACTGTGATTCAAACATGTGTGGCTTGTTCTTGGTAGTTCAGTGCTCATCTCTGGAAGAATGAGTGAAAGTGTGGAAAGAGAAAGGCCGGAAGTCTGGTGCTAATGAAGTCCTTCCTTCGGGAAGGTGCGGGAATTGTCAGGAACAGGCACTATGCTTTCCCACGGAGGTCTTGGACATCACTTATCTCACATGGAGGTGGGCAGAGATGCCAGGGACAGATGGACTGGCAGTGCGTGTGTTTTGTTAGGGCTGGTCCCAAGCTCTTTCATTTCTTTCTTAGTGATACTTTCTCCTTACTTCGATCCAAACTCCCACCCAAAGGAGCAAGAAAGCTCAAAGAAAGCTACGCAGTCCTTTCTTTCTCTAGGTCTCCGTGTTTCTGCTGCTACACCTGAGAACCAACCCAACTCCATCATCTAAACAAGCAGGCTTCCAAAGCAGGGACTGCCTTAAAAATAATAATAATAATAAAATTACAGTATTACTTTCATAAGATGCTTGACTTCAAAATGCCATTTTATATTTGTTAATTTGTATTAGTGTTCTTTTTAGCCCCCAAAGATACTTTTGTAATTATCCTTATTGAAAATAGGTACTATTAAGCTTATTTTGAGTGTCCCCAGCCCGGGCAAGTGGGGCAGCGGAGAAGCACTAGCAGCAATCCAGAAAATGGAAGAAGAATTTGCCCAAGAATCCGTCATCTTTGGGGAGTAATCCCTCCTACAGAGAGTTGGGAGTTTTGCTGGTTGGTGTTGAAGATGGCAACAAAATTCTCTGTTTGAAACTCAGATGGGCACATGCCCTTCAGACCTTAGAAATAGCCTCTGGCTTGAGAGTGAAACTCAGGTTCAGGAAAGGGCTCTTGGATAATCTTTTAACTGGTAAAATGTGAGCAATTAGGATAGCAAAAACCTACATGGCTCTCAAGGGGGCAAATATCCACCAGAGCAGCCACGTGAAACCCCACTGGCCAGGAGCACTCAGAGAAGGGGGCGTTGGTGCTGCTGCCTGGCACTGGTTGACCTAGGACAAGAGAAGTGGTTTCCTGGAGTCTGAGGTGGAGACCACAGAGGTCGCCACTTTACTTCCCACGAGCGGCACCTCTTCTCATTACATAATTTCCCCCTGTGCCGGCACCGTAGGCAAAGCGTATAGTAAAGAGGCTCTCCTTAGCCAAAATATAATTTTCTGCACACCATGATTAGCAAAGCCTTCTTCTGCACACCAAGAGCCTGTGATTGGCCTTGATTACTCAACAATAGGAGGTCGGGGATAGGTTATGTGGTATCCTGTCTCAGGCTCTCCCTGTTCTCCCATCAAGGGATAATCACCATGATTCTCAAATTCTAAATTCACTGAGGGCTGATTTGCCGCCCTTGCCACTTACCCAACCAATTTAGCAGCAAGGCACTCTTGGGGCCTAATGTCTGGTTCGAGCTGTGTTCCTCCACATCTTAGAAGAAAGAAAAACTGATCTGATGGGAATGCAGGGTTATTTGTCATGTGGCTGATTAAATCTCAGCTGAAGGATGGATGTGGTAGCCATGGGTGGGGATCTGGAAGCATGGCGGCCTTGGTGACCCTCCATCACCTGTGTCCTGCTGATGGACCTGCCAGCCTTTTGAGGTGAACACTGAGGGCGTGGCAATGTCAGGACAAACCATGGAGAGGGAGTTGGAGAATGCTGTGGCTGACACCCCTTCTTTTGCAGAAGACAGGAAGCTAGGGCACGGGAGATTGATTACTATGTAGAGATTCCGCGGATCAGTGGCTCAGGGCCCACCGCCATGCTCACGCTTGTTTTAGCCCCCTCTCCTCCGTCTCAGCTTCTCTTCCTTGAGTGTTGTGTGCAATGTCATCCACCAACTACCTGAGCTATTCGTGAATGTTTCCTAATGTATCTTAGGCAAGAGAATCATCACCATTTTTCCTTACAAATTCTGTTCCTCCTGTATTTACTCTCCTCCACTCGAAGTACCCCTCTGGGTGTTATTCTACTCGAATGTCCCAGGCATTGAGCGCCTCTGCCTTGATTCTTTCCTGAATTCTACTTTTACACTGAGAACTACCCCCCTTGTACCTCACTCCTTCAACCTTTTCCCCAGACAGCTGGATATCTGGTTCAATGCAATCAAGTTCAATATTTACAGTTAATAAACGATAGCATGTCTCTCTCTTCATTGGGTATATGATACCTCAATCCAAAGAAGTGACACCAATGCCAGAAATTTCAGACTGCTCAGGCAGAACTGTGGATGGATGGGATGGAACACAGCAAGTCAGTTCTCAGCGGCCCTTACCGTCCACCGCCTACCTCAGGGCTGCCTGCTCCGATGACTCTTCAGGTCACTGAGTCATCCCGCACACTCTTGTCCCAAACTTACCTGTGGGGCAACTCTGGAGAGTGGCCCTATTTTCCAACCAGAAAATAAGCCATGTGATCTAAAAAAAAGGGGGGGAGGGGGCTTCTAAGTTAATGGGTTTATTGACAGAACAAAGAGAAATCTGTAAAAACACCTCATTTAGGTATGGAATAAAAAGAATGTTTACTAAACAGGTGAAAATCACAGGGAATTGGAAGCTTTTCGGAACAGGGAAGCTGTAGGTTCTGTATAGTGGCCATGTTAGAGGACGGTGGCTCAGTGCTCTGGTAGAGCCAGTGCCTTGGATCCAGGAACCTGTGTTTTTATCACAGCAGTTCCACGGACATGATGTGTGGCTGAGATCAAGCCCGTTAGCACCTGTGGACATGGTTCCTTTTACCCTCTAAAGGTGTTCCAAGAGTGCACAGCTTTGTCTTCCGTGATAGACGGACCTCAGTTTCCATCCTGGCTCTGCCATGTGGCACAGTGTGTGACCTTAAGTGGGTGACTTACCCCACCTCTGAGCTGCAGCTTCCTCATCTGTAGAGAGGACAATGGTCCTCAGTTCTCTATGCTACTCCTATCGTGACAGACATATGAGAAGTGTTCAGTTAGTGGTAACTGTAATTATAAAAGTAATACAATATGATGGGTAGTTTCACTGAATTCAAAGTTCCTTTCTATCTCAGTCTATTGGGAGAGAGGGTAGAGGAAATAAAGGGACATGTTTACAGGTTATCGTTTTTTCCTCCATTTTCCTCAGGCGATCTAGAGGCAGCCTAATACAACTCGAAGGCCAGGATGACTCAGCCTGCCGCCTTCCACCACCTTCCCCCGACCCCGCCCACCCCACCCAAGAACATTTCTGGGGAAGAGGTAGGCTGCGCATTTGAAGTACAAATCCTCAGTTTCATTTCCCAAATGAGTTCTGTCAGGATCCAGAATCTACTTCTCTCATAATGACCTTCCCCAGTGAAATTAAAGACTCATTAATCTATAGACGGACAAATGTAAAATTGTACTTATAAAATAACACCAGCTAAATCATCATCCTTCAACTTTGTGGCAAATAGGAAGCTTTAACCTCAGAACACTTAAGAAATTTGGGTTTTAAGAAACCAAAACCCAAAGGTAATACATGATTCTTTGCAAAGAAACTTCCTGCCATTCTCCCGCTGTGGCTTTTTTCCCCACCTACCTAAACCTCATAGAAGTAAAAATAATGATTAATCATGCAAAGTTAGTTTAGTGCCATCAATAACTGAAATGTGATTTAGGAATGCATAGCCATGGACAGTGGTTAGCAAACAGGAGATCGCTCATTAATACTGGGTGATGGGGCACCTGGGTGACTCAGTGGGTTAAGCCTCTGCCTTCAACTCAGGTCATGATGTCAGGGTCCTGGGATCGAGACCTGCTCTCTGCTCAGCAGGGAGCCTACTTCCTCCTCTCTCTCTGCCTGCCTCTCTGCCAGACTTGTGATTGGTCTGTCAAATAAATAAATAAATAAATAATCTTTAAAAAAAAAAAATACTGGGTGATAGATGGTTGTAGACAGAGCCTCTGCTCTGTGTCCCAACAGCCTAGGGTCTACTCAGGCCCTTCAACTGCCCCATCAACTTGAGGACCAAGGATTGTCAGTGTGAGCCACAGGTTCCTGTTAGCAAAGACAGTGGGCACGACTCTGTGCTCACTGGCCCAAAGAAATCCGGGTAGTGAGCATGAGAAAATGTTAGCTCATTTTTCTGGGATCTTTTTCATTTTTTCCCCTTAAATAAGAACTTTATAAAAATTACTCCCAGGGTGCTTGGGTGGCTCCCACCCAGGTAAACGTCTGAGTCTTGATTTGGGCTCAGGTCATGATCTCAGGGTGATGAGACTGATCCCCTTGTCGGGCTTTGAAATTGGCATGAAGTCCACTTGGGGTTCTTTCTCCCCGTCCCTCTGCTCTCCCTGTGCACTCAAGTGTGTGCTCTCTCTTTAGAACAAAACAAAACAAAAAACGAGAAAAAGTCCCGTGTGCCCTCCCAACCCCCTTTAAAAATAGTCTTTCAAGCTGGTTCATTGACAAATGATGGTTTTGTCGTGTAAAGATGGTATGAAGCCGGAATCACCTGGAGCGTGAAGGATGAGTTCTAACCACCTGGTTCTGGCAAATACAGGAATCTGGATGGATTCGGATGACTCACGGGATCATGTGCAAGCCAGGGATATGTTCGGTTCTCCTTCCATTCCTCTCTCTGCTGCTTTGATTAATTCATTGAACTTACTTATTCTAAAATTATGTATTAACTATGTGCTAAGTGTCTGAAATAGAAAGTTGAAGAGATCATAGTTGTTGCCTTCAGGAAGCTCATAGTCTCTTGGAGAAGATCACAGGGAAAACGAGTAGGGTGACCCCGGGGCTCCATGAGCTACTTGGAGGACACAACAAAGACTCCTGGAAAAAGTGACATCAGACATCTAAGGGCATAGTGACTCGGGGGTGCAGGAGTGACATCAATGAAGGAGTAGAATTCCAGACGGGGAAATTGAATCTAAAACTCAAGTGATGGTTGGCAAAATCCTGTTACTTTCCGAAGTGTCACCTCTGAGGTCATTCAGACGCGGAAGAGATGCTGTTTGCGCCTCTTCCCTACCTCCTGGGTGCGAGTCACTGAGCTGACTGAGGCTCGCGGGAAGAGGAGATGGCATCTTTGCTGGCTCTTTAGACTGATACTGGAAGCGGGTTTCTCACACCGTGTCGTGGGCCACGGGCACCCCCGACCACTGAGTTCTCCTTGTGGACCACAGTGAGCGCAGCAGGTGGGCAGTGGGGAAACCACTTGGGAGAAGAAGGAATCCTACTGGATGCATTTCCAGCCTCTCAAGGGGGGCACTCAGAAAGGATGGGGTTGCCAGTGGACAGAGTCGAGTCTAACACACTCTAATGGAGCCTAACACAGTTCCCCGGTCCCCCCAGGATGCCGGGGTTGGAAATGTGTTACACTAGGGCCAAGGAGATGCACTCAGACCACTGGCGAGATCCTAGCCACTCCTTGCTTTCACTCGTCCTGAGAGAACCAGACACGGGGACACTCCTCATCGTCCTTCCTGACATTTACGCCATCAGTGAGCACAGGGCTTTGCTTCTCAAACTGTTTGGTGCTCCCCACCCAAATTTATGCTCTGTGGTTCAGATTACCCACCTCACTGGGTCCTTGTGAGGATCATGTGAAAGTGCTTTCTTTATAAACTCTGAAGTGCCATCTAAACACAGATTATTCATGTTAGTTTAGTGCCATCAATCTGCACAGAAAATCCCAAGAGGCAGGTAAGGCAGGCATTATGAACTCCCTTTTTCGAGTTGAAGGAACACAGAGGACAGGGAAGAAAATGCAAGGCGTGGAACCAGAAAAGTCAGGGATGGCTCTTTTTCTGGAAGAATAGTAGATTTTACAAACTCTCTACCAATCCAAGAATTTCAAGTTTGAATAATATGGTTTGGCTTAAATTTATTTTTTCTAAGTCTCTAGGGATTTCTCCCTCTTCGCCTAATAAACAGGAAACGGAGTTTGGCTTCAGTGGGGACAATGAAAGCCAAACCAGTGAGGATCAGGAGGGGCAGGTGGGCAGGTACGGAAACTTCTATGAGCAAAATGTTCTCTCACCTTTCCCTGAGGGGCAGAGCATTTTCTGAACACCAGAACATCTTTGTTCCTGCCGGCTCTCGAGTGGCCCTGCTCTAACCCGACATCGATCCCCTCTGTGAAGTGTCTTTGTCACTTGCAGCTTTAAGTGCTGCCGCGGCTGCTGGCTAATGGAAAAGGGACGGTGTGTTGGGGCGGCCAGGAGCGCGACGGTGGCTAGAATTCCCCACTGAAGGAGACTTATCTTGATGAAAGGAGCCAGTGGCCAGACACTATGACTGGTTTTGCCCTTTGCATTAGCTACAGGGCACCGTAGCATTCAGAACCTGCTGGTCCATCAGCTAGCCAGCATAGCTGGGCTTTCTTGGGTGGGATCCCTGAGAGAAGAATGGGGAGTGCATGGATTTTAATTGGACCCATCAGTGCCCAGGAATGGGAGGTCATGCTGAAAGGAGCTCTCATTCAAAAAGGAAAACACTCCTAAAAGCACCGGGCAAGACCCATGCTAAAAGAATAGGACATGGTTTTAGTGAGGCTGACCTAAGTCTGGGACTGTTCCCCCGTGTCTTTGTCCTTGTGTGGTTCTGAGAAGTGCTCCTTCCTGCTCTCCAGAGTGTCTCTCAGATGTTACACAGGACACTGTGTCTGAGACCTTATAATGTTCTGACCCAGACTGCCCAGTAATACAATCCTGGACCACATTTACTGAGCACCTATTATGCACTAGACATAATCCTACATGCATTGACCTCACTTTAATCTCGAAATCAACCCAACCATGCAGGTGTCCTCCTTCCCATTACACAGCTGAGGAAACTGAAACAGAGTGGTTCTATCACTTGCTTAGAGCCATTGGTAAGGAAGTGACTAAGATCTACCTCACTCCCATGCCCAGGTCCTCACCACCAAACCACAGCCATGGCTGTCCTCGAGGCAGGATCCTGAGGTCCCAGTGAGTTCCTACCACACGGCCTGAGCAAGTGTCTGTGGCTGGGTCCTATGAGTGGCTCTTACCAGGGCTCCCCATGAATGGCCAAGTCAGGAATTCATTGCTCTCCTCAGCTGGTTGGCTGACTTTCCCAGGAAAGAAAGCTTCTCAGGGTTCCCAGGCATATGGTGATGTGTAAGACCTTCTCATCTAGTTTGGAAAGCGGGTACACTGACCAGAAGTAACTGGCCTTCAACAGTAGTATGTTGGGCTGGAAACAAAAATGCAAAGCCCTCTAACTTGGAGTGGTACAGTGTTCTAAGGGACACCTTCTATTAACATATTTATATTTCCTGCCACGACATAGATGCCCAATAATGTGTGACAAAGTTTTTAGCAATGCCAGAAAATGGAAAAAAGAACTGACTTCTTGGGTTGCCCACTTCTTGGGAATTGTAACCAACTGTGATATAAGCAGGGTTTTAGCCACATTGGAGAAGGAGATTGGGAGAGGATACCGTGGCTTGGGGACAGCAGTGTTTTGGATAAGGCATTGACCTTAGAATTGGACCTCAATGGGAATGTCGATTGACACAGAGATTGGTGTGGGAGGACTTTTGCAGGCATCAGAAGGACCTTTGCTCAGAGGATCTAGAGTTTTGCACCCTTGGGTCCTCTGTGAGGTCTTGGCTCTTTGTACTTCAGGTCTGTAGGTGTGACTTCACATCTGCCACTCGGGGGTTCCTGCCACTTGGCTGCTATGCCTTCCCCTCCTGAAGCTTAGCTACGAGAGCACTCACGGAGGAGAGCGACTAACATGGTCGCCCTCATGGACTTGAGGTCCACACACCTTTTTGTCACCTGCCATCATTCTGAAGGCTTCACAGTGTAACTACAGGGAGCCGGTTTGCATTTCCTGGGTCTCTGCGGTGGGCCCAACCTCCCACAGGTCTGACTCTGGCTTCAGGACAGAGATCCGAGTGGTGTCTCCGAGGCAATCTGTGACCTCCAAAATGATGGCAACAGGCCACAGAGTGTTGAGGGGCTTCTACTTTCTCATTTGAGGGGTCACCTGAGGGTGGGACCAGGGGGAAGAGCCTAGAATAGGAGTTTAATATAAAAAGACACATACCTTTGGGTTGCCTTTTTAAAAAAATTATCATTACTACTGTTTAAGGAAAGAGGAATATTCCTCTACCACAACACAAATGTGTGTGTGTGTGTGTGTGTGTGTGTGTGTTTTAACATTGCCTGAAATAAATGTTTTATACAAAATTCTTTTTGTGAGGATACAGCTATGGATATAATTAAAACACCATTTTAACAGTGGAAATGGTTAAAATGACTAGTGTCGGAGAAAGAAAACAGCCTCCTTCCCTGAGTATCAAGATGGAGGATTAACTTTCCTGTTGCTGCTAAAAAATCTATCCCGACTCTTTTAAGGTCCCTGTCAAGAGCCTGATCTTTTGACTCTATTCCAAACTCCCCACATGGTAGACCCTCTTCTTCCATAATTGTTTCATGCGCCGTCAGCAGTATGGATGGGCAGTATTTTAAATCTCTTACGGTATTTCTATAAAATTTCTTTAATCTTGCTCGGGATAGATTTTTACGTCTTTTTCCCCCTGAGTCTCTGAATCGGGGCAGGCACGGGGTGGCCCTCACAGACATCTTTTGTATTTGTGATTTGAGTGAGATCTTTTGGATACCTTGATTATGGGACAATTAGATTCAATAAAACCAGGGAACAAAGGAAGGCCCGGTTATTCCTCCTCCTCTGGCTGCTCAAGAAGGCCCTGGGACTGTGTTTCTTTCTCTAATCTCCACCACTTTATTTCCAGATTACGGGATTGAATGGCCTATCTTAAACCACAACAAAACCTGTACCTACATTAGCAATTAACATCAACTCCCTTCTACAATCATTCCATTTTCCCTCCTGCTGTTCTAGAAAAACCTGAATTAAAAAGCCTGGTGCTGCTCAAGGGCAATTAAGAGCACTGAGATGACAGAAGATCTTAGAGCCGGGGACAAAGTGGCCCTGGGAGGGATCTGGGCCCGGGCTCAAAGTCACGGTGGGAAGCGTGTGCCCCGTGCAGCCTGTGCTTTATGCATGAAGAATAAAAAGATTTTCATCACCCAAGATAATGCAATTAAAAAGTACACCACCAGAACCCACCCCATGCCAACTTGTTCAAAATTGGGCCTCAGACCCCGGGGCCGAATTGAAATGAGAAGCTTCAACATCTAGAATGAGCAGGGATGGGGGAGGTGGGGGCTGATCTTCCCCCTTGTGCATACAGGTGCCTGTTAGCCGAACAGAGGGACATATGTTCATTGCCCATAGTAAGAAATGATTAGAGGACCTAGGATGGGTGGACAGGGGGAGACACAAACAATGTCAGAGGAGAAGCTAATTAAAAGCAGGATCTCGGGTCTCTTTGTCCTCTGCACTCAGTGTTTCTGCCCTGTGCTGTACACACACAATTTAACATGCACAGAGAAAGGAGAGCAACCATCTCTAATTGCCCGAAAATGCATAGCATTTGTTGTCCCGAAGGCTGCTTTGCCCAGGTGGAAATTGTTTTCCCGATTATAGTGCTCCGCCGATGTCCAGTGTGCAGTTGGGAATTTTTTTCTAATCTTACTGAGATGAGTGCCATTCAGGCTGCTGATTACTGACACAACAGAGTAATCATTCTAGACGATTGCTGTGACCCTGGGTTGGCAACAGCACTGAGGGAAGAGAAGGGCCCCCCTTCACTAACCAGAGCCCCCGGGGGTGGAAACAAGGTGAGGTGCTGTAAGCGTGGCCTGCTTTCCATTGCAAGGTTGTGCTGCCCAGCAGAGATCTGGAAGGTCTCCTCCTTCTGCTGCAGGACGTTCATTCTGCAGGAGTTATACTTCTGGCTCTGACTCCTGTCCCCAGGGTCACTCTTCATGGAATATGCATTCCACTAGCAGGTGGGACTAGTTGAACGTAAATCAGCAGGCATTGTCCTACAATTGGCTGTGAAGGGCTCACCTAGGTTTGTTCCCATGAAAGTTTCAAAGCAAAGGGGCAATTTCAAGGTGCTCTTCTGCCCAATGACAAATTTTGTCTCTGCAATATGTGGTAGGAAAGAGTAGAGGGACAGGAAGAACGAGGCTCACCAATGCAACAACGAAGGCAGCCAAAGAGGTTTTGGCTACGGTGATACTGCCTGTTAAAATTACTGAGGGTCACCTCTGTGCCAGGTGCTAGGCTAAACCATCACATGCATTCTCTTTTTTAAAGATCACGATAAGCCTGTAAAGTAAGTCCTTTTATAGGGTCCATTTTACAGCAGAGCAAAATTAAAGACACATGGCTAGGAAATGGCATGGCCAGGATTCAGATTGGTCAGTCTGTCTTTGCAATTGACCCCGGCTCCTAACCAGTATCTCCAGGCTGAATGTATGATGTATAGAGAACAAAGATTCTTGATGATAGGCCCATTTCTAGTTAACAAAACCAGATGAAAAATGGCAACCTCTAACAATTTGTTATGAATGAGTTATGTAGCCAGAGCAAATAATGGACTCCTAACCAATCACTATTTCTGTCTACACCTCCCTCCATAATGATCTCATACAGAGCAGCAACTATGGGACCTCGGGATGGACAGTGGTTCACACTGGGAGTTTCTTGGGAAAGACACAGTGAGAACCTAAAACCTAGAGCACCAGCAGGTAATTGTTTCCAGGATGCACAGCTCAAAGTATGCTTGGGAAGGTGGAAAAGGCAGGGAGGAGATGGAAGAAGGAAGGCAGAGGGAATTGCTTTTTAAAAGGTGCAATTCCTTTGGTGGAACATTTTTGTATCTATATAAATGGTATCAGGTGTAGAAGGAAGAGCCACTCTAAAAGCTAAATCCTCATCTCTGTAGAATGAATAGTCTTCTTGTCTATACTCCGTTGGCAATTAATGATACACCATCACATAACATTTTCCTTACTACCAGCTCGTATTACTGTCTTCAACCTTTATTGTTTAATTCCTCATGTGTTATTGACCTATCTTCCTGAGTATATGGTAAGTTATTTGAGAGGAGAAAAAGAAGTTTTCAATTACTTTTAACCTTTATAGCACCTAATAGAAAACTCGGTCCGTATCTACTGGTTGATGAACACAGATGCTTGTTCTTGTTTTTCTCCTGGCTTGATGTAACAAAAGAAATTTTGCCTGAGACACAGCAGAGGGGCTTAGAGGAGACTAGCAGGAAGAGCTTCATCACTACAACTCTAGCTACTTCATCCATGCACACATCCATCCATCTGTTGACCCATTTATTCAATGTTCCTACAACTATGTCAATGAAAAGTCTACAGATAAGCTCTCACAGCACCATAGCAAGGAGGAGAGGATAGCGCCTGCTAATAATGAAGGGAAAAATGGAAATGCTTAAGGGTCTCAGTTTGCTACTGACCACATCCTCACATGATTTTCTGTTGACTATTCATTATTTGTTGAATGTGTACATGTGTCAACAAAATAAAGACCCTATACTCTCAAAGCTTATAAACTAGCGAGTGAGAGAGACATTTACAAAATAATGCCAATGATTATTTAATTGTAAGCATAATGAAAAAGAAGCACAGTTTATATGGGAGTATACATGGAAGGAGGGTTTCTAATCTAGATTTGGCCAAGAAGATGGTGGCCAGAAAATTATGTCCTGTAGACATTTCATTGACACTGAAATCATAGAGGCTGAGGGGGGTGGTAAGCCAAAGGAGAAGGGAGGAAATGGAGAATTCCAGGTATAGCAGTTGGGTAGCCTTGAAGTAGAAAAGAATTTTTTTTTTTTTGGCACAAAAGAAGAAATGAAATAACACAAGTGAGTACAGTATGGGGGTGGGAGTGGATGCTGGTGGAGCCAGGTGAGGCTAATGAGTGGGGTCAGGCCAGATCATGCAGGAGGTCCTGGGTATGGGTTTGCATTATTTTTGTCTTAGTTTTACCATCTAGCATTCACCTTTTCTTTCTATTTGTGGGCATCTCCCACTGTGTGTGACATCTGAGGGACCCATAGCTCTACTCACCTGTTATGGAGAATAAAGGAGGGAGATCCCCCTTTTCCCATCTTCTGGCATTCGAGGCATGATCATGGAAACGATGTTTGTCCAGTTACTCTTCTTAGATCACCCTGAGTCTTTGAATTTGAAGCAAGAAATGCAGAGCCAAAGGAAGAGTACAGAATCCACTCATGGCAGTGGCATCCTGTGGCATCAAGCGGTAGCAGTAGCACTATCTGCTGCCCTGTCCTTCTAGACTGTTCCTTCCATCTGGCCTCCAGAGCTCCATCTGTTCCTATTTTCTAAGCCACCCAGAGAGTCTGTGAGCCTGCTCTCATCTTCTGGACTCCGAACTCTGAGTTCATCAGAACTAATTCCAGTTGTTTGTAACCCAGATTCTTGACAAGTAAGTGATGCTAAAGAGGTTGAAGGGTTCTATCAAAGGTGTATTAAGAATGAATTTTAATTGGGACATTCCAGAAGTGCTTTATAGTTTTCAAACTACTTTCACATGACTCATTTGTTTTTTATAGCAACCAAAGAGGTAGGCACTATCATCTTCCCTTTATTCAACAAAAAGAGAACAGAGTTGGAAGAGTGCAAGTGATTTCTTTTCATTGTGAATCAGCTAATTAATGGCAGAACAAGTAGCAAAGACCAGGTCTTCCTGTTTCTTGTGCCTCACTCCTTCTGCTTCCTCTTGCAGTGGGGACAAGACCAGGGGCGCGAGAAGTGAGAGCAGGTGTCATGACTTCTGTGTCAGCAGCAGCACACACTGTCTCAGTTCCACATGTGAACTCACCTACAGACATTCTTGTAAACTCTGTACTCACACCCAACACTGTTCCTACTGGATCGTAGATCCACGTAAGGAAGAAGGTAGCTTCCCCAGAACACAGTCTGCCTGGAAAGACTTCTAAAGCACAAAGCTGCAGTTCGGAATGTGCAGGATGACAAACGTATGTAGTTGCAGAGACAAGCATTCTCATTATGGAAAATTTGGAGCTTGAAATCATAAGATGCAAAACCAAAAAAAAGGTGTGTCACTAAAAAGATTGAGTACAGTATTATGTAGCTTCTGGGAAGAAGCAAAGATCGGGAGTCAAAACACAGGCTTTGACTTGAGACCCAGAGACAATACTGAACTCGTAGGATTCTCATAAGGCTTGAACAAGGTAGCACATGGGAAGTTCTTCGCATAAAACCCATTACAGGGCAGATACACTATGAGATGTTTGTTTCCTTGCTTTGTTTCCAAAGGCATTAGAAACCAAGTGGAGATCAGTCTCCCAGATTGTTAGGGGTCAGAGAAGATCTTTAGCACAGAGAACCACGGTCAAACTCAAATCTGTCACGCAGGGGTTATGGAGAGAGGCTGGGGCACCCAGAGGGACAGGGAGAAAGCAGCATCAGTCTCTTCTCATTTTCCAGACCAATCGCATTGCTGAGATTGTCTTTCTAATCATGTGTCTGGAGCTTAAATGACCCATTCAACCTGAAGGGGTGTGAACTGAAAGAAATTGGTGAGTTACCAGGAGATAAAACACACGGAAATTCTTCCAACTTATAAAAAATTTTTAGATTTTTTTTTTCTAAAATAAAATTGGTATGAAAAAAATTTTTTTTTCTTTTTCAGGGAAAGAAACAAAGGGTTGTGTGTGTGTTTTTTTTAATTAATAAAGAGTATTTTCTTTTCTATGAAAACCAAATATTTTTCTAAAAGCAAATTTTATTTTCCCAAATATTTGACAAGAGCAAGCTGTAAAATTCTGAAGGAGTTTAGTCAGCTGTGCAGATTGACTTTTGAAGTGTAAAATAAACCTTTACTTAACAGATGTCAGGACTGTGACTTTGAGAGATAATGACAGTTTTTATAGTAGGTTGGTGACAGAATTTCTAAGAAGAATGAATAAAGTTTTGGTGCCAAGTTTGGGGAAAAAAATGACAACATGATTATTAAAAATTGACTGAGTTGAGGAAAGCAAAAGTCAGTGTTTTAATTTGTTTCATTAGACAGCGTAAATTGTTCCATAAATATCAGCAAAATACATTTAACAAAAGGATAGGCTGTACCATTGGGTAAGAATGAGAGTAAATCAAAGGCCTTACCTCCCTCCCAAACCACCATGAATGAGGGCGCCTAGGTGGCTCAGTTGTTAAGTGTCTTGGGCTTAGGTCATCATCCTGGGGTCCTAGGATTGAGCCCTCATAGGGCTCCCTGCTCAGCGGGAAGTCTGCTTCTCCCTCTCCCACTCCCCCTGCTTGTGTTCCGTCTCTCACTCTCTCTCTCTCTCTCTCTCTCTCTCTGTCGAATAAATAAAGGCAACTTCTACTGCCCTGTGTGATGCCTCCCAGCAATGATGCTTAGGAGGACAGCAACTTTGGTTAGGGATCCTGTGCTTTTCTGGAGAGGAGGATTTTGAGAATAAAAAAGCTAACTCCAGAATATTTTACCTGAAGGGCCAAAGCCAGAATCAGGAGCTGAATATCCAGTTCCTCCTCCTTTTCACATTTACTGGCTTTTGAAATGGTTTGGTGAGAATCAAACATCTTGATATCTGATTTCTATTTGTTCTCGATTTTTTTTTCTTTTTCTGCCTTTTGTAGGTTTAATTAAGGTGTGTAGGTTTAATTAAGCAATTATAATTCAATTTCATCTCCTCTACTGAATTATTTAACTTCTTTAAAATAATTATTAGTGGTTGTCTTAGGATTTACAATATACTTTTTAAATAATTTGTGTCTGACTTCAAATAAATTATACTGCTTCACATGTGGGGTAAGCACCTTTAGAACAGTCTATTTCCAATCCCTCCCTCCCACCCTCTCCCAGATTGTCATTAATTTTACTTTTACACAGGTTGTAAATATGCAATACATTGCTATTACTTTTTGCTTTAAATAGCTGTCTTTGAGAGGAGTGTCTGTGTGACTCAGTCGGTTAAGCATCTGCCTTTGGCCCAGATCATGATCTCAGGTCCTGGGATCCAGCCTAGTGTCGCTTCTCCTTCTCCCTCTGTCCCTTCCCCCTGCTTGTGCTTTCTCTCTTTTATTTTATTTTAAAATATTTTTTAAACTATTTTAAAATTTTATTTTAAAATAAAATCTTTTTAAAAACAGTAATCTTTTAGGGAAATCAATAAAAGATTATATTTTACTTCCTTTTATTCTTTCTCCAGTGCTCTGCATTTCTTTGTGTAGATCCAAGTTTCTGAGCATGTTCATATCCCTTCTGCCTGAAGAAGCTCCCTTAACATTTCTTATGGAGTAAGTCGGCTACCAAGGCACTTATTCTTTCAGCTTTGGTCTATTTGAGAAGGTCTTTGTCTCAAGTTCGTTTCTGAAGGCTATTTTTTGTGGATATAGAATTCTGGGTTGACAGTTTCCTTCAGCATTTCAAACATGCCACACTATTTTCTTCTTACTGCATGTTCTCTGGTGAGAACATGCTGGAACTCTTGTCCTTGCTCCTCTGTAGATAATGTGTCCTCCTCCTCCTCCTCCTCCTCCTCCTCCTCCTCCTCCTCCTCCTCCTCCTCCTCCTCCTTCTTCTTCTTCTTCTTCTTCTTCTTCTCCTTCTCCTTCTCCTTCTCCTTCTCCTTCTCTTCTCCTTCTCCTTCTTCTTTTAAACTCTGGCTACCTTCAGGATTTTCTTATTTTGTTGGTTTTCAGCAGTTTGAAGAAGATATGCCTAGATGGTTTTGTGTATTTATTTTTGTATTTATCCCATTTGGTATTCTCTGAGTTTCTTGAATCCGTGATTTGGTATTTGTTACTCATTTTGGAAAATCCTCTATCATTTCTTCAAATATTTCTTCAGCTCCATGCTCTTTCTCTTCTGGGATTTTAGTCGTGCATATTTTAGATCATTTAATATCATCTGAAACTGTTGGCTGGTATATTCTGGCCCATACCCCTCTCACACACTCTTTTTTCTTTTGCATTTCATTTGGAAAATTTCTTTTGACCTATATTCAAGTTCACTGATTCATTCCTCGTCTCAATCAAGCCTACTGAGCTCATGAAAGGCAATCTTCATCTCTGTTGTTGTGGTTTTGTTTTCCGGCATTTCCATTTTACTCTTTTTATTGCAGTACAGTTGATATGCAATGTTACATGAGTTTCAGGTGTACAATGTAGTGATTCAACAAGGCTAGATATTATCCTGTGCTCACCTCAAGTGTAGCTACCATCTGTCACCATAGAATGCTATTATAATACCATTGGCTGTATTCCCTATGCTCTACCTTTGACCCCATGACTTACTGGTACCCTAACTGAATGTCTGTATCTCCCACACCATTTAATTCTTTTTCATGGTTTTCTTCTCCTTGCTGACATTACCTACCTGATCTTGCATGCTGTCTCCTTTTTGTTAAATATATTAATAAGTTATTTTAAATTCCACTTCCGTGTCATGTCTTAGTCTGATTGTGATGGTTGCTTTGTCTCTTCAGACTATGTATTTTCTTGCCTTTTCTTAGTCTGATAATGATTTGTTATTATTGAAACCTGAACATGTAAAATCTAGTAGATACTGAGATCAATAAATTTTGTGCTTGGAGCTAAGTATCTCATTTTTGCTGCTAGTCCTTCCCCAGCTTACTTTAAATAAAATTGACATACAATATTGTATACATTTAAGGTGTAAATGTGATGATTTCATATATGTACATATTATAAAGTGATCACGATAATAAGGTTAGTTAACATATACACCACCTCACATAATTACATTTTCTTCTTTGTGGTGAGAACACTCAAGATCTGTTCAAGTGTATAACGCAGTATTATTAACTATAGTCATCATGCTAAACATTAGATCCCCTTTACTTAAGCATCTTACACCAGAAGTTTGTTCTCTTTAACCAATATCTCCCCATTTACCCAACCTCTGGCAAGTCTATTATGTTTAGATGAACTTAACTTTTATTTGTTTATTTGTTAAATTCATATACAAGTGAGAACATACAGTATTTGGTCTCTCCGGCTGATTTATTTCACTTCCCATAAAGCTCTCAAGGTCCATCCATGTCATCACAAATGGCAGGATTTCTTTCTTTCTCATGGCTGAAAACATTCTGTTGTGTACACTTATCCACATTTTAAAGGTCTATCTGTGAATGGACACTTAGGTTGTTTCCATATTTCAGTTATTGTGAATAATACTGCAATAAAATGGGACTGTAGATATCTCTTTGAGGTGATTACAGTTCCTTTGGATATATACCCAGATGGGATTGCTGGACCAGATAGTAGTTCCACTTCTAATTTTTTGAGGAACTTCCATATTATTTCCATAGTACTATTGAATTAGATACTAATTTAACAGACAGATCTAACAGCATTTTGGTGGGGAGTTTAGTGTTTTCTGTATATAACGTCATGTCACTTGCAAACAGAGATAGTTTTACTTCTTCCTCTCTGATTTGGATGTCTTTTATTTCTTTTTCTTGCTTAACTGCACTGGCTAAGACTGTCAGTACTATGTTGAATAGGAGTGGTGAGAGTAGGCATAATTGTCTTGTTCTTAATCTGAAAGGAAAAGGGCTCAGCACTTCATCATTGAATATGTTGGTTAACTGTGAGTTTGTTCTATTTGGCCTTTATTATGTTGATGTGTGTTCCTTCTATATCTAATTTGTTGAGAGTTATTATCTTAAGAGAGTGTTGAATTTTGTGAAATGTTTTTTCTGCCTTTATTGATTAGATCATATGATTTATTCCTTCATTCTATTAGTGTAAGATATCACATTTATGGATTTGCTTATTTTGAAATGCCCTTACATCTCCGAGACGAATACCACTTGATCATCGTGTTTGATCCTGTTAATCTGCTGTTGAACTCAGTTTCTTAGAATTTTGTTGAGCAGTTTTGCATCTGTACTCATCAAGGATACTGGACTGTTGTTCTCTTTTCTGGTGTCCCAATCTGGCTTTGGTATCAGGGTAATGCTGGTCTCATGCAATGAGTTTGGGAGCATTCCTTTATCTACAATTTTTTGGAGGAGTTTGGGAAATATGGATTAATTCTTCTTTAATTGTTCACTAGTAAAAATCCACTAGTGAAACCATCTGGTGTTGGATTTTCTCTTTCAGGAGGTTTTGATTATTGAGTCAATCTCCTTACTCATTATTGGTCTATTCAAATTTTCTATTTGTTCATGATTCTGTCTCAGTATGTTGTAAGTTTCTAAGAATTTATCCATTTCTTCCAGAATATCTAATTTGTTGGAGTATAGTTGTTCATGCTAGGTCTTTCATAGCCTAAGTGTAGGGTTTTGTGTTAATATTGTCAGGAGTTTGGGCTGTGTTTGAAGGTTGCTGTTGTTACAATCATCTCTAATGCCCCATGATCTCAAATTCCTTTAACGATAGCTGTGTTAGGAAATGAGTTAATTGGCCAGGACTTTCTTCTCAATGTCTATTTTCCACTTGACTTCGAGTTTTCCTTCTTTCTGTTCACCAGAGAGAATCTGTCTCATTGGAGTGATCTCAGATATATATTTTACTCAACACTTGTTAGCATGGTGGTAGAGACTGGAGGAGGGGGCATTCTCTGTTGCTCATTCAGTATGAGGTGAGCATTATGGATTCGTATCTTGAGAGTATGGCATTTGCCAGTACGCTGCCCCTCGACCATCTTTAGTCCTAGATCTAGCCTTGACTTCTGGCAATTTCCCAGGGTAGAGTTTTACTTAGTTTTCTCTTCTCTTCCTTCAGCTACTGTGCCCTTAACTGGCAATTTTCACTATTCTTCTTCCTGAAAATTAGAACTTTTGTTCCACAGAAGAGATACTAGAGATGAATCTGGGCAGAGTTTCAGCAGTGAATACTACTCCCTTCCCCCAGTCAGCACAATGAGAAAAATTTTAAGAGTCTTTTCCATCTTCTGAGTCCCTGGTGGTGTCCATGGAGGAAAGGACTGTGAGAGGGTAAAAATCCCTCTATGTCTACTACCCAGAGACTTCACATCCATATGGCCTTGAGTAATTCATTAAAATTTTTAAGCTCAATGTTTTTTTTCTGACTTATATGGCATGCAGTGGCACTTGTTCTTGGTAAGCAAGTGCATGAATTCTGTTTCTTCTTGTAGGCACAGTTGTCTCCCTGGATTTGAGGTTATTCCTTTGCCCTGCCATACCAGTTCTCCAATGGGCTCAGGAAAAGTTATTAATTTTGTTTGGTCAGTGGTTTATTATTTTTTCCCCTTAATTGTAAGGGTGGAAGCAAATCTCTATCCAGTTCTCTAATTCTCTCAGCTGAAACCACACAGCCCATGTATTAATTTTTAATGCTGAACCAAACTTGATTTCTGAGAATAGCTCCATTTTGCCACAATGGTCATTTTGTGTGTGAATATGTGTGTATTTGAATTCACTTTTGAATATATATATTTGAATTCACTTTGCTAATATTTTGCAAAGGACCTTTTTACATTTATGTTCATGACTGATACTGTTTTGTAAATTTCTTTCCTTACGATTTCTTTTTCAGGTCTTTGTGTTTCAGTTATTCCAAATTTCTTAAATGAGTTGGAAATTGTTCCCTCTTCTTTTAGTTTCTAAGAGTTTGTGCACATTTTCATCATTCCCTGCTTCAAAGTTTCATAAAACCCACCAATGAAACTGTTGGGGAATCAGTGTATCTTTGTGGGAAGATTTTTTTTTTTTATTAGAAATCCAATTTATCCAACAGATACAGGATAAGTCAGATTTTTAATTTTTTCATCAATTTTAGTAAGTGGTATTTGTCAAGTAATTTGTCCATTTGTTCTAAATAATTACATTTATCATAAAAATTTGTCATCATATTTACCTTGTTGCCTTTATAATGACTGTAAGATCTATAGTTAGATTACCCTCTTCTTTTAATACCAAGATGGGCATAATCTACTCCGTCCTTATTGTTGATTATTTGTTCTAGGGACCTTTTGTGGGCCTTTTGAAAGAATCAACTTTTGGCTTTGTTAATGTCTTCTATTGTTTGTCTGAATTCCATTGAGTTTTATTATTTCTTTTATTCTGCTTACTCTCACTTTTAGTTTCTCTTCTTTTTTCCTAACTAAAGTAAAAACTTAGTTGATTTTAATTTTTTCTCCTTTTTATTAAGGCATTTAAAAATGATAAATTTCTCTTGAAGTACTTCTTTAGCTACAGCCTACGAATTTTGAAGTGCTGTGTTTTCCTTGTAAATCAATTCAAATTTAGTATTCTCACTTGTAATTTTAAAAAATTTAGTTCATGGATTTTTTTTTTAGAAATACCTTATTAACTTTCTAAATATTTTTGCCTTTCCTAGGTATCTTTTTCATTTCTTACTTAATCTATTAAATCTATTATTGTCAGAGATCATATAGTGTAAGATTTCAATGTTTTGGAATTGGTTAAATTTTATTTTATGGCTCGATATATGATCTATGTTGGGCCAGATATAGTCAAAAAGAATGTGCATTCTGAAGTTGTTTGTAGTGTTCTATAGATATCTATTAGTTTAGATGGTCGATTGTGTTTAGACCTTCTGTATCTTTACTGGATATAAATATATGAGTTATACCGGTATAAATCATAATATGGCTTATATATGGCATATATATATATGATTTATATATCATATATATAGTGGATTTTCACTAGTGAACAATTAAATCATATATATATGATTTATACCGGTATAAATCATATATATATGATTTCATAATTACTGTGAGAGAATGTTGAAATCTTTAACTATGATATGAATTTGTCTCTCTCTTCCTTTATCTTCACCAAGTTTTGTTTTGTGTTTTTTGAAGGTATGCTATTAGATCAATATGTATGTAGGATTATTATATATTCCTGATGAAATAGATTTTATTATCAGCATAAATCATTCTTCTTCAACTTTAGTAATACTCTTTTCCCTGAAGTTATAGCCATGCCTGCTTTACATGGTTTATGGTTTTCATGAAATGTCTTTTTGCATGCTTTTAGTTTCAACCTTGACTATATCATTATATATAAAATAAATCTCATATAGTAGTACATAGTAGGGTCTTGCATTTTCCAAATTCATTTTGACAATCTCAACCTTTTTATTTGATCATTTAGATCATTTGCTCTTAATGTAATTATTATGATGATTGGGTTTTATTACTTTTAAATGATTAGTAAGGGATTAGAGTATACCTCAAACTTATCAAAGTCCATTTGAATCAATTTTATACCACCTCACACTTAATATCTCACATGTCTACTTCACACTTCACTTCTAATTCTTCACATTTCACAGTGTACAAATATAATACACCTGCCCCAGTATAATTCCATTTACTCTCCAATCTTTGCCTTAATGTTGTCACGCTTTTATTTCTACATGATGAATAAACTCTACCTTACAATAGTATCATATTCATTTTAAATGATCAACTATCACTTGGGAAATCCTAAAAGGAAGAGGAAGCATAGCCTTTTATATTTATTCATTCATTTACCATTTTTTGGTGGTCTTCATTCTTACCTATAGACCCAAATTTCCACGTGGTATCACTTCCCTTCTGCCTTAAAAATAGCCATAATTATTTCTTAAAACTTAGGTCTATCAGAATACATTTTTATATTCTGTATCCCAATTTTGACTTATCTGAAAATGTCTTTGTTTATGTTAATTTTGAAGGATATCTTTTCTAGAATGTATTTTAGAATTCTGAATTTTTTAATTATATTTTATTTTGTTTTTAGCATTTAAAAAAATATTGTTCCACTGCATTCTGCATTTCATTGTTTTGGATAAGAAATAAAGCTTTATTTGTGTTATTATTTTCCTCACATGTAATTGTTTTAAATTTAGCTTATTTCTGTATATTTGGCTTTTAGAAGTTTGGCTATAATGATCTTAAAATGGTTTACTTTACATTTATCTTACTTATGGTGCACTGAGCTTCTTGAATGTGTAAGTTGACATTTTTCATCAAATCTAGGAAAATGTGAGTCAATCTAGGAAAATTTGAGTCATTTTTTTTTAAAATGAACTTTTTTTTACTATTTTTTTAAAGGTTTATTTATTTATTTTAGAGAGAGAACATGGGCACAGGCAGGAGAGAAGCAGAGGGAGAGGAAAGGGACTCTCAAGCAGATTCCCTGCTGAGTGCAGAGTCTGACTTAGGGCTTGATCCCATGACCATGAGTTCATGACCTGAGCAGAAATCAAGTCAGACACTTAACCAATTGAGCCACTCAGGAACTACTTTTTATTACTTTTATATACAGAAAATTCAACAGTGTATACTTAGCCCAGTTTGGTGATAAGTTCTTTAGGCTTTGTCTTTCCCAACTTGGCAATGTGAGCTAATTACTTTGGACCCAGAACATTGCCTCCCCACTGACAATGGGGATCTTAGTCATTATAATTGGTCCTGACAGCTTTTACCAACTTAGCCTGAGCTCCTTTGCCTTCCAAGTAAACCTGGATGAAAGCAAGGGTGGTGTAGGCCTTCCTGTTGACCAGATGCCCAAGCTTGGTCTTCCTCCTAATAATGTAGTAGAGAACCTCCATCTTACAATACAGGACAGGCAGGAAGACAACCAACTCAATGGGATCCACATCATGAGCAATCATTACCAGCTGAACCTTTTTGCTTTCCACCAATGTGATGACAGTATTAACCCAGCTCAAAGGACAAATGGCTTCTTAGTGGGGACATCCCCTTTGTCAGCAGCTTTCTTCTCAGCCCAGACCAACAATCTCTGCTTCTTCTCTTGCATTGTCTCTGGTCTATATTTGTGGATAAGCTTAAGTAGTTGAGTAGCTGGCAGTTCAAGACCTGGATGAACTGGTTGATCACAGGAGGCAATTTTAGACATTTATGGAGAATTGCCCTGTGTGCCTGCAGCCAGATATAGCAGGACCATCTGACAAAGGGGGTGAGGTCCTTTTGGACTGTCTGATGCCAAAATTCTTGGGCCTTTTCTCAACGGGAGAATGACCACATTCTTGGCCTCCTCCTTCTTCATAAAAGCAGGAGCAAGGGCTTCCTTTTTCACCTTAGTCTTCTTTCCTTTTGGCACCTTGGATAGTTGAAGGAGAGAGCTCTTTATTTCTTAAAATATTATCATTCACTTCTTCTGGGATTCTAATTCCAATAGAAATTAGAAATTATATATTGTGCTACAGATTTCCAAGGATCTTTGCTTTTCTTCCACCTTTTCCTCTTTCAGACTGAGTTATTTTTCAGACTGAGTTATTTTTATTAATCTGTCTTCTTGGTCCTGACTCTTATTTTACTTTCAGTCTACCATTAATTATTTATGCTGAATTTAAAAAATTCTAAGCCATTGTAGTCTTTTGTCCAAGAATTCCATTTCCTTTCTCTTTCTGTTTCCATCTCTCTGCTGAGATTCTCTAACAATTCATAATTAAGACAATATTTTCTTTAAATACTTAGACATATTTATCATATCTGTTTTATTGTTACTGTCTTAACTATAACATCTGCTTTACCTTGAAATATTTACCTGTTTTTTTTCTTGACTATTGGTCACTTTTTTTTTTAATGTCTAGTAGTTGTTATTACATTCTCAATAGCATAGATAATACATCTTAGAGTCTTAAGATTCTGTTATCTTTTTCCTAGAAAGTGTTGATATTTATTCTGATAGGCCATCCAATTACTAACTAATCAAGCTGAACTTGTATAGAGATGGTTTTCTTTAGAGTTTTTTTTAGGTCATATCTGGGGTAGACCTTCCTCTGGGATATGATTCTTATTGCTAAAATATGTGGGTTTTTTTGCTGCTGGATGCCAAAGTGTTAGCAAGTTCTTTCCTTTCCTACTGGACTGGATCTCCAACATCTTCCAGCATTGCTCAAATTCTGGTAACTTAATTTCACTTTCTACTCTATTGCTGCTCTCCAGGAAGCCATTCACTGCTCACCTTGTGCATACTCAACTAAACCCTTAGCCAAGAACTTGTGGAGAGACCACATCTAGACTTCTGGGATCTACTCCACTGCACGGCTGTCCTTCCCAGCACCCTGCATGATGGATTCTAGTGACTTTAAAAGCCTTATACTTGATTTCTACTTTCTCCACTCAGAAAGATCATCATGCTTTGCTTGGACTCCAGCTCCCTGTGCCAGAGTCAGGGTATTTTCCCTAGACAGAGAGTTGGCATGATTGTAAGTCTATCTTCTCTCGGGGATAGCAGCCTGGCACTAACTGTATTTCAATTCAAGCAACAATTGCCTCATATATTTTGTCCAGTTTTATAGTTACTCTCAATAGGAGAGTTAGTTTTGCATCATTTACTGAATCATGAACGGAATCAGACTTCCCTGGCTGAGGATTCTTAAATGTAATCTGATTCTTTACCGAGACGTATGGTTCTTTGATCTTCCTGTAATTACCAGGCTACCTGTATTATCTTGACTATTCCTTGCCATTGACTACTCCTCCAACCAAAGCTTTGTCTCTCAAAAGTCTTCTCTTCCTTTCCCCCTTTTTTAACTCATGAAAAAATCACGAGATCATTTTGTGTGGAGTGGATGTATATGACTTTAAGATCTAAAAATGGCATAGGTTAGTGGCAAAAAGTGAACTCAACTTTAACATACCTTTAAAGTGTCTATATCATATGAGTACTTGATTTTTCATCTCTATATATCACATAATTCACATTTATTGATAAACCCTTGGATTCTCTTAAGCTGATAACAGTTACAGAATACGTTTTTGGGGTGTAGAAGAGAAAACTGTGTCCTGAGAAGTTTGCTTACTTTGAGGGTGGTAATAAGCCTACTTTTACATTGTCATTTCCATTCAGAGTAATTTGTGTAAATATTGGCATCCATCAATTTCCTTATTTCCTTTCCCTTTTCCTTCTTTCTCTTTCCCTTTCTTCTATTTCTCCTTCAATCACTATTTACAAGCAGACTTTTAGGTGCTTGGAAGCCTAAAATAACAATATCTCTTGGGATATTCCACAGTTTCTTAAACTCTCAGCACTAACTTAAATTTCATGACAGGACTAAAATATCCCCCCAGAATTTTGCCATCTTTCTAGGAGCAAAAGTAATGACGTGATATTGGATGTCTTCTGGTCTCTGGCCTCAATGATCAAAAGTAGGTACTTTGGCAGCTTACTGAGGAATCCCTGTGAACTATCAGATAAATGGTTCACATCAATAAAAAGTACTCCTGGGAGGTCTATCCAAGAGGAACAATGAATCAAAACTTTGCTGTTTAATAAAGGACATCTACTTTGTTCAGATATGCTCTGCATTTTTATTTATTTATTTTTCTATAGGGAGATTTCTAGTTTTTATTTGAAAACATCCCAGGATGGATCTAATTGTCTAAGGAATAATACAAAATTCTCGAGATGGTATTAATTTGTAGGACTTGGTTAACACATGTAATTGTGTTCTTTTTCTTTATTCTACTTCTATATCTTTTCATATTAGTAATTCAAAGTAATATATAGTGATAGAGGTAAAGGTGTATATCATAGTAGTCTCTCACGTAAGGGATTACTTTCTTCCTTTTACTAGTGTTTTTTTAATTACACTAATTATACTTTAATATAGACTTACTATTCAAAATATAGACTTACTATTCACACTCCATAATCAGAGTAAAGCATTTCCTTAATTTCCTCTCTCAATTCGAATGGATTTCTTTTACTATATATGTATTTGAGTCCAGTTTAAATTTTTAAAATGTGTTGAAAAGCACTTTTGGGTGTGCGGGAAACATCTAAAAATTAAATAACAATGAGGCTTGTAATTCCCAAGAACTTGGAGATCCCTCCCTTATACTCTCAAAGCTTGATCCCTCTCTGCTACTCATTATATGGTGTCATCTTGACATTTAGAAAAATTATCTATAGCAGTCATCTAAGCTACAATGAAACTTTTTTTCTCTATAAAATATTTCACTTGCCAGATCTTCTGATCCTGAGTTCAGTGTTCTTACTTTATACCAAGGAAATTCATTTTCACTTTTGCACCCCTTTTAAAATCTCGAACGTTCTTAAAATTCAATAGCGGAATATAAGCATTCGTTAGTTTTTTAGAGACACAGACTCTATTATTTTCTTTCCATTTTTTGTTTTGTTCTCATTGCTATAGAAATCTGTAGCAATTTTGAGACAATTTATTGTCCACACACTTAGTAAAGGATGGATCAATGACTTCTTTACCCATTCACTTCACTCTGTGAGCAAGAGATTGTGCTGAGCGCATGCATGTGGCACACGGTGTAATACTTCCAGCTGTGCCCCCAAATATGATGCATGAAAAGGAAAACAGACGCACAATGGCATTTGGGAATTAATTCATAGCTACATAGGAATGCAAGGTACAGGGAACCCCTACCACCATTCCTGCAGTTAATAAATTTGTGTGCAGATGAGATAGAAGAGGCCCATGCTCTAAGGCCAAACCCAAAAAAGCTGTTTATGACTGTTCTGACTGTTCCCAGCCTAATCCCTTTTGAGTTTCACAGTCATGAAGGGTTTTGTGATTATTCTGTCTACAGCATTTCTCTCTTCTGCAGGAATTCACTGTGTGAAGGTTGCAAGGACTTGCCTTGTAGGGGGAGGGTAGCGTCTTTGGTAAGTTGGTCTCCACTAGCTACAGTGCAAAGGCCTTCCAGACCATTTATGTAATAGCAGATCAGGTTCTAATCAACTATAGACTCTATACATAATCCTTCCATTGAATACAGAGTCCAGGTTATGAGTAGACATTTTGGGTTTGTCACTGATAAAGGATTCCTCTAAAAGGAAGGATAGCATTTGAGCTCAGGCTTGTATAGTTTATTACTAATTTTACTCTCTTGATTTACAAGGTTGTTAATAACTCGTGACCTGATTTGCGTTAGTTCGTGGGTATAAGAAGAGAATCAAAATGAGGAAAGAGGAGAATTGACGCTCTGCAGGACTGTGTTTCGTGAAAAGTATGAAACTCCTATTGGTGAGACATGTGACTCTTTTAGTCATTCTTCTATAAATACGGAGCCAAGAGCAACCCACCGCAAATATTTAAACTCAATCAGACCAGTTATTAGATGTCATGTAAATAATGAAAGGAAAAAGATGAGCTGGTTTAAATCATAAATAATGAAAGGAAAAGTATCAGCTGACTTAAATTCTTTTTCTTAAATAGTCTGTGTAATTAGAAACAGACATTGTCTCTCTCTCTCTCTTTACCAACTTTTTAAAAAAGTCAAAATGCTATGCCTTCTATAACTTCTCATTTTTAAAAATTTGGGGGGTATATAAAAATCTATGCAATTGCAACTTTTTATTAGTCAAATAAAGACCAAAAACTAATTTAAACTAAATATACAAATCGATTAAAATACAAAGTTAAGGATTAACTCCCACTTTATAATTGTAAGTAAACTACCCCTTTGTCAGGGATATTTGTTTTACCATCTTTATTTCAGAAATATTTCATAACCTCTGTGAAGAATTTATTTACTATGTTGAAGATATGGTTGTTCCTACAACTCCCTAAGACTTTTTTTTTTTTAACTTAGGGAAATAGAAGCACATGTGAGAAAAAAGAAAATCCAAATAAGAATAAAATAAAATAAATAAATACAAATAAAATTAGGAATAAGAAAGAAGTTTTAAATACTATACAAATAAAAAAGATAAAAGGGTGATATCAGAAAAAAAACTACTAAGTAACATTAGAATTATATTTCACGCCATTTTTATGGTTAACAAGAACAATAACAACAACAAAAAAGTTTGAGGGGATGATCATTTTGTCAAGTTGGAGGTAAATTTTACTCAGAAACAAACAAAATGACAGTAGTTTCAAAATATTCCATGCCCGTTATTTTTAAAAAATATATTTATTTATCAATTTGATTTTCTGATTTATTTGATTTTGATTGATTTGATTTGTTTGATTTATTCATTCTCCCTGGGATGGGAGAAGCAGACTCCCTGGGGAGTCGAGAGCCCCATGCAGGGCTCCATCCCAGGACCCCTGGATACGACCTTTAACCAACGGAGCCACCCAGGCTCGCCTGTTCCATGCCCTCTAGTTCTGACACTCTAGCCTGATACAGAAATGTTACCTTACAATCCTTGTCAGTGGTGCTAGCACTACAAATGGTGAAAAATGTTGCTGAAGGAAACCACCAGCAGGACCAACAGGTTCATCAGCCCGAGGCTCTGTGCTTCCACTGCTCGTCGTGGCCTGCGCGCTTTCTAGCGTCTCCCCTCCACAAATGAGCACCGCTATCTTCAGCCCCCAGTACATCTGTCGTACAAGCTTCCGATCAGAGCATAGAAATAGGGACAAATGCCACCCTCTCCCGTGCACTTGCTGCTCCACCAACTGTTAGCAATTGCCTGGCATGTTTTCTACTTTCTCAGTCTCTCAGTTCCTGTGTTTCTGGAAGGTAGCTGACAGGTAAAGAGAAACGATTTTCTTGCCAAATCCCCACCCCCACTGTGCAAGAAGCGATTTGCTGTTCTCTAGAAATAAACAGAGACATGAAGAAAAATATGGAAACAGGAGAAATGTGTTGTAACACTCTGAGGCTGAAAATGAACTCGAGAGCCCATTTCATCCATTCAGACAGCCAGACAGCCATTCATTCATTAATTCATTCACCAGATATATTTTGAGTGGATTGTGCACGGAACTGATGTTTAAATGGATAAGTAATTGGGCGCCTGGGTGGCTCAGTCCATTACGTGTCTGCCTTTGGCTCAAGTCATGATCCCAGAGTCTGGGGTCAGCCCACATCAGGCTTCCTGCTCTGTGGGGAGTCTGCTTCTCCCTCTGCCCCTCCTCTCCGCTCGTCCTCTCTCTCTCTCTCCCTAATAAATAAATAAAATCTTTTAAAAATGGATAAGTATCAAAAATAATGACTAGGAAGGTACAATTGAATAGGGAAAAATGAGTGACTAATTTCCTTTTATTACATTATTATTTTTGAGAACCTGCGTCATATGAGTTGTTTTTACACATGTGGTATTTTCATGTCACTCCCAGCAATGAGTATTTCAGTCAGCATGACAATGACTAGTTACTGACTACCTTGTGACACGTAGGAGAAAGATGTGAGGATAGGGACAAAGGGTCACCTTTTTTAAAGGCCAGATTAAGCATAGCATTGGGTGGGCTGAGACGGGAGGAATCATTGACACAAGGGAAGAAAGGCATGGGAGAAAGCATATCTGTGCCCATGCTTATCCACGATCAAAGAAAAAAAAAAAATCCTCTCTTAGAAAGAAGTCAAGATCCAAGCAAGTTGGTGAGAAGCACTGGAGATTCCCCACTCATTTCTGGCTAGTGATCACTTACGTCTCAGTGGCCACTTCCTCTCTGTCCTGGAGTTGACTTTGGGACTCAACTGCAACCAAAGTACTAAAATTGGAAGAGAACTTATACCTCTCAGATAGGAAATCTGTTTATTTTACACAGGGTCCCAGGGAATGACCTACTCACAGCCCCACAGCCGGTGTTGATATTTAGGATGTAGATTTCCTGATGTCTGGCCTTGTTCTAAAGGGATCCTTCATAGGCATCTTCTGAAAAAGTTACCCAACACTCTCTTTCAATTTGGAATAAAGGTGTGTTATCTAACAAGGATTGTCTTGGAAGGCCAATTACATGGAAGGCCATTCTCCTCCAGATCTCTTAGCTTCAGTCAAATCCAAGAGTGTGCTGACGCTATTGGTTCTGGCTCACCAGAGCCCTTGTTGAATTTCTAGCAGTTGTGCAACAACCCAGATGACATCATTTTGGCAACATGTGTCAGTCAACACCGCAAAAAGCAGTGCTGGAAAGCCAGTTGTCAAACATTGCAAATAGTTCCTAAATTTATAATTGAATAAAATATTCACTGCATCCATTTTGAACATTCTTTCAATGGACCAACTCTGTCCAGCAATAGCATGGCCTGAATAAGATAACCACACTTAATAAATATTAAATCATATGAGCAGTGGTTTTCTTTTCTCTCCATTGAGTCACTTCAAACTGCCTGTGAACCACCCACTTGAATAATAAAAGGCTTGAACTTAAAGTCAGCACTATCTGTGGACTTGGTCTCTGAAAGCTTAAATGCGTACTTCATATCCAAACGCGGTGAACAACTACAACTGAAATGGCTGGGATCCTAAATGTTTACTTCATTGCTGGTCCTTTGCCTTCTTTCTCATCTGAACCTACAGACCATTCCAGGATTGGGAAAATTTCCTTACGGCCAGAAAGACCGTGTGCTTCTTCCCACACCTACCTCAGTATAGTGAATACAATATACCACTCCAGAAAACACAAGTCTTGTTCAGACAGAAGACTTCTAGTTTTACCTGATTTCTTGAAATGGCAATTTAATGGAATTTTTGGTGTATAATTATGTATGTTAAGTGATCTCGAGTCACTACATTTACTATTGTAAGATGATCTGGTCATTTTCTTCTTCATAGAAGGAACAAACAATTTGAATTCGCCATAAAATAGAAGCCTCCCTGGCAAATAGTAGTTAGTGGAGGGCGGCTTTTTAAGTCTAAATGGTTTTTCCTATTTGATTTACTTAATTGAGCTAATGGGTCTTAGGATCGGCTGAATAGTCCGGTAGCTAAAGTCATCATTAGCTATTTTCTTGGCTAACGCAATAATGACCCTTAAATTGTCTCCAGTATTTCCAATTACCTTTGAAAACATGTGGAATGTCAGAAGCCCTAATAGGAAACATGTATGATATGATGTTTATGGGAAATGTTTTTTCATAACTAGTAGCTCTCCCAAAGTCCTTTTAAGTATCAGGAGAAAATAGTGAAACAAATCACAGAACAAAACAGGGAAGAATCTGAACAGAGGATTTTGTCTTGAGAAATACTAGAATCAGAGGATACTGGAATGATTTAGAAATTCTCTAGTCCAATCATTTCATTTTATGGTTGAGAAAACCGAGGCTGGAGATGGTAATTACCTTATAAAGATAACATAGCTAACAGGTGGCAGCCAAAATTAGAACTCATTTTTTTCCATTGAAAAGTGTATTTCTTGAACTAGTCTATTAAAAACAAGCTTTACCTAAGAGGCACTTAAAGAAACTCCAAATCCCAAATGGTTTAAGGCCTTCCCCATTCTGTCTCTCCCCCTTTTCCATCCGCCCCTTTCTCATAAACGTAAATTCCAATTCATTCGCAGCGTTATTATAAAAACAGCGAACTAGCTGTGGAGGATGGGAGAAGCAACAATATAAAAGCATGAGTGAAACAGCCTGGTGAGGATGCTGTGTTGTAGTATGGACAATCTGAAGCAGTAAAGAAGGAGAGGTCAGAGTTGGAGGAAAAGCACCGAGTGTGGGTTGAGTATGAAAGCAGCCTGCCAGCCCCCAGATTCTAAGGTGGACCGTTAGTGGTATGTTATGGGCTGGTGTTTCACAGATGGGCAATGTCGTGCTGGGAGTCATCTGGCTTGGGGGTCCAGTCCTGGGGTTTCATCATTTTTTCCCCTCAGTGCAGTGAAATTCAGGGATAATGTTTGTTAAGCAAACTCACAAACGAATGGCTGTGTGTACCTGAGCTTATCTTGTTAAATCACAACGTGGAAAATCATTGCCACGGGGCCTGGAATACCTGTCCGCTGGTCGTCACATTTTCTCCCCTGTAGCAAAATCTATGAGCTGCTCAAAGCGCTGGCTATGCATTATTTATTATTGTATGCCCAGCACCCGGGGTAATGTTTGTCACATCGAAGGTGTTTGAGAAATGTACAGTGAGTGAATGAGTAAAGGAATAGTTTACCAGAAGGCTTCTGGTTGTGCATGAATCTGGATGAGAGTTAGACGATTCTAAGGAGTGTCATCTCACAATTCTAAGTGCGTATAGAGGCTGTGAAAGACCTTCCCTACATTCTCTGCACCCAATCAACTCGAAGGAATGCCTGGGTCACATCTCTTGGCTTCAAAAGTGTGAGGATCCTAATCTATACCGAGGTGAACTCATTAAGACAATACAGTCCTGTGAGGACACTTGGAAACTTGGCAGCTGGTCCTCCTTGGCCACACTCTACCCTTACCACCTACCTCCATGAGAAACTGTCCCAGTCTATTACCTGAGGAAGCCCTCTCTTCTGCAGGACTCCATATCCCAAGCCAGCAGAATACCCACGCTAGCCATCCAGGATAGCTTCCACCTTCGTAAGCTCCTAGGGGAACTGTTTCCAGCAGGGTCATCGTCAAATTCCAATAAGACTGAACTCTTTTTGGTGAATGTTACCCTTCAAACTACCCAAAGCAACCTGACAACAAAATAAATTGCACTTAGAGCAGCCAATCCTGGGTGAGTGGTTCTTTTGAATTTTTCCCTTTCCATTTAAAAAGTAAATCTATTCTTAAGTAAATCATAGCTGATTTTTTTCTTTTAACTTTAAAATTACTTACAGTAAAATTGACTTTTTGTGTACATTTCTACAAATAAGAACACATGTCACTCTCAGCACAATCAGGAAACAGAGCGGTCTCATTAGTCTCCCCAAACCCCCCCTCGTGCTAGCACTTTATAATCTGGCAGCATGCATAGAGTTTCTGTCACTAATGTTTGTCTTTTCAGGAATGTTACATAAATGGAATAGTAGAGTATGTAACCTTTGAAACTGGCTTCTTTCTCTCAGCATAATGTCTTTTTAATATTCATCAGAATTGTTGCCTGTATCATAGTTCCTTCCTTGGAATGCCGGATAGTATTCTTTTACGTTGGAGGCATCACAGCTTACGTATCCAGCCCACCTGTTGAAGGAAATTGGAGTTGTTTCCAGCATATGGCAATTACAAACAGAAATGCTGTAAAATTTGTGTATAGGTTTTGTGTGAACGTATTTTTCTCTCTCCTAGATAAAATATTTTAAAGTGGATTGCTGGATTATATGGTAAGTGTAGGTGTACTTTATAAGAAATTGTCAAAGTATGTTTTCCAGCGTGGCTGGGTCATCTTCCCACCACCAGGGTCTAGAGAGTTCCTGTAGCTCAGTTATCCTTGCCAGCAGTTGCTGTTATATTAGACACTCTAATGTATATAGTGCTAGCTTACTGTGGTTTTAATTTGCATTTACTTAACGATGATCACCTTTTTCATGTGCATATCTGCCTTGCCTATATCCTCCTTGGTGAAATATCTAAGTATTTTGCCCATTTTTTTAAAGGATTTTATTTATTTATTTGAAAGAGAGAGAGCATGAGAGGGGAAAACGTCAGAGGAGAAGGAGACTCCCTGCTGAGCAGGGAGCCTGATGCAGGACTCAATCCCAGGACTCCAGGATCGTGACCTGAGCCAAAGACAGTTGCTTAACCAACTGAGCCACCCAGTTGCCCTTTCTTAAAATTAGGCCCTCAGGGAGATTCAAATTAAAACCACATTGAGATATCACCTTACACCAGTTAGAATGGCCAAAATGAACAAAACAGGAAACAACATGTGTTGGAGAGGATGTGGAGAAAGGGGAACCCTCTTACACTGTTGGTGGGAATGCAAGTTGGTGCAGTCTCTTTGGAGAACAGTGTGGAGATTCCTCAAGAAATTAAAAATAGAGCTTCCCTACGACCCTGCAATTGCACTCCTGGGTATTTACCCCAAAGATACAGATGTCGTGAAAAGAAGGGCCATCTGTACCCCAATGTTTATAGCAGCAATGGCCACAGTCGCCAAACTGTGGAAAGAACCAAGATGCCCTTCAACGGATGAATGGATAAGGAAGATGTGGTCCATATACACTATGGAGTATTATGCCTCCATCAGAAAGGATGAATACCCAACTTTTGTAGCAACATGGATGGGACTGGAAGAGATTATGCTGAGTGAAATAAGTCAAGCAGAGAGAGTCAATTATCATATGGTTTCACTTATTTGTGGAGCATAACAAATAGCATGGAGGACAAGGGGCGTTAGAGAGGAGTAGGGAATTCGGGTAAATTGGAAGAGGAGGTGAACCATGAGAGACTATGGACTCTGAAAAACAGTCTGAGGGGTTTGAAGTGGCGGGGGGATGGGAGGTTGGGGTACCAGGTGGTGGGTATTATAGAGGGCACGGCTTGCATGGAGCACTGGGTGTGGTGAAAAAATAATGAATACTGTTTTTCTGAAAATAAATAAATTGGAAAAAAAATTAGGTTGTGTTCTTATAGGTGATATTATGCATAGAACAGATACTTCTAACTTTGACCAAGTCCAATTATTGAATTTCTATTTGATGGATCAGCTTTTGCTGTCCTGTGTAAAACCTTTTTGCCTAACTCCAGACCTTGAAGATTTTCTGCTGTGTCTTCTTCTAAAATGTTTTCTAGTTTTACAGTATACTTCTAGATCTGTGATGCATTCGGGGGTTAAGTTTTTTATACAATCTAGGGTTAGATCAAATTTTGTTTTAATTTTTGGCAAATGAATTTTCGATTGTTCCAAACATTTGTTGAAAAGATTATTCTTTTCCCACCGAATTGCCTTTGCACATCTGTCAAAATCAATAGGCCATATTTTTGTGTGTCTATTTCTAGACACTCAATTCTGTTCCATTAGTCAATGTGTCTATCTTTTCATCAATACCACACTGTCTTGATTACTGTGGCTTTATAAAATCAGTCTTAAAATCAGGTAGTATGATTCGTTCAGCTTTGCTTTTTTTTTTTTTAATAGTGTTTTGACTACTTTATTCCTTTCTATTTCCATATAAATTATATTTTTGTTTTTAATATTTCAACATTTATTTAAATTTTACTTAGTTAACATATAGTGTAATACTGATTTCAGCAATAGAATATATTACCTAGAACACCTAGTGCTTATCACGAGTGCCCCCCATAATGCTCACCACCTATTTGCCCCATTCCCCTCTAGCAACCCTCAGTTTATTCTCTATTAAGATTCTAAATTTTAGTATCAGCTTGTCCATGTTTACAAAATATCCTCTGGGATTTTGATAGGAATTGCATTAAACCTGTATATTAATTTATCTTTATTATATTGAGCTATCTAATATATGACTATGATAATTTGCCTCCTTTATTTAGGTCTTTGATTTCTTTCCCTGGCATTTTTATGTTTTCTGCATACAGATTTTATAGATGCTTTATTAGACTTATACCTAGTACTTCTCTTTTTTAGAACTATTTAAGTGATATATTTTATTTATGTATGTTTTCAATTGTTTGTTGCTTTTATGTAGAATACAACTAATTTTTGCATATTGACCTTGTATCCAGAAATCTTGCCAAACTTATTTATTTGTTCTAGGAATTTTTTTTTTGTAAATTCCTTGTATTATCTAGAAAGAAAATCATATCACCTATGAACAGAGACAGTTTTATTTCTTCCTTTCTACTCTGGGCTCCAAGGTTTCTGATGAGGAATCTCCAGTCATTTGAATTATTGTTCTCCTGTAAGTACTTTATGGCTTTTCTCTGGTTGCTTTCCTGTTTTTTGTTTGTTTGTTTGTTTCTCTAGTTCTCTGTTTGAATACGATGTATCTGGGTGTGGAATTCTTTCCCTATATTTTGTTTGAGGTTCACTCAGTTTCCTGAATCTCTATGTTTGTACCTCTCATAAAATTTTAGAAGTCCTTTGCCATTACTTATTCAAATATTTTCTTCTGAATCTCACTTTTCTCCTTCTGGAATTCTGATTCTGCATTTAGACCTTCTTTATTTTCCCCATTTAGAACTTTTGGTAGTTTTTTGTGGTCACTGACCCTTTTTCATCATTTTAATCTTTTTTCTCTCTGTTTTTCAGATTGGGTAATATCTATCTTTTTATTGTCAAGTACACCGAATCTATTCATCATATCTATTCTGCCATTGAACCCATTCAGTGAATTTTTATTTTGCTTATTGTCTTCAGCAGCTATAAAATTCCCATGTTATCTCCTATACTTGTTTTTCCTTGATGATATTTTATATTTTAACTTTGTTTTAAGAAAGTTCATAATTCCTGGCTCAAGCATTTTTGTAAGAGCTGTTTTAAAGACTTTGTCACAGAATCCAACATCTCTGCCATTGTTGGCTTCTATTTGTTGTTTTTTTCTGTGTGAGTTTTTATTTCTCTATCATATAATTTTGAGTTTTGTCATGAATATTATGAAAAATTTATTATGGGGCTGTAGATCTTGATTAAATGCTATTGAGAATTTTGATATTTTTGTTTTAGTTAAATGTTATTGAGAATTTTGATATTTTTGTTTTAGTCTGATTTGGTTCATTCACAACCATCCTTATTTAAGTTATCATTCCAACGTCAGGTTGGATTTCAAAACCTCTATAGTGCTTGCCACTCAGACCAGTCCTACATGTGTACCACCTGGAGGCCAGTCTGAGACACAGGTGACGGTCTATCCCTCAGTTTAGCTTTCAAGGTATAGACAGACATGAGCAGCTCAACGGGGGGCTCAGGAGTTCACTTTAAAAGGTGATTTGCCTAAGTTTCTCTCTCTCCATGACCATCCCAGTACTTTCTAGTTCCCACGCTCCCACTTCAGTCCTCAAGCCAGCAAGTGGGGGCTTAAATTACCCCCACGTACTTCCTATAACTACAACTATATCCTAGGCCAAACTGTGGAAAGACACTCATTAAAAATGCCACCCGGATTGCCCTGTCACCTTAGGATCACAGTTCACTCTCTCAGCGTTTTAGTTTCTCACACAACCCCATTGTTACAGTCACTGGTGCAAACATCTAATGACCTTGGGACTAGGGTGCAAGGGAACAGAGAAAAAAATAAAAACAAAAAGATAAAAAGAATAACTGGATTCTTCCCACCGTCTCTGAGAGTTGAAAGCTCCCCTTCATGCTTCTAAAGTCAGAACTGGAGGTCACCTACTAGAGCTTTCTATGACTGTCTCTTAAGGCCCCCTCCCAGGTTTCAGGCTGTGTTGAGTTCAGACCAGGGGGTACAGCAAAGGAGAAACTGAACGGTGAACTCACCACTAGTTCAGTGTCACTTCCAGTGCAAACATATTTCCAAATCTGTCAGCTACTATTTACTTTTTAGAGACCTTAAACTACTGTCCCATGTATTCTACCAAGTGACCAGGCCAGGCGGATGAAGAGTGCTTCTTCTGTCTCAGAGGAGGGGGAAGCTTGCTGGTGGATTTTTTAAGTCTTTTTTTGGAAGGAAAAACTGATAATTATAACCCTGACTCTGAGAGCTTCAATACTGGGGACATCTTTTTAGAAATTTTTATTATGATGTATTTTTAAACTTCCAGAAAAGTTGAAAGAATAGTACAAGAAATTCCCTTACACTTTTTTTTACCCAAACTTAATAACATTTTACATTTTGTCCCATCTGCTGTATCGTACTCTTTTTCATCTCTCTCTAGATATATGTAGATAGATAATTTGTCTTCCTGAATCATTGAAAACTCAGTTGGAGACATCATGTTCATTCAGTAACTACTTCATTGTGTGTTTCCTCAGACCAGAGAACATTCTCCTGTGTAATCACAGTACAATGATCATATAATAATATGATCAAATAATTTAATATTGATATAATGTCATTATCTCATCCACAGTCCATAGTCAGATTTCATCAATTCAGAATCACACATTTCATTTTGTTTCATGTCTCTTTAGTATCCTTAATCAGGAAGAGTTTTTCGGCCCTTTTTTGGCCTTTCTTAACCTTGACGTTTTAAAGAATTCCAGTCTATTACTTTGTAGACTATCCTTCAAATGAGGTTTGATGATACTTCCTTATGCCTGGACTCTGGTTATAAAATTTTGGCAGGGATACCACAAAAACGAGGCTGTGTCCTTCTCAGTGAATCCTATCAGGATTCTCTTGATATCAATTGTCTAAACATCGGGTCATCCAATCTGGTTAAGGGGGCACCCACCATGCTTACCCATCAAAAACTAATCGTTTCTGCCCAGGAACCAGTTTACGAGCATCAGGAGCTGCTTTCTTATGAAACTTTTTCCCTCCCTTCGTTAGGTTGTTTTGACCTAACATCTAGAGAATGCATTCTTTGCGTTCTGTCTGGAATCAAAACAAGCCCAGGTCGTTCTCTCGCTGCTGCCTTGCCATTCCCAGCTGAGAGCTGTGTCGGTGCCTGGGTGGCAGTGGGCTTCTCCCAGCCACTGCCTGGGCAACCACCCCGCTGTTCTGCATGCCTGTGGTGCCCCAGGGAATGGAGACTGACCAGCTTTGTGGGTGGGAAGGAAAAAGATCTGCAGGATGGCCAAGGCCCTCATTTCCATGGGAAAAAGTCTATTCTAAACCTTACTTTTGGTTCTTGAAATAGTCTAGTGAGAAAACACTCTTTGGAAATGAAATTCAGCCCAAGAGACCTGAAGAGAGTCTAGTTCCTGAAAGTGCTCCCCTCCCCCACCCCCTCAGGGCCCGCTGCCCTGTGGTGTGTGATCTCGTACCAGTTGTGGATGAGTTGAGACAAGTAATCAATATTCCATTTCTATATTTATAACTCCCTTGTAATGCAAGTCTGGCAACACAAATGTCCATTAAGGAAAAAGAAAAAAAAAAAAGAAAGAAAGGAATTTGCTTTCCAGAGCAGTTCAGTGGCTTCCTGAATGTATTTGCACTAAGGGACTGAAGCCACATCCTCTAAGAGTTCATTATACTCAGGTTGGTCCTGGGCGAATGTGGTTCCATCTCGGTGTGGACTCGGCCATTAGCAGCGGACTTCCAAAGTGACTGAGGGCAGGTGAGGAGCTGTTGGCTCAGCTTTCATTTCCCTGGCAGTTTAAAACATTTAAAGGATAAATTATGGATTAGTCCTTTGTTTCGATTTACTTGTCTTTGTATTTTTTTATACCCTTTTAGAAGCTTGAGTGCTCCAGTGTGGCGTGGGATGCCAAGAGGCTCAAGGAGCTGGCATTCTTGGATTTTTCTAGGTTTCCCTCTCAAGAGAATCTGGACATTCCAGAGAGAAGAAAGTATTTGTATGTGGCAAGTGGAGTGGAGAATGACCCAAGACTATACAGTAATTTCTCCAATTCCTGTTGCTTCAGTGGTCAGAAGTCCCAAACCACACATTTGTAGAATCCATGCAAACACACTAACTCTCTCATCCTCTCTCTCTCTTTTTTTTTTTTCAGCTTAAGAAACATTACCATGTTCTGGAAAGGCCACGGGGAGCATTTCCTACCCAAAGTGGAGAATTTTGTCACTTTTTTTTAGGATTACCATGCTTTACCTCTGGCTCTCTCTTCTGATTTTACTCACTTTTACCGTGAACAAATCGGTAATTTTGACACATTTATAAAAGTTTATAGACGTTTCTTTTTTGTTGTTTTACACTTTGTCTGGTATTTCTGAGATGCTTTCTTTTCTACACCCTTCTTCTTCTTATATGCTCAAGATTCACGCTTCCCTCTCCGTTTCACACCTTTCTTTCCTCAATATGTCTCTCATTAGAATTTCTTATTCTTCCCAGTCATCTGCTGAGGAGATGAAAATATACTTGAAACAGGGCCTCAGAGACTTCTGGCCATCTCTGTTTTGGAAAGGCCAGTCGGTTCCAGCCAGTTCTGGGAAGCTGTGAGGTAGAGGTTGGCAGCAGCCCCGGGCAGGAGAAGGTCTGCCTCCTGAAACAATCCTAAGAAACTGACTCAGCTCATTTCTGGATTGACCTGTATGGTTGATGGGGACAGTCACATTCAGGGTCACTGTCTCAAGATCACTGTGACTGGACTGCTCTTCTGAGACCCTACTTAGAGAAGAGGGCACAGAAGGTGGCAAAGAAGAGGGTCGGAGTTGTTTTATTCCGTGTCAGAATTCCTCACCAACGTTATCTTCAGGATCTTCATGTAGCAATCCAGCTTCTCACTTTTTTCTGAAGTGTCTTTTCTGTTTGTTTTTTCTTCTCTGCTTACGTAAAATGATTGACTCACTATACGTTTGAGACTAAAATGGACCTTAGAGCTTATCTAATCTGGTCCCCTATGTGGATAGATAATGAAACTGCACTCAAGGAAGATACAGGAACATGGAAGAGAATCATAGAAATCTCATGGGGTTTGAAGTCAGAAGGATGGGAGTTTACTTCTGGCTCCACTTAATGCCTCTGGCTCTACTTAATGAGCCTTATTGTCTCATCTATAAAATGGGAACAATGATATTGGTCCTATGAACTTTCTGAGGATCAAACAATCTAATGAAATAACACATTTAGAATGCCCAGAACAGTGACTGGTATTCAGTAGGTGCTTAATAACTATTTGTCTTCTTTCTCTTTTCTCAGTACCTTCTCCAATATTGTCTTTGCCTCCTTATTCTCTATCCAACACTACTCTTTTAAGTGACTCTCACAAGAAACTCTTTTTTGAGTATTCTCTTGCTTTCTACCTAGTACTAGTACTAGTTCTAATACTAGTTCTGTCCCTCTCTCTGTTTCTCTTTCTGGCGAATCCACCACAATCCTACTTAAAGCTCCCTGCAGGCTTTCCTTTTCACCCATCTACCAGAATTTCTTTCTCAAAGGCAAGTTCTGGAAACAACTTCTTTAAAAAAGAAAAAAAAAGATTTTATGTAATTATTTTAGAGAGAGAGAGAAAGAGTGTGGGGGATGGTGGTGCAGAGGGTGAGAATTTCCAGCACATTCCATGCTGAACATAGAACTTGACATGGGGCTCAATCCCATGATCCTGAGATTATGACCTGAGCTGAAATCAAGAGTCAGATGCTCAATGGTCTGAACCATTCAGGTGCCCCCATAAGCACTTCCTGATTCCCACAGTCCTCCGGCTCTTTACCCCTTCGAGTTCCGATCCACCTTTCTTTTCTATCTCTAGCGCTCATCTTGTCTCGCCATACTTTGCCTGGTATCATTGGTTCTATCATGTGTATGCATCTTACTTCCTGAGCTAGATTGGATGATTCTCTTTTTTTGTTTGTTTTTTAATAGAGGTATAATTGACAAGCAGCATATTTGTTTCAGATGTATAGC
Organism: Neogale vison; assembly: GCF_020171115.1. Taxonomy (NCBI): domain Eukaryota; kingdom Metazoa; phylum Chordata; class Mammalia; order Carnivora; family Mustelidae; genus Neogale; species Neogale vison. Next base: position 116,100,971 of record NC_058102.1, read on the forward strand.
ATAGTGATTTGGTGTTTGTGTATATTGCAAAATGATCCCTACAATAACTAGTTAACATCTGTCACAATATGTAGTTACAGAATTTTTTTCTTATGATGAGAACTTTCAAGATTTACTCTCTTAGCAACTTTCAAATATGGTTAATATGGTATTAATATGGTATTAACTATAGTCACCATGCTGTACATTACATCCCTGTGACTTATTTATTTTATTACTGGAATAAAATAAATTTCTTCATCCATCTTGCTCATATCCACCCCTCACCTCTGGCAACCATCAATCTGTTCTCTGTATTGATGAACTTTATAATAGATGTATATATTCCGTATGTAAATGAATTCATACAGTAATTGTTTTTCTCTATCTGACTTATTTCACTTAACATAATACCATCTAGCTCCATCCATGTTTCATACATGGCAAGATTTCATTCTTTTTTATGGCCAAACAACATTCCATTGTGTGTGTATACACACACACACACACACACACACACACACATACATATAATTACCCCTATGCACACACTACATTTTAGGTTCCTTAAATTTTTTTTTTAATTCTGCTATAGTTCACATACAGTGTTCTGTTAGCTTCAGATGTATAATATAGTGATTCCGTTCTTACATACATCATCCAGTGCTCATCACAAGTGCCCTCCTCCATCTCCTGTTTCACCCATCCCCCCAACGACCTCCCCTCTAGTGTGTTCTCTATAGTGAAGAGTCTTATTTGTTTGATGTTAATTTTTGCATATGGTGTAAGAAAGTGGTCCAGTTTCATTCTCCTGCATGTGGCTGTCCAGTTTTCCTAACACCATTCATTGAAGGGATTTTCCCTTTCCCATTGTGTATTCTTGGTTCCTTTGTCTTAAAGTGATTTACCATATATGCATAGGTTTATTTCTGGGCTCTCCATTCTGTTTCACTGATTCATATACGTGTTTTTGTGCCTGTATCGTACTGTTTTTATTACTATGGCTTTGCAATACAGTTTGAAATTGAGGAGTGTGATACCTCTGGTTTTGTTCTTTTTTTCTCAAGATCGTTTTGATTATTGAGAATCCCACAAGAGGGCACATACACATTTTTAAGATTGTTTGTTCTGTTTCTGTGAAAAATTAGAAGATTCTTGAGAGCTGGAACCACACTATCTGTTACTTAGTTATATTCCCTACCAGGTCTTATAGTAATATAACTCACATTTAATATAGTTAGTAATATAACTCACAATTAATATTTATTGGTAGATTAATGGATTTCTATTCCCTTTTTCCCAAGACACATTTTCCTGCAGAATTTTTTTTTTTTTTTTTTAAAGAGAAAAAGTGCATGCAAGTATCTGGGGAAGGGGTAGAGGGAGAGAGAGAAAGAGAGAGAATCCACAACCAGCGTGGAGCCCAATAGGGCTCAGTCTCATAACCCTGAAATCTCATGACCCGACCTGAGCCAAAATCAAGAGTTGGACCAGTGGGGTGCCTGGGTGGCTCAATCATTAAGCCTCTGCCTTTGGCTCAGGTCATGATTCCAGGGTCCTGGCATCAGGCCCCATATTGGGCTCTCTGCTCACCAGGAAGCCTTCCTTTCCCTCTCCCACTGCCCCTGCTTGTATTCCCTTTCTGGCTTTCTCTCTCTCTCTCTTTGTCAAATAAATAAATAAAATCTTAAAAAAAAAAAAAAAAAGTCAGACTCTTAACCGACTGAGCCACCCAGGCACCCTCCGGCAGCTTCTTTACAAGAGGGGACAAATGATCATGAGTTGAATATTTACCCATTATTTTATAACTAATATGTTTCTGGGTAATGGCCCACTCAGTAAATGGTGCCCCCCTTGCCTTCTGTAGCCGGCAACTCACGTCCTGCTACCACACACAGTCATGCAGACGCTGTTGTCTCTGCACACTAGCTTTACTATGTTTGCATCGGGGAAGTGCACGAGCCCGTGTCTGTGGTGATGAGCAAACTCTTCCCCTCTTAGAGCACAACACTATTTCATGGGCACCTATGGGCCATCTCAGATGTGCATCCATCCATGCTGCCAAGGCCCCACTGAGTCACGCGGGCTGTCCTGTGGAGGGGCGGTGTGCTCCCCAGGGTGCGTTTTCCTGCCCTTCATCCCTTTCACTCGAAGCCCTTCAGACGGAATTACAAATGGGCTTTAAACTGGATCACGGCAAGATGAATTTCTGTGCTCAGTCATGTTAGCAGTGGATTATTTGGGTTGTGTGAAATGAGAGTTTAGTGAGGTTAATTTCTCCCTCCTTCCCACCTTAGGCTAATTATTGAAGAAAGTGTTTGCAGACCTGGAACTTCTCATAATTCATCCTGCCTTCTGTTTCTTTAGAGTCGGGGCTCATAAATCTCTGTTTGTGATGACATAATCGGTTACGAGAGGAATGTGGTGGTATTGCCAGCCGAGAATTACAGCTCCAAACTCCAAGGGAACCACATAAGACTCATTCAAAGAGATGCGCCCGTCCTTTCCTCCCTTGACTTGTCCAAATGCTCTCGTGAGCAGGAGCAGCTGCCACACACCCAAAGGAGAGAACCTGATCCTTATTTCAGAACAGAGACTCCCCCAGATGCATGAAGGAAACAGAAAATGAACATACCCCAAGAGGAACCAGTCAGTTGAGGATTTATTGTCTATTAGAAAGTACAACATTAAAAAATACCGAATCAACATTTTTCTCTTTAGGGATTACTTAGCTCTGAAATATAATGTAATCTTCCATTTTTAATTCCTGCTTCTTTCCTCTCTTTAGAGTGTCTGTGAATTTGCATTTCTATGACATATGTATCTATTATGCATTTGCAAAAATTATATAAAGAAAGTGAGAATTGTGGCACATTAGAACTCTAAGAACATTTAAGAGATTTAGTCCAAGCCCTAATTTTAGAGATGAAGACACCGAGGTCCAAAAACAACACTGAGAACGAGGTTGGTGTCACGGAAGGGGTGGGACCCAGGCTCCTCGCCTCAGCCTGGTGTCCCTCCTGCCATACGGCCAGTCCAGAAATTAGCTAGACGTCAGACAGACAGACCCATTCATCTTGGCACACTCTCATTAATGGTGATGAGAATTCTATTATTAGAAAAAAGCTAGTGTAAGTATTCTCATTTTAAACTCAGGAAATGGAAATGAAATTGAAAAGTACTTAAATTCACTAAATAGAACACCGAAATGGTGTTACTGTCACTGTCCTCATTTTTAAAATAAGGGAGTTACCTAGATGATCCTTGAGTCTTCTCAGACTCAAGAATTCTAAATCTTGCAGAATATTCTCTGTGAGGTTTTCCCGTCCTTTTCCCGTCCTGAAATATTACCACTTAACAATCCTGAAGCTTCCATTTCTCCAAATACAAAATAGAGTGAATTCTATTTGCCAGAGCAGCAGTGACAGTAAATAAATGATGTACATAACACACACGGAAGGGGCACCTGGGTGGCTCAGTCTGTTGGGTGTCTGCCTTCGGCTTGGGTCGTGATCTCAGGGTCCTGGGATTGAGCCCCACCTTGGGCTTCCGGCTCAGTGGGAAGCCTGCTTCTCCCTCTCCCACTCCCCCTGCTTGTAATACCTCTCTCACTGTCTCTCTCTCTGTGCAATAAATATATAAAATCTTTTAAAATAAAAAATTAAAAAAAAACCACATGGAATTTCTTGAATGAAAAGCAACATGAGAATAAGCAGTAAACCACTTACATGGCAGCTCAAAAAACAGCAGTTACTGTAGAATATAATCCTCTCCAGATTTAGCATTTGCGGATTATTATTTGCTGGATTAGTTCTTGCACGTGTTTAATTTCAGGTTGACTCCCCCGCCACTCAGAATGCATTGGGATTAGTCAGAATGAACTCAAGGAAACACTGGCCACTTTTAATATTTAATAAAACCTTCTATTATTAGCAAGGTAATTTGCTGTTACTTTCAAAATGTAAATTCCAATGTACTCCAGAACTAGGGTTTAATGGCATTTTGCTTGCTGTTTGGGATTATTTATATAACAGTTTTTTCCATTAGCAGAGATAAGTGATGGCAAACTATAATACATTTTATACAATTTGGAAAAGGCTTTTCATGTATTTTTTTTTCTTTATCATCTTACTTGCAAGTCTGTCTCTAAGGATACTTAAAATTGGTTCACATTCTTAAACAAACTTGCTGTGGACCGATCTTGGTATCTATGTAATCTATCAATCCATGCAACCTATAGATACCAAGTCACTCTGGATGTGGCTTAAGTAGAGTGACCTAAATCCGACTCAGTGTACCTCCATTAGTCAGCTGCTTATTTGTTTCAAATTTATAAATCCTTCTACAAAGCACAATGACAAAGAGGAAAAGCCTTGTTTCGGGAAGGAACTCTCCCTGTCAGTCCACTGGGGTGGTTTTGATGAGTGTAGGGTACTCCTTTTAAGAAACACAGGGGAAAGCGTGCACAAGAATTTTTCTGGGTGGGCAAACCCAGCCTGGGAATAAGTTTCTCCACATTACATCTCTTGCCTATCAGTCCTCGTTCCCCTTAGGAGAGTTAACGTGATACTGTGTAAAGACTGAAAGTTTTTTAAAAAATGCTCAATGAATAAATTAAAATGTTACTGAAGTTTTCTGTTCAACTCTACATTTGAATCTTTAAAGGGGATATAAACAAATTAACACTTTTGGGAAGTGGGGCAACCAGACTTGAAAGAAACCACGTTGTCTGAGGATTAGTTAAAGAAAAGGAGATGTCGTGCCTGGAGATGATGACTCAGTGGGGATACGTTAGGTATTTTCAAATATCTGAAGCACTGTCATGTGGGAGAATGACTTTAATTATTCTATTTGGCTCCTAGGAATGTGAAAGGACAGACTTTAGCTTATTATAAGAAAATATTTTCTAAGAACTACAAAGGTAGGAAGACTTGGGGGAAGGTGAGCTTTCCAGGCGAGCTGTGGAGGAGTTTGGGCCCAGGGTGGGTGAACACAGTTTAGGGAGGCTAATCCTGGTCAGAAGAGATGAACTTCAAGGGTGCTCTTAGCCCAGAGGTGTTATGATCTTAACAGAGTGACCTTGGCTAAATTACTGTTTAGGTCCCTGTTTTCTCATTTCTATAATGAAAGATTTAGACTAATTCAGCCATTGTCAAAGGCTTTTTTTTTCACAATGGTAATCCCACCCCCCACCCACCCATAAAATCTTTTATAGAATTTCCATGCAAAGAAAGTAGAGGGAGGGGCACCTGGATGGTTCAGTGGGTTAAAGCCTCTGCCTTTCTTTAGCTCAGGTCATGATCTCAGGGTCCTGGGATGGAGCCCTGCATTGGGCTCTCTGCTCAGCAGGGAGTCACCTTCCCCCTCTCTCTCTGCCTGCCTCTCTGCCTCTCTTGTGATCTCTCTGTCTCTCTCTCTCTCTGTTAAATAAATAAATAAAATACTAGAAAAAAAAAAAAAAAAAAAGTAGAGGGAACCTTCTGTCTCTGGAAAGGGAATTGAGAATCCAGAGTTCTGCACCCTTAGCCTTCCTACCTCCCGTCTACCTCCACTTCCCCTGGGACGGCCTCTGAGTACCTCTGAGGAAGCTGAGAGCTGCCGGCTGACAACTACAAGACGAGAGGCTTTCTGATATTCCTAGCAGAGCTACAATTTTACGATTATCATATAATTCTACAACCACACTTGAATCAGATTCATAAACATGCAAAAGAATTTTTTTCCACCTGTTCGAGGCATGCCGACTTACAGAAGAGAAACTCTATGGACAGACTAGTAAAAATATGAACTTCAGAACCATAAGAACTTTGGCTCAAATCTCAGTTCTGGGTCTTACTAGTTTTGCGACACTGGGAGATGGGCTCAGTGCTTATAAGAAGCCTCACGTGATAAACGCAGACCCAATGTCCACCTCATGGAATTTGGGGGATTCAAAGGATCATTTATGGAAAAGCTCGTATTATATTTGGAATGTGAAAGAAAGACTCAACTAGGTAGCTGCTTTATCAATAAAGAGACCAAATCAAACTGGAGAAAGCAGTTTCTTCCACATAGCAATGACTTCTTATCGCTGGAAGTGAAGCCGAGCACCTCGTAATGACCCTCCAAAGCTGGGCAAGCTAAGCTAAGTTAGGTCCATCTAGAAGTGGAAACCAGAAGGCCTCTAGCAGTCCTCCTGACCCTTCTGTATGACCTTGAACAAAGTCCTCAGCTAATTGAGACTCTTGCTCATGAATAAAATGAAACAGCAATGTAAAGAGATGCCTTTAAGAAGGATTGAGGTTTGATTTATGCAAGAAAGCCTAGCTTTGGGGACAACGTTGCCCAAACCCAAAAAGCTGTCTTGGTAAAATCCCAGAGCCACCTTTTCTAGTCCTGGCAAACATTCTTATTAGGCCTTCTGCTTTCTGTCTGAGTATCGCTTATTCTTTTCGTCTAAAGTGGAAGTGTATTTGTTCAGCAAATGTGTCCAGCTCACAGACTCTTGAGAGAGCTTTAGAAGAAAACAAGGAAACAGAACAAATCATACCTTTCCAGAGTTTACCATTTATTCAGCGTTGCAATCACACATTACGGGTTCTTCTAAGATGATTTGCAGTGGCCTTTTCTGTCTCTGTCACGCATCCTCCCTGCCTACTCATTCCCCTCTATTTCCTCCTTCACAGGTTCCTGGAACTAGTCCCTTGTCACTGTCTGTCTAACAAAAGTGCCCTGCCACGTCAGCTTATGTGGGTCCTGCTTCAAATGCTTTGTGCTCCCCAACTACTTGTCTTGTTTTCCTTCATATCCTTGATAAGGTCTTCTCCTCCCTCAGATCTGACCCTTAATTGTTTAGATGAAATGCTCTACAAGGTAAATAAAGGGGCGTCTGTGTGGCTCAGTTGGTTAAGTGGCTGCCTTTGGCTCAGGTCATGATCCCGCCGTCCTGGGATTGAGTCCTGCATCGGGCTTCCGGCTCCGTAGGGAGCCTGCCTCTCCCTCCCCTCTCTCTTGTGCTCTCACTTGTTCACTCTCTCTCCCTCTCTGCCTCTCAAATAAATAAATAAAATGTTTAAAAGTAAAATTAAAAAAATAAAATAAAAGGTGGATAAGTTTAATAAGCTTAATTCTCCTCTTTACTACTTCTCACTTAGGGAGAATTTATGCTTTTAATAATCTTAATAAATTGAAATGAACTCATCTGAAGGAATCTTCAGGGCATAGGATGTATAAGAGAGATTCTTTTCCTGCCACGTTCTAGTCTCGAGTTGTGCCGACCTTTGCTCTACATTATGGAACCCTATTTTGATATGGACTGGTTAGGAAACCTATCTGTCAGCAAAAAATAACATATAGTAGAAACTGCTTCATCACATTTGAAAGCAAGCAAAACACAGAAAAACAAATCAAGGACAGGGCCTTGTTGGGAAAGATTCCCTGGTATAGGTATGACTTCATTTGAATTTTGAAGAAGGTAATAGACATAGGTAAACTGATGCCCCCCACCTTTTTTTCCTCTCTTCTTGGAAGTTCTGAAAGAAGGATGAGAGAACAGATATAGATTAGGATAGTCGTCTAAGGATAATACCAAAGGTAAGTGTGCTTCGGGTTTTAAAATACTTGCTGGAAGCGATTTACTGACTGGTTACTAGGAGACAGCATGACTCATTGCTTACTTCCCCTCTGTGGCTAACTTTCAGTCATTTATCACCTAGCACATTGGATCAAGACTGATAGAATCTTTAGAAAAAATTATGGAGTGCTCTATTCTAGTAAGGAGGCACTAAACTGTGGAAATAAAATGATCCCTGAAGATGAGGTCTACTGAGAAAGCATCCCTACACGTGTCCTGTATGCACTAATAGTCTGGGGATTTACTGTGGAGGGGAGGGATACACCAGATAAAATATAAACAATGTATTTAAAACACACACACACACACACACACACACATACACATGGCAGTAATGAAACCAATGTGGATAGTAAATATCATATCTTCCCTAGAGGTTTCCCCCCCAACTTTCTGGATAAATATATATTATAACCCAGAGCTTCTAATTTCCATGAAATGAGACACTTAAATATTCCTTTAATAATCTTTCTAAAGATTCTAATAACTGGAATAAATTAGCATGAATTCCAAAGCGTCAGATCTTCTCTGATAATTCATAAATTAAAAGGCACATGGTGAGTTATATTAAAAAGTGGTGTGTGAAGTGACACATGGGTAAAAGTCAATCAAGTCACCTGTGCACCACGCCACTACCTCATGGGGCTCAGCGACAATGTACACTTTGTTGGGCATTTTAATACAGGAACATTCTATGTATTTCCATAACGACATCAGTATTGTCAAAGACAGAGCCTACATGATATGTGCTTTACTGGCTGGAAGAAAGATAGTAAATATGAAAAGAATGAACAGCTACGGAGGTGTGGTATGGATGTATGCTTGTGTGAGTGTGAGCGCTCGGTCGAGCAATGAGTATGTCCATCACTGACAAGAGAAGAAGCAAAGGGAGACGTGCCAGGGGCATATTTTTCAATAATTACTGAAGTTTTCATTCTGTATTCTGCTTCTATCTTCACTTGTTCAGTAGCTATCGAGAGTTGTACCTGCTGGGGATTTGCTGCAGGGGAGGAAGGAAAACTGTCAAAATTCTAAGACCATGGAGAAGAGCAGTGACCCAAGCAAGAGTGCTGAGTGCATATCTCTCTTGGGAGGCATGGAGGAAAGAAGGAAGATAGGTCTCCCTCAAAGCAACACAATGTCCCTAGTTTAGGAGAGCTGGGACCTGCTCCCTGCTCTTGGCGACAACTGAGGTTGAGGGTTACAGGGGAGTTGGGCGTGGGCTGCTCTGGAGAAACACCTCCACACCTCCACACTGTTGGCCTCAGGTTTGGCCCAGAAGCCACACAGCAGAGATTATCAGGTGGCCTGGGGCCATGTGCCTCTTGGCAGCAACTGGACAGGCAGAGAGACAGAGGCATACTCTATCTTGACATGGTCATCAGATCCCCAAGCCCTACCCGAATCTGCTGAAGGGGATAATGAGGAAGCCTCAAGAATGGTTGAGCTTTTGCTTCCTCTGGCCCAGGGGGGAAAGGACCCAAGGATGATATTAAGTTGATTTATGGACAGTAAACCACCCGAGTTTATAGACTAAGATTTATACCTGCTACAAAAGAATAAATCCAGTTATTCTGTGTATCCCAGAGAGCACGTGTGCTGAGACATATTGTTGGGTTCTGGCCCCAGCTCCGCCACTAACTAGCTGTGGGTGACCTTGCCGAGTCTCTTAACCTCACCGACCCTGGCTTCTTCACCTGGATTGACAATAGTACCAATTCCGCATGGCGGTTGCAAGGAAGAAGCAAGATCATCTGTATCTTTGGCACGGAGGAGAGGCTTAATAATTATCAGCTATTATAATCATCATCATTATTATTATTTCCTTCTCTTTTGTTACTGCTCCTCTTGTTACCTAAATGTAAAGGAGAGAGCTTGACCTAAAAATACTTTTCAGTTGATAGCCCCAGTTATTTATGGATTTCTTCCACCATACCTAGAAAATAAACAGATAAGCAACTGTTTCTTTTTCTTTGCCTATCCTATCTCTGGCCAGGAGACTACTTAATAGCATGTGAAACAAAGCACCTTCAGGGAAAGTGTTCCTGGGGAAAGGATTTTTCCAAGACCCTAAATTAAGCTAATCTCACTCTTGCCCACCTCCGTCCACATGCATTACATCTGGCCAGTAAAGTCATGGTCACCAGGTGCAGAGCCCATTAGGTCCCCGTAAGCTGGACTGTGGTACACTGAGGGATGTTACAGTCCCCTCAGCTCCATTTAGACAAGTTGTCTGATTATTTCATTCATGACTATTACCTACTGTCATAGCAATTCAAGGATATAGGCGTATGTTATACATAGTCCTTCTGGGACAAAATTTTATGGACTTCTGCCCCAACCTGAACACTGAATGCCCACAGAAATATAGGTGCCTAACCTCAGAGAAGTCTTGTATAGGCTATCAATAAGCAAGAATTCTCCTTCTTCTCTCCCCTATCTGTCATGTGTTCTACAACAGTGAAGAGTCCATTGGATTTTGGGGTATCATTGATGTGACTCATTCCCACGAGATGGGAAAATACAGAGAGGACAGACTCCCTACCCATGTAGTTGGTATTCTTAGCCTGGCTGTTGGGAGGCACTCATTCAAGGTGTGGGGTCTGGTCAAAGCACCTCGGGGACACAAATGTTCTTTCTCTACGGAGGTCACATGCTCACCAGGGAGATGGGTGCATGGCAATGTGTCTCTGTGGCAAAAGGTACAGAAGGATTTAAAATAGATGGAGGTTATCTGGGAGAAGAGAAGGCTCCCCATAGGAGCCTCAAGGAAGCTTCTCTGAAAGAAGCAGTAGAATTTTGTGGGGGTCGGGGTGCAACAAGGGTGAAGAAAGACATGGCCTTATGAAAAGATACTTTTGAAGTTTGAGTCTGTACCTTAGATTCCCTCAAAAAAACTATAGCAGGGGAGGTAGCTCCTAGATGGTCGTCCAGATGTTTTATTTTTTGGGATTCTTTGAAACTGTGTAGAAATAAACCCATAATGTAACCTTAAAGAATAGTCACAGAAGGGGTAAGACCTGAGAGACTGGGAGCCCCAAGCTTACTGGGACTTGGATTCGTTTCCTGTAGCTGCTATAACAAATTACCACAGAAGGGAGGCTTCAAACATTTTTTTTCTCTCTCTTTCTTAGTTCTGGAGGCCTAAAGTCCAAATCAGTATCACTGAGCCAAAGCTGGGGGGCAAAGGGGGCCATAATCAGTCTTAAGTTTCTGGAAGAGAATGGGTCCCTTGCCTCTTTTTGCTTCTAGAAGCTGTAGGCACTCTTTGGCTTGCAGCTACCTCACTCCAACCTCTGCCTCATGATCACATGACCTTCATTTGTGTGTGTCTCTTTGTAGAATATCCTTCTGCCTCCCTCTTCTAAGGAAATGTGTAATTATATTTAGGGCCTACCTGGACAATCCAGGACCATCTCTCCATCTCAAGACCCTTAACTTAATCCCATCGGTTAAAAAAAAAAAAAAAAAATTTTTTAAAGACTTTATTTATTTGAGAGTGTGAGAGAGAGCACACAAGCAGGGGCAGAGGGAGAGGGAGAAGTAGATTTCCCACTGAGCAGGGAGCCCACTTCGGGGCTTGATCCCAGGACTATGGGATCATGACCTGGAGCAAAGGCAGACGCCTGACTGAGCCACACAGGTACCCCATTTTTATTCATTTTTTAAATTAATTAATAACTAATTAATTAATTTTGCCCTATAAGGTAACATTCACAGGTTCCAGAGATCTGGCCATGGAAATCTTTTGAAGGGTCATTTTTTTCAGCCTACCACAGCATTTAACCTTTAATAGACACTCTCGAATTTCTCAGCAGTTACTCAGTCATTCTTTACTGACCCAAAGGGATTCTGTCCCTCCCTAAATGCCTCTGTCCCATTCAAACCTCTGGCCTAAGTCTAAAAACTGAGGGAGCCCCCACCGGATGCCGGGCTTGGCAGAGTCCTCTACTCAAATGAACATTTCGAGTCTTTCCAACTTCATTAAGATCTGTAGAAGAACTGGTCAGAAGCCTTTGGGGACAATAGGTGTCTGATTTTGCATGAGAAAGCAGCAAAGCTATGTAAAGGGATAGCCATTTGGAAAGGCCTTTAGAAATCCAAATACCAAGACTTGTGATTGTTTGACACTGATTTCATATCCCTCTCCACCCATTACCACGATGTCTGTGTTCCTTGTTTTCTTTATTTTAATGTATTCCATCCTGTGATTGCACAAGGTGGCCAAACTGTGCTTTTCAGGGTCATTATTGCACTTCTCAGGAAGTTAAAGCCCCCGTCTTTGACCTTATGCTTTTTAATACCACCTAAGGTGTGCTGTAAGTGCCCACAAGTGCAGTCTGTCAGGTCTTATTGCTCAAATGAAACCCACTTCCACAGTAGGACAAGGAGAGAGGGGGGTAGATCTCCTGCTATTTGTATCAGCACTTGTCCTCGGGAAACGCTGAATGTTGGCACTGAAAGAAAGTGTAAAAATGATAAATTTGTCACCTAATACGGACCACTGCACTCACAAGACTGCAACTCCTTACATTAATGGAGATTAGGATATAACTTTTTTAATTTGGAGCCTCATTACACAGTATAAATAAAAATAGAGCCCCAACTCTATCATCTTTAATTGCCTCTAGACAGAATGCTGATTATCTACTGAGGTCTTGGCCATGTGTTTCTAGGGAGGCAGCACAGTTTGTTCCCCGCTTTGAAAACAAAGTCAGAAAAGATATGTGGGTATCTTTAAGAGAAAGCCAAGCTGGATGCTGCACTCCTTCCAGCTAAGATCGCAGCTGGACAGAATGTGAGCAAAAAGGGGACGGCCATTGTCCGAGGGAGGACTTCCTGCGCGTGGAGTCGGAGGAACCATACGCATTCTCCCGTCTAAATGTAGGGAGCCATCCGTCCACCTCTACTCAGTGTTCTTACCCAGAGTTTGAAAATAGCCACAGTTTTCACTCTTAGCCTGGCAGAGACCCAGAGAGAGATATGCTGATACTCAAAGCTGGGATTGCCAGAGTCTTTTAGCATCCCTTGGTACAACTGATTAAAGCAATTGATCGATGCTAAACTTCGAGAAAAACTAGTGTGGGCATGTTACAGACGACATCCCATGAATAAATAACTCAGATAATGGCATTTGTCTTACTATCAAGCTCATCTATAATTTAGCAAGAATAATACCCATTAAAAGAACACCTAGCATGATTGCTGCCAAAATAAAGAGTTAATTGGTTTTTATCTTCTGGGAAGTCTCTCAAACAAGATAGGGAAGTAAGAGTGGCTACCTACCGTAATAATAAACATAAAGCAGCTCCTAAGTCACACCACTGTCTGCTGGGAGACGGTCCTTCAATAGCATTTCAAATAGCCTCTTTTGGATCCAACTTCTACAATTCGATAGAAGCTTTTAGGAAAGTCTTTTTACTTTTCCATGGAGGGATCAAATCTGTATCATGGAAAAATATTATTCACTGCTTTAAATAAATTAATTCACTGAGCACTAAGTATAGAGAGTATAAATAAATTCCTCCTGGGACTGAAATGTTTTTGTAATATAAATAAAGCCTCCTATTCACAAGGCACTCCTCTTCGTTCTGGCTGGCACAAGCTTCAGTTATAAATGGCTAATGGTATCTTATTCATGGGGCTCTAAGACTTTGGGGTAGTCAAAAGGGCAAGAGAAATTTCTATCTTCTCCCAGGGTGGGAAGATAGAAATGGGTGTGATTGAGGCTCAAACCAGCCATCAGAGCAGGTGTTCCTGCTTTACCACAGAAGAAACCAGGCACTAGGAAATCGAAGAGGTTTGAACAAGATTTGTGTTGTAAGCCCAGCTGGCAATTTTGCACCCGTGACTTGGTAGTTTTAATGGGTTAATGCTAGGTGTAGGCCATGCATTTGAGGCTGGGAAGCGAGGTTATTACAGGATTTAAAAAAAAAAAAAAAAGGAAAAAAGAAAAAGAAGAAGACATCCTTGTCAGACTATCGATTGGCATCAGATCTTGCCTCACTGGTTGATCTATCATTGGATTTCTTTGAGCACTTTTGAGTCATATGGCTACAGTCGGAATGTGTGAAAATCACTGTTGAGCATTATCATTTGCAAAGACTTATTGGGGGGAAAATAATATTTTTCGAGTAATGTCCATGCTTATGCTGAATCGGTAATTGCTGTATAAAATAAACTTGAGTGTGCTCCTAATGTCCTCTAGAGATGCTGTAAGTACCGTTTGCTAGTATTTATGGTCGGCAATCAAACAGGAGTCAAGGCCATAAATCATTACCCTGAATATAATATTTTTGTTTCATGAAAGTCTGAGCTTTCAACCCCAAAGCAACAAATCAGTCCGCTCCTTATTGAGGCTGTCACAGCCCCATCCTTGAGTATGACCACATTTATTACCACCGTCAACTGCCTCGTGTGAAAGAACAGGAAGGAGGTTAGGAGGATATAAATATAAATTGAAAAGCAGGGCTTTGGTGGGGGGGCGGCCTGGCTGAGGGGAGAGGTAACACAACATGGAGACTTTCACCTCAGGGTCACATATTTGATGGCCCATGTACTGATGTGGTGATCAAGTTTCCATGTCACCTAGAATCCGGCTGTTAACTGTCACCATAGCTGAGAGGCTCGACATAGGGCCAAGTGCTCAGAGGAGCTGAAGGCTGAACTTTCAGCCTTTTCACTGACCCCAAAAGCACTTTGGGTTTTTCTGAGGACAAGCCTGCTTCTCGAGGAACCGCATTATATTATCTGCTGAGGGAAGTTGGAAACACCAGAGACGGGTGGATACTCGTTGCTTTCACCTCTAGGGCTTCGTCTTTGACAGATTTGATGAAACCCTAAAAATGCTTCTTGTAAAAGAAGAAATTGCTGATTTCACTCTCACAGGGAAAGCACCAGGCGGGCCCGGCCCTGCAGGGAGCAATACAACCGAAGGAGAGGAAATGCTACGTTTCCAAAGGCAAGAGGTAGGTTTGTAACTGGGACAACAGACTGGATGCTGGTGAGCCATATTTACAAGTTCTTCTTGCCAGAGACACAGAAGAAAGCCAGTGAAAACGGAGAGCTTCCCTGTGATGTTTAAATGAAATCAGCATCTCTTAGGGTGCCTTCCTCACGCTTAAGAAACTAACAGGACCTGGAAAGAGCCAAGGCCTTGGCTGATATCTTAGATGTAGATGAAATATTTTTTATTTTCATCTTCTTCATTCAAAAACAAACTCTAATATGAATGTAGGCTTTTGGTAGGTAAATTACCATGTTAAGTGGACATTCTATACCAACACAGAAAATACTGGAACCAAAAGATAGACATGCCAGGCCATTAAAGAATCACATGGAGACAGAGACTTCTGGAATTCTATACTCTACTCATCTTTTGTTCCTCTTTGTTCAACCTAAGTAGTCCCTAATATAACGTGTCGAAGTGATTCGTTTTTTTTTTTTTTTTTATTCTGTTTTAAGTTGTCTCGTTGGTGTTAGTTTAAAAGTCTGTAGCAAACCAGAAAACAGTCCTCACCAAAACCTTGAACTGAATAGTTTTGCTCGCAAACTGCATTTGTACTTGGTTTTTACTTCAATGTGGTTCTAATCATTGCCCTTCTAGCACGCTGCCCAGGGCTGATCTACTCTTCACTATGTAAAAATTCACAAACACTATTTATGCGCTTGTAAAACAAAAAGCCAACATCTTACTCATTCTAACTTGACAAGAGCGTGTTGCTCTTGTTGTTCCCTCAAGAGAACAAATACAGATGGAGCCGTGGTATTTAATGAAAATGAGACTGGGGAAGGGGAAGCGAAATCGTTGCCGGGTCTGTGTGACGTGGGCACAAGGCGCTTATCTTCTCTGTACCCCAGACTTCCCGGGCTCTGCTGGGGAGTAGAGCACAGGTGCATGGCATGCAAGTAACACATGCTACTCCCTCTCGTTACTTCAGCTTCACCCTGGACTTCATCGGCGAGCTGGCTGTGTTGTGCACAGGGATGAAGAGCTACAGTGAATTCTGGAGAACCCGAGGATTCAGAAAGAACAGAGAAGGTGACTCAATTATTGGAGGTGAGCTCCATGGGAAGACTAAAGGAAGCGGGAGTCTCTGGGCGATGGAAAGAGGATAGTGCGGGCTAAGGCGAACTCTGAGAGTAAGTCCCATTCATGCACTGTACAATGTCATACCTAGAAATTAAAAAATTCCAAACACAGAGATGCTCACTTACAAAGTTCCCTTTAGAAACTGTCAGGTGATTAGTACCTGATTATGGTGGAACAAACAGAGGCTTTGAGAGCTTTTAAGTAACTTTTCCATGTTCACGTTGCTAGGTAAAGGGCACCGCTGAGATATGGGTGAAAGTTCTGTCTGACCCCCAAATCCCTGCCCTAGGTGTGAAAACTCATTAGGTAACACAGGCGAACAGAGGTAAAATATAGAAGGCACTTGCTATGGGGTCTGGCGCATAGTTAGTGCTCAGTAATTGACAGTTATGCAATAATGTCTCCGAATGCCACCATTTCTTACTCTTTTAAGTCTAGCCATTGTTTTTGCTAGATTTCTGTCTACTTCACTTCCCTTTGTAACTGGTAGTTACAAAGGCCAACAGATTTAGAAAGAGGAACTGAATGGCCAAAGACAGTTACTGCAGAGTGTTGGGGAGAGAGCTTGTTGCAAGATTTTTCAAACTAGTGAGTTCTGTTCAGCAAAGCCGTTGTCACCACCCCCCCATCCCCCACCCCGGTTCAATTACTTCTTAGAGTCACTGTGCCAAATACAATAGTTTTCTGCATATTTTAACATCTCACTGTGAATGTCACTGTATTATAAGGCAGTTTGTACTTTTTAATTTATATAGGTAATTTTTAGAAAAGGTTGTTTTATGTGTGTGTGTGTGTGTTTACAATTTGCACTTTTTATTTATATAGGTAATTTTTAGAAAAGGTTGTTTGGGGTGTGTGTGTGTGTGTGTGTGTGTATGTTTATATATATATTTATATATATCCATGCACATATATGTGTATTTGATAGTTTCTGGAATATTCCTCAGGAAACGTGTAGAGTCGAGTCCTCTAATTGCAAATTACAGAAACCAACAAGCATAAACCCTATGTGAACAAAACAGAAGATCTTCAAAGGGCCAGGATCCCTATACCTTCTCCCGGTTCTATCACTGGAAGCGTGTTAACACTGGATGAGATTTCAATGATTCAGCAGAAAAAAATAAGACAGCAAGAGTTATTATTCTTAACTTTAAGGCTATTGAGTAAGTTACTTAGTAAATGCAGAGAAGACAGTTTCTTCATTAACCAAGATCCAGACAACCAAGAGTCTTCCAGCTTCAAATTGCAATCCCCCGTAAGCCTGAGCGCCAAAGAGAAGATGCTGAAAGATCAGAAGACAGTCTGTTATTCTAAGACTGCCAGCAGTAAGGAAATGGAGCCAAAGAAGTCTAGAGGAGCTTGTCAGTGGAGGAATGCATGTGCTTCCCCCCATGAATTCAACACTTCCACAACTCCATTTTAAGTCCACTTTCGTGAATTTCATTCCTTCAAGAACTGCCAATACCTAAAAATACACCAGCAACAAATAAGAAGAATGGCAAAGAGAAGAACAACACTCAACCACTTTAGATGCTCTCCTTTTCCTGTCACATCCTCCCCAGGACTGATCCCCACTTCCGCTATCTCTGCAGAGGGTAGGGGACAACACAATAGGTCCACTTGTTCAATCGACTAAGTCAAGCAACTTGTAAGTTCTGTGGGAACTGACACATTGATTGAATTCACCTGTAAATTAAGTCAAACCATTCAAACGTGTCTGTGCCTTCTGTTGAGACTCTGAGTCCTAACAGACTAATGTCAAGGCTGGATTCCAATTTTAGTTTGCGTCTAAATGAAGGTTGGTGCTCTTTGAAAATTAAGTGATAATAATTATTGTGATTGCTGTAATTATGATTTGCACAGCTTAAAAGTTATGAGAGTATCATTTTATTTGCTAAATAGTGTTGCTTTATTCTGCATGTTTATATGTACCAAGCAAAGAGCGAGAGCTTTGAAGGTATCTGCTATCTCTTGGGACCCCCATGGAAAATGAGGTGCTGTGTCTCATAAGACATTCTTGGCAAATGCAATATGTAAACCCAAAAAAAAAAAAAATCCATATGGTGCACAACATCTCTCAAATGAAAAATAAGGCTTCCCAAGGAAGGAGCCTTGGGGGATTCTGAACTCAAATTGCAAGGAACAAATGTGCTATTTTAATTTTGGCCTTAAAACTTCCTTTCCTGGAATGGTCTCAATATCACAATCTCTGCTCAACAGCACACACTAAACCAGAAACTCTCCTTGTTTTCTGATTTGCTTTTCCTCAGAAAAAATCATCAGAACTCTGGATGAGATTTGCAACCCCTCCTACACCAACCTTAGAAGCTCAAGAAAATTCTGTAACTTAATTCCCAAGCAGGCCACAAAAGGATGGAATTCTCCATGAAAGAGTGTTTCTTTCTTTTTTTTTTTTTCTTCTTCCTCTGCCTTCATTTTAATTTCAGATCCTTTTAATTTCAGGGGTGTTTCCCTGGACTTCCCTTTGCTCAGACAGGTTATGCCCCCTGCAGCCCTGCTTTCCCTCCAATGCAACACTTGCTTTCATGAGGGGGCCCTGGTCCAGAAACTTAAAGTGGACCTCAGGAGTCTTCCCACCATCTGGAAAGAAGTGCGTCTGTTTCCTGATGCTTGGTGTGGCTAAGGCCACAAGGGGAGTGTATTGTAAGTCTCCATGCAGCTAGGACAATTTGTCAGTCTTCATTATTGCAAGCTGTGTGGCAGCACCACCAGAGGGAAGGGTCAGTGTGGCTTCCAATTAAAATTCCCTATTGAAGATGGATTTATGTTTGGTCTATTTCAAAACACATTGGGCGGCAACTTATCATTTCAGTTGTCATGCTGGAAGCACTTTCCTTTTTTAGTGCAAAGGGTTTAAAAGCCATTAATTCATTTTGTGTAAGATGTAAAGACATAAATGAATGAGTGTTTTTATTTTTATTTATTTATTTAATTTTTTTTTCTTTTTTAATTGAAGAACAAAAAAGACTTTGGTCCAGATGTTCGCTGGATACACCAAAACATTTAGAATGTGAACCAAATTTGCATGTTTTTTGTCCCATATATTGAGCATTTCCGCTCTAATATGTTTACTATGGGAACGTTATGGTGAACGAAAAGATTCTCTTCAAAGAATCCTCAAAATCATATGCTGAGAATTTCTAGTAGAGCACAAGTCTTTTAGGGGTGAGTTCCTTTTCTGAAAGAGACACGTGATTTCCTGTTTTTAAGGATAAAAATATGTATTTTTAATAATCTTGGACATGAAGTCAAATTCTTGTTGTGACATTTAATGATGTCAGCACAAATAAATCAGTTGCTTTCAGGAATAAAATGTCTATTGCATACCTGTGGTTTAAAGAACGAGAAGAAATGGGGAGGGGCAAAATGTTTTAGGGGCGTATCCTGGCAAAACAGACCATCTTTGGATATAATAAATGAGAGCTGTAAAGGGGAAGGAGACAGCAGCAAGATGAGAGTGTGTCTCTTGCCAAGAAAGACCCAAACATTCCAAATACACTATATCTTAGAGCTCATTTATCTTTGATAAGATCTATCCTTTGGCCTTCCTCTAATCTTGTTTTGTTGCTTTTTGAGAAGGGGTCCTAGCTGAGGTCTTGTTTAGTGAGCAATGAAAATCTTTTAGTTTCTTATCTCTTTTTGATAGCCTTAAGCTTACCCTTCTCTGGGAACTCATTCTTACCTCCCTCCCACCCCACCCCCACCCATAACTTGGGCAAAATCAATTAAGCTCACTTACTCCGTCTATTTAGCTGTATCCATTAACTGTGAAACATAGCATCCTGACATTCACAATCCCCATCGGACAACCTTGGGACAGACGCAGGAGGACGCGGCTAGTGTCGCTGTCCGTGTCATCATCCAGCACCACTCTGCAGCCTGGGGAACCCTCAGCAGGTCAAGGAGCCCTGAAACAAGAACTAGCTAGCGGGAGTGGAGAGCCTGCCCCCTCGTCGCACCTCAACGCTCTTGACACCGTCCAGGCAGATTCTGACATAATAAAGAACCCCAGTTTTTACCCCCCAACTACGCTGGTGTCGGGAGACTATAAAGAGGATCTCCTTCGTGTTGGGAAAAGTAGGCGATCTTCCCAAACAACCTGAAGTCATAATGTGAGCTAAGAAGTTTCCTTTTTAAAATCTGATCTGGTCCCGGAAATGCCACTGGATTTTGTGGCATCCTTTCAAGATTAAATAAATAATAGTGAAATGATAATAGACACTAATTTTTATTGAACCGTACTTACCCCTCAGCACACACAGGATGCTAAGCTCTCAAATTTGATCTCATCCAATCCTCACAGCAGGGAATATTTTATAATTTTTTTAAAGATTTTATTTATTTACTTGACAGAGATCACAAGCAGGCAGAGAGGCAGGCAGAGGGAGTGAGGGGGAAGCAGGCTTTCTGCTGAGCAGGGAGCGTGATGTGGGGCTCGATCCCAGGACTCTGAGATCATGACCTGAGCCGAAGGCAGAGGCTTAACCCACTGAGCCACCTAGGCGCCCCTTTATAATTTTGTTTTAAATGAAGCAACTGAGATTTTGAGAGGTCAAGGAATTTGCACTGATATAAAAAGAGTGAAGCTGGGATTTGAACACTGGAGTCTGATTTGGGAATCTTTGGGTTCAACTGCTGTAGCCTAAGCGTAGCACACAGAATGCCTGATCATTCCAAAATGTGGCCATGGAGTTACAATTCGGCCATTCCAGAGGCAGTCTGTGGTTGGATGTTCCGGTCCTCAAGGAATGTCCTCCACTCTCATTCCAATAAAGCAAATTTTTTCTTATCTTTTTTTCTTTTAGAGAGAGAGAGTGAGCAAGTGTGAGGGGCAGAGAGAAAGAGAGAGAATCTTAAGCAGGCTCCATGCCAAGTGTGGAGCCCACTAGGGCTCTATCTCACAAACCTGACATTATGACCTGAGCCGAAATCAGAAGCCAGGCGCTTAACGGACTGAGCCACCCAAGCATCCCTCAAGTAAAACCAATTTATTTTCGATTCTTAAAGGAAGGGAGAACAGTATGTGTGGGCAACCAGCATGTAGGCTTATAAGGTTTGGTGTCCATTTAGAAAGGAGAAAAATCCATTGAAAATGGTACCTTGGATCGATTTTGTGTCACTATTAAGCCAAATGTATGAATTGGTGGCCAGAGAAGTATTATGGGTCAAGGGCTCCACATGTGCAAAGGGTAAATGCTGAGGCCTTCTGGTAACTGGGCAATTGGATGACTCAGAGACAGAATTGTCTCTGAGATGGGGTGCAGGATGGGGTAGATCCAGTGGTTTTGTTTTTCCTGTAGAATTCTGCTTGGCCAAGTGTGTAAATACTTCTAAACAAAGGCTGTAATTAACTTTGGCAACAACTAGGTCTGAATATGCTGTGTCACTGATCTAATGCTGTGGATTTCACCTGGGCTCTCCGTGCCTGAAGAGTCCTAGGGCCGGGAAAGACAAGGGAGATCTCGGCCGAGCATTGTTTTTATTTGTTTTCATTCTCAAGTAATTTTGATTCTCTTTTTCACATGTAAGGCATTGGATGAGCCACATCAGTGAAATGAAGCTCAGACTGTTTGTGGAGTCAATGGTGAAAGAACTCCATCTGAGAACAGGTTTGGGGGCTTATTGCTAAAGCTTCTCAGAATCTGGAGAAGTGCCCGATTCATTGACTTTGAATGGTAAATGCTTTGTCCAGGCAGTCCTTGCTTCTCCTCAGGGTTGAGGAAATGAGTCAGACCATCAGAGGTGCTGATATGGAATGTGTGTCCAAGTCACCCTGCAAGATACATGCGTGTAGGATAATGATTGTGTTTCTGCCTTATCAGCGCCAGAAGTGCTCATCGGTCTCGTGAAACTGATGGAGAGAGTGCAGGATCAGCACCTAACAAGGCAGGAACTCCTGACTAACCAAGGTTCATTCCTCCCCTTGCTCTGGCCATAGGAGTCAGGGACACCCGTCCCTTTGATTATGAAGCAGCAGGAGAGAGCTGGAAATAGGCTTTCCCAGGGGCACAAGCTTAGTTCACATTAGCATTGTCTCGTGACTCAAAAACCTGCCTATGATGGCTGACTGTCACCTGAGAGTGCTCCTCAAAGGGGAAACAGTCCCTTCGCCAATGGCAGAATGATTTTTAATGTCTTTAAGCTGTCCATGGGAACCACTGAGGTTTCCCATCTAAGATACTAAAAGACAATTCCCATCTGCGTCTGTGTTTACATCACCAAAAATGTTGTTTAGACTGATGGGGAGCAGTCTCTGACTGCTGGAGGCTCAGTGTGAATGGGAGAGGTTCTTCTTCATGATCCAGGTCTTTTGGCCAAGCTTCTCCCATCCAGCGATCAGGCTGGATGCTTTGCAGGGTTCTGTGGGAAGAGCTGTTTAAAATAGTTTTAAATCATCCCTTATTTTAATCAAGCTAAAAATACCCAAATACAGTCTTTCTGTATTCTTCCATTGGTCTCTGTCTCCTCTGTCATCACAAACACATCAGCAATAAGGAAGAATTAATATCCCTCCAAGTATCTGGCCTCTGACACATATATCATGGCCTGGAGTTGGGTTGGCTCCAGTTTTGCAGAAAGATCCAGATTAATGATTCAGTTTCTTTGATCCAAACCAGATTTCTCAAGTTGGAATTTGATTTTCTAAGATTTATAATTTACCAGGGAGAATCTAGAGACTTTTTTTTCCCCTTAGCTAGAAGAACACAGTTCAGGAGAGCACAAAGCAGTAAAAGAGCAATGAAAGAGAGTGCTATCCAACATAAGGACATGATCTCAACATAGCACTGGGTTTAATCTGCTTGCATAATGACTACTGTTTAGGTTTCTAAACAGCATAGAAGCCCTTTTCCATCAACATTGAATCAAACAAGTCTTTACATTAATAAAATAAAACTCCAACTTATATTTCAAATCAGTGGGTAAAAAAGGTTTTTGCTTTGCTTTTTTGTTTTGTTTGTTTTTCTAAATAGGGCAGTTATGCCCAAGCCTACATCCATATTTCAACTAGCTGGGAAATTTTGTTTTATTTTATTTTTAAAAATATTTTATTTATTTATTTGACAGACAGAGATCACAAGTAGGCAGAAAGGCAGGCAGAGAGAGAGGAGGAAGCAGGCTCCCTGCTGAGCAGAGCGCCCGACGTGGGGCTCGATCCCAGGACCCTGGGATCATGACCCAAACTGAAGGCAGAGCCTCAACCCACTGAGCCACCCAGGTGCCGCAAAATTTTATTTTTTTTAATATTTTATTTATTTATTTGAAAGAGAGAGAGACACACACACAGCAAGCATGCACACAAGCTGGGAACGTGGGAGAGGGAGAAGCAAGCTCCCCACTGAGCATGGAGGCCAATGAGGGGCTTGATCCCAGGACCCTGGGATCATAACCTGAGCTAAAGGCAGAACCTTAACTCACTGAGCCATCCAGGTACCCCTCGCTAGGGAGTTTTAAAAACTGTAGATGCATAGGCTCCTTCCCAATAAATCCTGATATAACTGGTCTGGTGTGAGGTGCTTCTGTAGTGTAGAAGGGACTCAAGAATTAGAGCTGCAACATCACTTGTCATCAGGGAAATACAAATCAAAACTATAATGAACTATTACCTCACACTGTCAGAATAACTAAAATCAACAACACAAGTAACAGCAGGTGTTGGTAAGGATATGGAGAAAGAGGAACCTGCTTGCACTGTTGGTGAGGATGCAAACTGGTGCAGTCACTGTGGAAAACAGGATAGAGTTTCCTCAAAAGGTTAAAAATAGAACAACCTTATGATCCAGCAACTGCTCTAGTAGATATTTACCCAAAGAATACAAAAATAGTGATTCAAAGGGATACAAGCACCCCAATATTTATAGCAGCCTTATCTACAATAGTCAAATTATGGATACAGCCCAAGTTCCATTGATTGATGAATGGATAAAGAAGATGCGGTACACATATACAATGGACTATTACTTAACCATCAAAAAGAATAAAATCTTGCCATTTACAACAATGTGAACAGAGCTAGAATATATTATGCTAGGCAGAGTAAGTCAGTCAGAGAAAGACAAATACCACGTGATTTTCATCATATGTGGAACTTAAGAAACAAAACAGATGAAGATAGGGGAAGGGGAAAAAAGAGAGAGAGAGAGAGAAACAAACCGTAAGAGACTACAGAGAATAAACGGAGGCCTGATGGAAGGAGGTGTGAGGGGGATGGGCTAAATGGGTGATGAGCATTAAAGAGGGCATTTGTTGTGATGAGCACTGGGTGTCATCATAAGTGATGAATCACTGAATTCTACACCTGAAATCAATTTTACCGTATATGTCAACTGACTAGAGTTTAAATAAAAACTAGAAGAAAAGAAAGAGTGAGAGCTGAGTTCAAGTCCCAGATCTGCCCCTTACTAGCGTATGACTTTGGCCAAAATACTCAACTCTTAAAGCACCAGTTCCCTTGTCTGTAAAACGACCATGTAACAGTCCTTCCTTAATAAAATTGCCATGGAAAATCCATTTCAAAGGTCTTAGAAGAGAATCAGGAACATCAAGAACTCAATAAATACTTCTGAATAAACAGAAGAGCTTGAAACACCTGACTACTCTTTGTATTTAGTTACTATATCAGAAAACTTGTAAGTACCATTTCAGCACTTGCTCTTCTCTTGTTTCAGCCATCCATGGAGCATCAGCCTTTCCTGCACAGTTTTGGGTTACTTGGCACAATCTGATCTCCCCTTCCATCACTTATTATCTTGCATAATGACTACTGTTTAGGTTTCTAAACAGCATGGAAGCCCTTTTCCATCAACATTGAATCAAACAAGTCTTTACATTAATAAAATAAAATATAACTTCAACTTATATTTCAAATCAGTGGGTAAAAAAGGTTTTTGTTTTGCTTTTTTGTTTTGTTTGTTTTTCTAAATAGGGCAGTTATGCCCAAGCCTACATCCATATTTCAACTAGCTGGGAAATTTTGTTTTATTTTATTTTAAAAATATTTTATTTATTTATTTGACAGACAGAGATCACAAGTAGGCAGAAAGGCAGGCAGAGAGAGAGGAGGAAGCAGGCTCCCTGCTGAGCAGAGAGCCCGACGTGGGGCTCCATCCCATGCCGGGTGCCTCCCCTTCCACTCAAGGGCTTCCTTGTTGATACTGTCCAGAGACCACATACGTAACATCTGAAGAGTGGGAGAGTTAATGTGTCCTGGTCCAAAACTTTAGTTAGTGGGAGATGGAAATGGTGGATCGATATTCTCCCTTCCACCCCCAGATGAACCATCCTTAAATATAGTCTGTGGAACTTCTTGAAGGATGGACGCAGCAATCAGTTATACTTAGTAAAGACCAACTTTAGGAAACATCACATATTCACTCCCTTTCTCTGCTTCTGTGCCTTTTTCTTGCCCCTCTGCAACATGGTATTGCATCTCCTTTTTTTTTTTCTTTGTTTTTAACTGCATCTCCTAATGAAGAAATCAGACTCTGATGACTGACACATTCAGGCTAAATAGTTAGCCTCGGGACAAAACTGCAGACCTCAGTTGCACTGGGCTGTCTTGCTTCCTCAATATCCATTTCTTGACCTGCTCTAAGTTAGAGTAACTTACAGAATATTAGAGCTGATAGTTACCATTAGGAAAGAATGTGTCCCCCCTCTTCAAAATCGTATGTTGACAACTCTACCCTCAAGGTGATGGTTTTAGGAAGTGGATTTTTTGGCAGGTAATTAGGATTTGATAGGATCATGCAGGTGGAGGCTTCATGAATGGGGCTCATGAGTGGGGTTAATGCCCTGATAGAGGTCATGAGAGAGTTTGCCTCCTCTCTCTGCTCTCTGTTCTGTGCCATGTTGAGGATATAACAAGAAGGTGACACTCTGCCAACCACAAAAGAGTTTTCATCAGAACCTGGCTGTGCTGACACCCTGATCTCAGACTTCCAGCCTCCAGAACTGTGAAAAATAAATTTCTGTTGTTTGTAAGCTGCCCAGTCTATGGTACTTGGTGATGGCAGCCCAAGATGACTAAAACAGTTAACTTAGAGACGTTCTTATCGAAGTGTGCCTCCATCACAGTCTTCTCATCTCCCAGAAGCCTTTGAGATGTTCCCAAGAACATCGCCTTGATGCTCCTGTTTTCTAGTTCTGTGTTTTGCTCCAGGAAGTCTTGTCTACTCACGAGGCTGCAGCTTTTATCCAGATGTTAATGATTTCCATATCATCATCTGCCCAGGTCTTTGTCTTCAACTTGGCCTCTGTTTTAGAGGGACCACTGGTGAATGCATCCCAAAAGGTCCAAAACTTCTTTCTATTCCCACTGTTTCTGCCTTACTGTAGGTAGATTTCTCTGTACTCTGCTTTATATTAATAATGATAAGTTTCTTGACTAGTCTTCTTTTTCCAATCTTGCTAGCCTATGAGCCATCCACACTGTTTTCAGGGTGACTATTCAGAAACTGAAAACAGACCCTATTAGGCCTTCATTGCCTAAAGAACAAAGTCCATCTTTATGGGTCATGCCTAAAGAACAAAGTCTATCTTTATGTGTCATATCTATTTGTTGCATGACACTTTATGTGTCATGCAAGAAATAGAATGTCTTCTATTTCTAATTTTTAATAATTTATTTTATTTTATTTCATTTTTAGAGAGAGAGAGAGCATGTGCAGGGGGGAGGGGGAAGGCAGAGAGAGAGGAAGAGAAAGAATCCCCAAATGGAGCCCAAGGTGCGGCTTAATCTCACAACCCTGAGATCACAACCTGGGCTGAAATCAAGAGTCAGATACTTAACCGACTGAGCCACCTGGGCGTCCCATGTACCTCTCTTCTTGAAGTGGTCTTTGCCGGCCTCTTCAGCCTGAACTGTGCTCTCTCCACATGCGCTGCTCTTCAACCACTGGGCACCTGTAACAGTTCAAGACATGTGTCTGCTTTTCTTTAAGCCATACTTACATCTCTGATTAAGAGTCGCATAAGCATCTCAAACTTAAAATGTCAAGACAGAACTTTCTTTCTCTCCCTTTATGTTCTACTTCCAGCCTCCCTTATCTTAATGAAAGGCACCACCATTTCTTTGGGCAAAAAATCTGCGTCTGTCTGTCTTTCTTTTTTTCTTCCTTTCTTTCTTTCTTTTTTCTTCTTTCTTTCTCTCATTCCCTACACCCAAGTCAATCCAGTTGACTCCATGGAAAACAGTATGTTAAACAGTTCAACCATTTCCCACTATCTGCCCTATTGATCTCCTAGTTAAAGTCATGGTCATTTCTTACTTGAAATATTGAGGAGGTATTGTCAGAATTGATTTCATTCTTAGCTGATATTCTGACACTCAGTCTACCCTCTATGAGTGATCTTTTAAGCATATTAATCATGTCCTGCCATTTATCCTTTTAAATCTCCATTGGCTGCCTCAACAATTGCCTCTACACTTAGAATAAAGTTGAAACTCCTTAGTATATTTACCGGACCTCGTAAGATGTGTCTCCATCTAACATTCTGATTTCATCTCTACCTAATCATCCCTTCATTCAGCTCCTGCTAGAGCCATCTTAGCATCTTCACATGTGTTGATACTCCTCTTCCTGGAACTTCCCCAGATCTTTCCATGGTAGGTTCTTTTTTGTTCCGGATCAAATGTTACTCTATCACAGAAGTCTTCATTATCCACCTCTGCCCTCACTATCTATTATCATACCCTGCTTTATTTTTCTCATAACACTGATTAGTTGAAATTTTACTGTTATATCATATATTTCATAATTATAACTTTTACTTATTTTATTATCTTTCTCTTCCACTTGATTTTGTACTTTGAGGGCAGAGACATTGCCTGTCTTATTTATTGTCATATTAAACTGTCTAGAACAGTAATAGATATTAATACTAAAATTAATATAACTAATATACTAATGAGTAGTTAATAACAAATTCTCCCTAATTAGTTGAAAGAATGGGTAAAGGAATGAATTCTTCAGGGCCTTGGTAAATGCTATTTCCTCTGCCCTCTGCCAGAAATATTCTGCTCACCATCTCTATTTGCCTTCTGAATTTGTACTCCTTGGTCAAGGCCCAACTCAAATATTTGTGAAGCTGCTCTGATAGTCTCTCCCAGAAAGAGCTGGCCTCTCTGTCTTCTATGACATCCCTCTACTAGTTCATAATCTATTACAACACCCAACAGCTCACAATGATATCCTTCCTACTAAACTCTGATGATAAAGCATCTTGTCTTTTAGGGTTAGAAACTAGAGTCAGCAAAATTTACAGACTTGCTCAAAATTATAAAACTAAAACTGAAACCCAGACCATAGTCTGGTGCTGTTTACATTTCAGTAGGTATTCCCTGAAGTACTTTGGTACAGAAGGACCATCTATCTATGTGTGCCTAGATCCATCTCTCAATGCTCAGGTTCTCTGGAAATTTTCTTGCTTTCTCCATGTGGAGACGGCTAGAGGTCACCAACATTTTTCTCATTGAATCCTTTGGTGTCTGGTTATATATGCAGTGCCTGGTACACTGAAAACATCCCATATATGTTTGAATAAGTATATGCATGTTTTATTGTCTCTTTAAATTTCTTCTGCTTTCATGTTATTAAAACTCTAACTCTTTCCCCATCACCACCTCCTTCTTGTTTTTGAGTCCCAGCTTATTTCCCTACTCCCTTAGCTCCTTCCTTTAAACAGAAGTAGTTGCTATGATCCTGGTCATTGCTAGGGAAAGCTCTTGAGTGGGAACAGTCACTTTTTCTCCCCCCCATATTAAAGGTATTGGAAATAGCCTGCTCCTTGAAGCTCAGAAGAAGCTGAACTTTATGTGTTGATATGGATGATATGCCTTAAGATTATCTATCTTATAGCTAAAGCTTTCAGATGACCTTGAAGATCAGTGGAAGTTGGAAACCCTGTAGAAGTGTTTCCTGAACATTCATAATGTATACATATATTAAATCATCATGTGGCATACTCTAAATATATACAACTTTATTTGCCAATTATACAGCAATAAAACTGGAGAAAATAAATAACAGGAAGGGGGTCTATATCAGGTAATAGAGATCATGACTAATACTCTTGTCCAACAAAGTCATTTTAATATTCCATTATATCCCCATCATCATCAACCCTTATTTTTAGGCCCTGAACAGCATGCAAATAGAGAATGACTCCTGCCCCAACAGAAACTAGACAAGAGTTTTGTTTGTTTGTTTGCAGAAACAGAGTTGTAAACCTTGTCCCACAAGCCTCGCGAAGAGAGTTCTACATGTCCACAGATTTCTGACTCTCTGTTTTGCTTTGACCTCAGAACCTGGGTGTTGGACTCCAGAATCCTTTCCTGCCTCCTGAGCCTCTGTCTTATTGCACCTGATACCCTTGCATTCCAACTCCTGACTTCTCAAGCAGGATTCCACAGCTCTCTGAAGGCCTGGATTCTGCGGATTTGGGGATCTAACTTCCTACGTGGTCTGTGACACACACCATTATCCAAAGCTCATAACAACAATGAGAAAGAACTGTACCCAACTTTCCAGGAGCCAGAGCATTGCATTTTCCCCTACTGTAAACTTCCCTGAGAAAGAATAAATGGGTACTTTCTTTCTGCTGGAGATGAAGCTGCCCTTTCTATTACTTTTGGTACATTTTTTTACCTTTTTTTTTTTTTAAGCTTCTTAAGAAGGATCACCTTCATGTTATTCTAGTCTAAGACTTAGTAAATTTGGGGGCTTGTTTTGTTTTGGTTTTTTTTGTTCATTTATTTTTTCCACTTCCTAAGTTAGCCAAACTCTGAGAAAATGAGGGTCATAAAACAAGATACGGTATTTCCAGGAAACACAAGCAATTTCTAAATCTATTCCCCAAACTTCCACCAATAGATTGCAATTTGGGAGATTCTTGAAGCCTTTACAGAACTATTGTATAGCTGGTATAAGAATCCCAAGGAGATTCATCAAAAGGAATAGAGATTGATGAAAAGTCTCAGAAAAAAAGATAAGCGTAGTTAAGGCTATTTAAACTGGAGAACAGGAGACCTCCAACAGATAGAGAATTGTTTCCTGAAGGAAATGGTATAATGTGCTCCCAGAAATTGCATTATTTCGGGCAGAAAGTCATAGAAGACACTAACCTTGTTCACATACATATTTATACCAAATCTTAAAATGCCCAGCATCATTGGTAAAAATCACTGAATGAGCAGATATATGTCATGAGAAACAAAGTATAGATATTTACTAGGCAGTATTGACTGAACCAAGAGAAAAGAATCTTTGAAGTAACAATAACTTAATAAGTAAATAAGGATTGCCACACTCACCCTGAATTACAGCATTTATTTTTTTTCTTTTAGTAACAGTACCAGTTGCATTCATACCTTGATTGTTTGTACTTCAATAATAATTTTTTGTGACCATCCTGAGCTCCATGACCCTCACCTAGTTTCAGAGAGATGATCTATCTTCTTTAAAGAGAATATGACATTGAATGTTTCCTGAGCAGAGATGGGAGAACAGTAACACAAATAAATCTATAAAAATAAGCTGGTCCTTGGGACAGGAAGAGTTGCTTAGAAACAGAAGTGTTGATTCTTGGTTTGCCCTTCATGCTTACACCAGGACCCCAGTGAGTCCTTTCTAAAGCACTCTGACACTCATGTCTTTAAACTCAGATTTTCTAGATCACATCACACAATGCGTGCTTTAGGGCACAAGGCTAGAACGGTCCATGCTGCAGGTGGCGGGCCTTGCCAATTGTCCAGGATTAAGTTACTGCTCATCCTAAAATCTTCTGCAACTGGATCCTGGACAATACTTTATGGGAAGTGTCTTGCAATTTCCAGGTTTTTGTTCTGTGTGTGTGTGTGTGTGTGTGTGTGTATGTGTGTTTGACCCTCCCAGCTGAAACTTCAGCAGTCATGGCACAGACAGGCCCTATCTTCATGCTGATGTGATGCTCTTTGAGAAGGGCTCTGGGTCAATTACCCTGACGGCTCCTAGAGTGGTTGCACGCTCTTTCTTTAATGAAAACATATGGGCCACTGTTTTCCCTGAATCCCGTCCTTCCTTGGGAGTCTAAGTGACCCAGCTGCCTGTGACACAAGCCGAAGGATGTGACCATCTCTTCCTCTCCTGCTGCCACGACTAACTTGAGTCTAACGTAGAGCGGTGGACTTAGAAATGAAGAGTGTCTTCCAGTAGCTATCATTCCCACTACCGTCCAAATTCTGTAGCCACTAACCTTCAATAAACACGTCTAGCAAACCATTTTATAATAGAGGGTCTTGGGCTTGCATTCCAGCAGCAGCTAATTCTCATTCAAATTAAACAACGAGAATGAGTCTGTTGGCAGCTTTGTTAGAAGTAGAATCACTCAGGCATGGCATTAAGCTTGGGTCCAAAATGAGCTGTCTCAAATGGAGTGGCTCACTTTAGCACAGTAAACAATGACCACCTGCTATTCTCTCAAATGCATCCAGAGGATAAGGAGTACTTTATTATTTTAACTAGCATGCAGCCTCTGGAGGCTATCCTAGTAGACATCAATCACCAACTTACAGCTTGTAATGATATCTGGAAGGATATGAGTATGCAATGTCTTTAAGTGTCCCTTTCACAAAATATGAAGTCAAATTAAACTTTAATCTTTAGAGCAAAGAAAATAGATCCTTTTCCCTGGGGAATTAAAAAATGTGAGCAAATTGTATGTGACTTTTAAAGTATACAATAAGACTGCCAGCCCTATTCATGGGGAAAAAATAATTGGCACTTTATGTCAGTATTTTCCATGAATTATTTGAAAAACAGATAAAACGTGTCATTTATGTGGAACTCTGTCCCACTGTTCTTCAAAGCTCCTCTTTACTGAATAAGCAATCACCTTTCACTGGTGATTGACACATGTGTATAATTCCAACTTGGGCAAAATATGTCAGAAGAGCCATGGGTTGGTTTTCTATGTAATACATCCAGAGTCCTTAGGGGAAAGAAAGGAATTAGGGAAGAAGAAGAAGAAGAAAAAGAAGGAGGAGGAGAAGGACGAGGAGGAGGACGAGGAGCTGCTCTACTCTGTCACCCCAGGGTTATGAATGGAGGTGTCCACTCTTCCTCTGGGCACTGAATCCTAGGGACTGGAGATCTCTGTGCTGATAAAAGCTCCCCCCACCAGAGTCATATGTACATGTCATATGTGTATGTGCATATTATTGGAATTTTAGTTCCTTAATTCCTATAGAGAGAAATATTGCTCTGACATTTGCCTTTTTAAATTAAATTTAAAAAACTGTCTCAAGACAAGCTCGCTTGTTGAAGAACTTTGTGTGTTCTTGGTGTTTCGCATCTTTGTGAGAAAAACTGAAAACCAAAGCAAGAAGATCTCCATCCTCCCAGGAAGAGAAGGGGCATTGCGTAATGCTTGCCAATGCAGTGTGCTGTAGATTGTGTATAGAACAGAGGTTAATTCCCTTCAAGACAAATATTTTGTTACTACTTGGCAGAAGTATTAAGAGTAGGCGTTTGAAGGTAAAACCCCGAGTCCTGCTTCTAAACGTTTCTGTGTCCCTCTTGGAGCAGCCATGTGATATTAAAATCTTCAGCAAATTAGGCAAATGAGTAAAACATTCGCCACATTGAGAGAAAAATATCCCAAGGTGATATATGGGGCAACTCTTGAAATTATTTCATGAGATCTTTTCTTAAAAACTTTCATACACCCCAAGACTACGTATGTTGAAATGTTAGCTTAGGAGGTGTAGACCACTTGTGTTTGTTCATATTCAGAGAACACATATTTTCAACATATCTCCCTTAATGTTGGCTCAGGGATTACATGTTACTGGAGCTGGATAGTTCTGTCCTGTCACAGATCACTAACCTTGTTAGGAAGAGTTGAGAGACAGCAAGAGGCCCTGGGATGTCCTCTCCCCACAAATATTGTTCAGGACAAAAAGCCATAATGGGAAGTTTTTTTTGTTTTTGTTTTGTTTTCTTTTTTAAAGACTTTATTTATTTATCTGACAGACAGAGATCACAAGTAGGCAGAGAGAGAAGAAGGGAAGCAGGCTCCCTGCTGAGCGGAGAGCCCGACACAGGACTCGATCTCAGGACCCTGGGATCATGACCCGAGCCGAAGGCAGAAGCTCTACCCACTGAGCCACCCAGGTGCCCCCATAATGGGAAGTTTTAATGGCCTATTCTGTTCTCTCCCAACAGAGGCCACATGTATAGAGCTCCACTAACTCCAGCAGGTTCTACTGGGTCCTCCTTCCACACTCCTCCCCTCCAGCCAGGATTCAGAAAGCCATCCTGAACTGGTCAAGAGTGTCTCAAAGGTTTAGCTAGGTAGCTTATGGGACTTGCCAACTCAATAATCCTGCTCTCCCTTCCCCCACCTTAAGCTATAGGCAAAGAGCTGGGCTTCACTCTTGTTCAAGGCCAACTTCCTGGCCCTCAGTCATTTTTGCCCAGATGATCAGGAGCTCAGACGCTGAACCTCAGTGAGAAGTTAGGTCACAGCTGCCAGTGACACAACCCAAAGGGTGTAACCCTATCCTCCTTCTTCTCCCTGTAAAACAATACCAGCATCCCATTAGGATTGTTGGTTCCCACCCAAATTAGACCACTCGTAACCTTTTTCCATGAAATTTGGAAATGTACATATGTATTTAAAGGGAACAACAGAGACAGAGATATCTGATGACCAACCATCCCATTTCTAGTCCCTCCCTCAAACTCAGCTGCACTGTTCCTCTGGGTCTATGAGATAATTCTCATCACCCTTATTATTTTGCTTGATCTCATTCTTACTCATGTTGAGTTGTTTCTTTTGAGACCAGAACAGTCCTAACTCATGCAGTTCCCCAGAGATCTAAAGGTCTGATAAACTTCCATAGGAAAACTTCAGTGGATACAGGGAACAGGGCCTGATGGAGGGGTGGGGGCTCTTCTCCATCCCTTCTGCCTTCATCCCAAGTGGGTCTATGCTGTATGTCTTATACTTTGGGATTCCACACATCATTTTACTTAAAATGCATTCAGTTGACTTTCTATAGCTAAAAAAATGAAAACCAGTCCCTATGGACTTGGCGACTCCCTGATATCCCATGCATTTCTACAGTTGAGACAACTGGATTCCTCAGTTTCCAGCCTCCCCTTACCTCTGACTAAGGGAATTGTCTGGTCTATGTAATTCCTTAAGAGCACTCCAAAAGTTTAGATGCTGTGACTGCCTGAGCCCCAATCCAAATGTGGTTATTTTTTGTCTCTCTCTTCTGCCCCAGATTTGCAGTATACCTGTGTCGTTTCAAGAGTCTGGAACCAAGGATCAGCTCTCGGCAGTCCATTGTCTTTTTCTAACTGCTTAGACTTCCTAAAGCAACTATTACGTGCTGGCCATTACCATTTATCTCGTAATTCTGCAGTTTGACAAACACAGTGATAAAAGGTAACACACATGATAAATTCTCTTATAATAACCTATAAAGTCTGTTGGTATTATTTTTGTAATGATGTTTTATTTTACCACTTGAGATTTAAAAAATGTAGAGTCAACTGACTGTTCTAGAAAGGTTTTATATATATATTTCCTTATAATGGAAGCTCTTGCTAAAAAAATATTAGACATGTAAGAAATAGCCTCCAATGTTCTGGAAGATGAGAAAGTTTCCTGATTTTGTTTACCTATTATCCTTACAAAAGTCTAGGACTAAATTGACATTCACAGAGTGCTGCCCGAATCCAGCAATCTCATTTACAGCACTTGGAGCTTACCCATTAGCCTTGGAATTTGGAAAAGTTCATTATAATTGGGGTTGGAGGGTTAGTTCATGCACTTCATTAACTCCTGTGCCAAAAATCTCTTCACATTAATGATATCTCCACCCAAGTTATTACATTTTTCTCTGAAAATTATTGGGCAATAAATGTTTGAACATAACTCACGTGATACAATAATGGAATTAATGTAAGTAGAGATGTAATGGCTTCTTTGATTAATGGGTTCTTGGACAACACAGCCGACTGAGAATATAATACCTTTTAATTAGAAGTGAGGACAATTTTCTCTTTCAAATATTGGTACTGCTTACATGGTTTATACCTAAGCACAGGTGAGAATTATTTACAGTCTGACTGAAAGTGCTTATCTGGCAAACTGAAAGCTGGGTTTTGATCCATTCTTCTGATCCATGACATAATTATTTTGCTTTTTCTTGTCTCATTTAAAGAAAAGCTTCCCCCATCACCGCTCTTGTCCCAGACAAGTGCCTTGGCTGTCTGTACTAAACAGGGCAAAGTCCATCTCTGACTTTTTAGTTGCCCCACCCCCACTCTTTTAATTTTGCGTTTACATTTTGTTATCACTAGAACCACCACTCCTAAAGCAATCGATTAAATTTTTTACAGAAACTCCTCATGGAATTTGGCTAATTTTAAACTCCCTAATGTTCTTTTCTCAACTTAAAAATAGGTATTTGTAAAGGCTTTCAGATCTTTATCTTTCTGATTTTCCAGACCATTTCATTGAAGAAAATTGGCATTTTGATCTCAGTTTTATAGATGTGGAATCAGAGGATCATTGAAGTAATAATCTTATTCAAGGAACATAGGGCTCAATTGCGAAGAATTAATTAAAACTATCATGTCTTTTCTTTAGTCATTCAGCTGTGAATGTGTTTAATGACCCGGTGTCTGTCGTTGGCCACAGTCCTGGAAACACGTTAAGAAAACAGGAATATCCTCACTGTCAGGCTCTAAGACGGTGTTTGGGGAAACCAGGAGGCAGTGCTGTGTGGCAGTAGATTGGGAATAGACAGCACTGAGAGCTGTTCAAATCACCCTCCATGACATTTGTTTCTGGGCAAAAAGTGTTGGTGAAGCTCAAAGTCTAACCACTCCGCACAATCAATTGAACCCTGTAGTAGGAGCAACACCCCTGGTTGTGAACTCAGGTATTAAAGCCGACGTGCACACACAGATGGCAGAAGACCATTTTGGCCCATTCATCCAGGTCCAGTGCTGATTTGGCACGGTTATTCCCACATGCTCCCCATACCTCCTCTGCTGAGATGGAGGGATTGGTTTACTGTACCCAAGACCATCTGGTGAGTCCCCACAAAGATATCCTTAGACTCTGGTTTAGTGGTCTTGTTCCCTGGTTATAATTCCTGGAATTAAAATCCACAGCTCTCAGTATTAGTAGTTCCAAGAGTTGTAGCAGATTCTCTACTGCTTTTATAATTCCACTGGTGGTGGCGGTGCAGCATTTGGGAGGATGCCCACACATGTCAAGGCACATGGCTCCTCTGCATTGAGGGCTTTTCAAGGACGGTGGCCTGGGACTCTCCTGGATTTTAGGGAAGTTAGGGAAATTCAGTACTCAAATCAAAGCCGGCTGAAATTTTAAAAAGCCATTTTCCATGCCAGCTGAGGTCCCTTCATGGACACACACAAAAAATAAGGAAAGCAGGGGCTGGGGGATGATCAATATTCCACTTAGACAAACTGGAATACTAGAGCTCAGTTTCATTCTGCTCTTCATTTTCCTCTGAACCAGGTCACCCCTTCCTAATTATGACTGAAAACTACTCAGGCATAGAATTATCACAGCATTTAAAGACTGCTGTGTTTAGGGACTGCCACTGTCCTATAAAAATCTGCATGTAGACTTGAGCATGAAGCCAGGGATATTTGACCTCTGCTGTACCAAGGGCTCCATTTGTAACCTCCCAGAAGCCCAGTGGCTGTGCCTGATTTGCATGAATATTTACATAAATCTACATATGCATAGTTTGCAGGTTTGGTCCATGAGTTGATTATGTCTTGTTTGCTCTAAAAGTTTAGAACTGAAAGTAAGGGTGAAGGTTATGCCTATCTAAGAGAAAACATTCAGTTGTCCAGGAAATTTCTTTTAAGAGTCTCTTTTTTAATATACCTTACACAAATGAAGATGTGACTAATACTCAAGTTCTTTGGGAACTGGAAGTCTTTTATTTATTTATTTTTTTAATTATTATTATTTTTTTAATTTAATTTTTTTTCTGTGTTCCAAGATTCATTGTTTATGCACCACACCCAGTGCTCTATGCAATATGTGCCCTCCACAATACCCACCACCAGGCTCACCCATCCCCTTACCTCCCTCCCCTCCAAAACCCTCAGTTTGTTTCTCAGGGTCCACAGTCTCTCAGGTTCATCTCCCCCTCCTATTTCCCCCAATTCTCTTTTCCTTTCCTTCTCCTAATGTCCTCCATATTATTCCTTGTGCTTTATAAATAAGTGAGACCATAAGATAATTGACTATCTCTGCTTGACTTATTTCACTCAGCATAATCTCCTCCAGTCCTATCCATGTTGATACAAAAGTTGGGTATTGATCCTTTCTGATGGAGGCATAATATTCCATTGTATATATGGACCATATCTTCTTTATCCATTCATCCATTAAAGGACATCATGGCTCTTTCCAGTTTGGCAATTGTGGCAATTGCTGCTATGAACATTGAGATACATATGGCCCTTCTTTTCACTACATCTGTATCTTTGGGGTAAATATCCAGTTGTGCAATTGCAAATAGGGTATCTCTATTTTTAATTTCTTAAGGAATCTCCATACTGTTTTCCAAAGTGGCTGCACCAACCTGCATTCTCACAGCAGTGTTAAGAGGCTTCCCCTTTCTCCACATCCTCTCCAACACTTGTTGTTTCCTGTCCTGTTAATTTGGGCCATTCTAACTGGTGTAAAGTGGTATCTCAATGTGGTTTTGATTTGGTTTTCCCCGATGGCTAATGATAATGAATATTTTTTCATGTGCCTATTAGCCATTTGTACATCTTCTTTGGAGAAGTCTCTGTTCATGTCCTCTGCCCTTTTTCTTTTGCCGTGATTATCTGTTTTTTTGGGTGTTGAGTTTGAGGGGTTCTTTATAGATCTTGGATATCAGCCCCTTGTCTGTAGTGTCATTTGCAAATATCTTCTCCCATTTTGTGGGTTGCCTCTTTGTTTTGTTGACTGTTTCCTTTGCTCTGTAGAAGCTTTGATCTTGATGAATTCCCAAAAGTTCATTTTCACTTTTGTTTCCTTTGCCTTTGGGGACTATGTCTTGAAAAAAGTTGCTGTAGCCGATGTCGAAGAGGCTACTGCCTATGTTCTCCTCTAGGATTTTGATAGATTTCTGTCTCACGTTGAGGTCTTTCATCCATTTCAAGTTTATCCTTGTGTATGGTGTAAGAGAATGGTCTAGTTTCATTTTTCTCTACACAGCTGTTCAATTTTCCCAGCACTATTTATTGAAGAAACTGTCTTTTTTCCACTGGATAATTTTTCCTGCTTTGTCAGATTGTTTGACCATAGAGTTGAGGGTCCATATCTGGACTCTCTACTCTGTTCCATCGGTTTATGTGTCTGTTTTTGTGCCAGTACCATGCTATCTTGGTGATCACAGCTTTGTAGTAAAGCGTGAAATCAGGGAATGTGTTGCCCCCAGCTTTGTTTTTCATTTTCAACATTTCCTTAGCAATTCGGGGGCTCTTCTGTTTCCATACAAATTTTAGGTTTGTTTGTTCCAGCACTTTGAAAAATGCCAGTGGAATTTAGATTGAGATGGCATTGAAAGTATAGATTTCTCTGGGCAGTATAGACATTTTAACAATGTTTATTCTTCCAATCCATGAGCATGGAATGCTTTTTCATCTTAAAGTCTTTTAAAAGAAATCATGGTCTGTCTTCTGCCTTCCATTTCCATAGGGTCATAATGTAAATTATCATCTTAGAGAAATAAGAGTCTATTAATTAAATGTTGAGTACTCTTAAATAAATATTGTTATTATAGACTAAGTTGTCACCCTGAAAGTGAGAATTTATAGCTAGATGTATGCCACACATTAAATGATTGGAGAAAAATATAAGAGATAACTTGGTTTTCCAGGCCACCACTATTACTGGAACATCCAAGGCTGGGTTCCAGTCTAACTGAGGTTCCCCCTCAGGATTCTTATGTCTTACAGCACCCCCACCTTGCCTCTGTTATTAGATAGCCAGTTCTAGGGCTCCTTTTATTATGTGGAGTTACATGGGTTTTGTTCTTTAATACAAGAGTATTCCTCTTCCTTTTTTACCATTGTGTAGAAGAAGACATAGATCATGAAGATTAAGACTAGGAACCCTTAAATTACATAATTCTGACCTCACCACTTATAGCCAGTGTGATTGTTGGTTAAGTTGCTTCAATTTTCTATGCCTCAGTTTCCTGCTCTGTAAAATGATTTAGTAATGCCTACCTCAAACAACAGTTATATAAGGATTAGATGAGACAATGTGCATAGTGTTGACAATAGAAAGAACTCAATCAATGAAGCATATTATCATTATTTTGTCTTTTAGCCAACTCAGTACTTTTGCAGAGGGGGTCAGTTTTCTCTCCGTTCTGAGGATCCCATCTCCCACTACTGGTCATATGACCAGTCTTGGAACATCCACCTTAACAACAACTGCAACACTTATGTGGATTCTGAAGAGTACTCTTAGTTTGATATTGTTAGAGATCATTTTTAAAAGACTTAGGCTAAATTTTCATAGAGCTGGACAATAGAAATTTCTATGGCATGATTCCTACTTTTCCTACATCAGCTTCTCTGCCATTTCCCTGGACTGAGAGTGGAACCTAGTCCCATGGACTCTCTCTGGGATAAGAGCTGAAATCCTTCTTAATAGTACGGTATCAGGACACTTTCAATGCCTTCTTCATACTGTAGTTTTGGTAGAATTATTGGACACACTATTGCACACTGAACTCCAAACCGCAAAACATTTTTCCTCAGAATTTTTTATTTGAACTAACCAAGAACTGTGAAAATGAAGCTTAAATCCACTTCTTACTGGCTGAAATGCTTTTACATGTAAACTAAAGAATAAGACGCATGCCATCATATTCCAGAATTTCTAAGGAGGAGTGTTTAAATTTGACCTTTTGTGGGCCCTAGTTTACATTGTGTGATACAGATTTTAGGTACAATAGATCTTTGAGATTTGCTAAAGATATAATCTGAGAAACTCAAAGATTCCAAATTTCATATTCAGAGGTTACTATGTGCACAAAGATAGGTAGAGAACAACAAAAGATCATTAAGTTGTAATGCTCAACAGTGGACTAGTTTCCCTCACTAATCAGTGATTTCCTCCTGCACTTGATGATTCTAATCCATGCCTAATGAAAGCAATAAGAACCCAAAT
Organism: Neogale vison; assembly: GCF_020171115.1. Taxonomy (NCBI): domain Eukaryota; kingdom Metazoa; phylum Chordata; class Mammalia; order Carnivora; family Mustelidae; genus Neogale; species Neogale vison. The sequence continues at coordinate 116,140,891 of NC_058102.1, forward strand.
CTCTTGCAACAGTCAAAACTATGAATAGTATATCTATAAACTCTCAAGTTCTATTTTATTGCTGAGGTTCATAAGACGTAAAAATCATTGCGTTTCAATCTGGTCTGATTTGAACTATGACTTGAAGTATATCAGGGCTTGGAAACCTAAAAAAAGAGAAAGCGTACATGGGATAATATATCCAATGACAGAAAGAAAGAAATGATGGGGACAGAGAATAGTGTTGAAATGGGCAACAGAGGAATAGTTTACTTGGTAAAGCTCTCATCTTGTGTAAACCATTCTAGAGTTCAACAGTTGTTTTACTTCCCAGAAGTTTTAGTTATAATAAACCAGAAATTCTCATCATGATGCTTAACCCATTCCTGCTGTGTTCATGATGGAACTAGATCAGAATGCACCAGAGATGAGAAGATATCTGATTATATGACAATGGTAGAAATTGGTCGCCAATCTCTGTATAAATTATTATGTTTGTAGGTTGCTATGGAATTATCTTTCATCCTCTGTCCTTCAGAATTAAGCTTCTCGGTACATTTAAATCTTTTCCCCTGGGTTTTATTCTCTACCTCTTATTTGGCTCCTTATTGAATTACATGAGCAGTAGATCTTCACATGGCTTGAAGTAGAAAAAGTATGATAAAAATATACTGCCTCTAAAAGATAAATGATGTGTGTGTGTGTGTCTATGTGTGAGACATATATGCTCATTCAAACCTTCTTTATCTTTTGGCAAATAAACATTTTTTTTTCCTTTTGTTCCACTTTCTCTGCCAAGGAAACTCATTCTTCTGCTAAGTGGAATAATATGAAAAAAAGTATACAGTATATAATGACTTGCAGCCACTTGTTAGATGACCAGACTCTGTAGTAGCTCTCATAGGGGATGAAGAATCACATCTGGGAGTTCAAGGCTTGATCTAGTCACTATGGAATTGAGAGTAATTCTGCTCACTTCCCCGTGTTTCCCTTTCCTATAAAAGAGAGAATAAAAATCTTTTCTCTCATTTTGCTAAATTATATCTGGTAGACTGAAATGGTATGAACATGCCTATTTTTAAGGAGGAGAACTATATGGTTCAGATGTCTATATATACCCAATTTCCTTCATTGATCCCAAATAAAACAACATTGTTCCTTTATCTATATAAAGCCATGAACATTTCTTGGCAATTCCAATATTTCAATGTTCAAGTTACATTTCTTGCACTGCCAAACACACACAGAAACGCTACAGAAATCCTTTTTTTGGCCATACTCTAGATTTTTGGTGTTGAAAATTTAACAAATCACTATACAGTTCAATGGGATATTTCATTTTTTGTGTGTTGCTTTGTTTTGTTTTGCTCAGGCGTCTATATCTTTACTAGGAGTGTGAGAATTGGTTGGTGTGTCCAAATCCCCACATCACTGTCCTTCCTTCTAGCCCACAATTATCTTCTTCTGTTGGACCAACAATTCCCCTTGTTATAAAGTGTCTTCATTTGTGTGATATAACTTGCTTCATTTTTTTTCATTCCAGGAGGTTACATAAACTCCTTATAGTCAAAATAATCTTAATGATAAAGGAAAAATTACTTTCACACCCAACTGTATGAAAAATGATTACAGAATCCTTTTGTCAGGATTCTTATTTCTGAGATTGAGATAATACAGCTCTGGGACAGAATTTATGAGGGAATAACCATGCCAATCAGCTCAAATGAAGATATTCCTAATGTAATCCTTTGGTGACACTTAGCTATTTCACCACCATTTTTCCCCCGCCTGGGCTATGGAAAAAGCCTCCTTGCCAGCTCCCTACCAACACTCTTTCCCCATAAAATAGCCAAAGTGATCTTGTAAAATAGAAATCAGACTTTAGTCACTCCCTATCAACATCTTCAATGCCTTTTCATTATACTTAGAATAAAATTCAATTTGGCTTAAAAGACCCACCTCATTGGGGCCCAGGCCTCGTCATTCCCCTCTATACCGCCTAGTTTTTGAGCAACTTCAGATCTCACAGCATCATAGGACCTTCCTTTCTGATGTTTCTCTTTATGTCCATCAAGTTCCTCCATTGGAATGTTGGCCTCTCAGACAAATGCACATACTCGCCCTCTCTTTACCCTACCCTTCTTTTTCTTCATAAAATCATTTGAAATTACATTAAATTATTAGTTTATTTATTTTTAAAGTGTATCTTTTTTTTTAAACACACACTATATCTGTTTCTTATAGCCTGGTGTTATTATTCTTCAGAAGAGAAAATAAATGCTATTCTCATTTTTATGAGTAAACTCTTTTTAGAAGATGAAATAATTGAGTCATTTATTTATATGAAAGCTGTTGATTCACTTTGTAGGAAGAGTCTCTTCATTGCCTTTTTGGTCTCCTCCAATGAGACCGAGGATACTCGAGCCTGAAAATGAAAGTGTTTTTCATCCATCTACCCAACCACTCTTCACTAACTTTTGACCCAATAAAGAGGAACTAAGATGTAGATAATGACTGCTGAGTCCTTGGGTACACAGGGACAAGAAGGGAAAAGACAAAGGCAGTGGTAGCATATAAATAGATCACCCTTGTCCCTCCTCATCTGGCCTTAGAAGAAATGTCAAGGTGCCGGCAGAATTACTAGTAACTGAATCCAGAATTGCCAAAGCTATGACTGGACAAACTGAGGAGGAAAAGAAGTATCTTTCCTTTGAGTCCATGTTTATTTCTTGCGAAGTACCTTTGGCCACAATATCTTTCACTCCACAAGAGGTTATTGAAAGGCTCTGAGAGAAGAATCTGAACTTAAACTTCCTTAGAAATGACCCTGGGGAAGGGGGTGCTGCTCTACAGTTATAATAAATTATTTTAGGAAGAACCAAAGGGTGTTGTTCTCATTTTCAGTGAACCTAACAGAACATTTTTCTCCAGACATCGTTTTGCTGGCATTTGATGAAAATTTGTCATACCGAGAATTCACAAAGCTTCAAGTCTGCCAGGACCAATCTGAATTGGTAGAGAGGATGTTCTCAGATTTTCTATGGAGTTTATAATTATCCAGTAGGGTAATGCTAGAGAGCCAGTCTCTGAATGGCACCCACTAACCCAAACTTAGAGCATTTTACAAAGGATTGAAATGAATCACAGACACATTTGCAAACTCCGTATATTCACATGTTGTTAAGATCTACAAATTCTTGATTCTTCCATGTTTCATTAATTTAATAACTTTATTCAGTGAACATTTAGTAAGCATCTACCAGTGCCAGGTTCATATCAGGTCAGAGGATAGAGAGATATTTTCATTTTCTCATGTCATTTAGAATCTAGTTTATTTTGAGCTTTCCTATCATGTGGCAGAAAGTCTGTCTGGGGAAAAAAAAATAGGAATTTTCTGCAAGGAGAGAAAGCAATACATGTAGAACTCCTGGTGGAAATTAGTAGAAAATGGCAGCTAAAATATAGAGAATGAGATTTCCTAGAGTTAATTTTGATCTCATAGCATTATGGATTTAACAAGACTAAACTAGGGACCTAAACTTTAAATCAACCAGTTAGCTTTTCTTTTCTCTAGCTTGAAGACTAGTATGAAGACTACATACTTCATTGCTGAATTTAGGCCACCATTTTTCCAAATGTATACATATGCAGGACATAAGAGATGTGCAAGTAAGAATAGTTCTACCACATACTGAATTACTATTAGAAAGCATGAAGTAAAGACACAGGAAGCTTTTATTTTTAATTTGGTAAATTGTTAACTTCATAATATTGTGAAGTGCTGGGTATATTTATTAGATTTCTTGAGTCCACACCTTCCTTCAGTGGGAAACTATATTTTTTTCTTCCTATTGCGAAGTAAGAATGCATAGATTCCTATAGTTAGCTGTAAGAAGGTCTGGGATTACCACAGCAACTACCCAGGCATCCAGAGTTACAGAATTTCTGGCTTGCAAACTCTTAAGGGTAATGCTGATTCTCTTAGAAGTGACCAATATATATGGATTTGTGCTGCTTTTTAGAACAGAGTTGAGAAATTGTTACCATGCACACTGCTTGAACTTTTTATACAATTAGATAATTTATTAATGTAATTTTCATGAATGAGTCTATTTTTGTTTATGCAATTTTTAATCACCAAGTGTCCAGAAGAAAAGCTGTCTTTGTCCTTGAGAGATATGCACACACACACCCAAATCTGAATTTTTGCTTAGTGTAGGTGTTCCATTTTGCTAACTTTTGCAACCTAGAATCTTTGAACTGGAAGGATTTTTAAAAGAAATTATTTAACCCAATCTTTCTAAATGCCCAGTGAATTAGCAGCAGGGCTGAGACTAGAACACAGAGCACTTGGTTCCCAAACCATTTCTTACTTTTAGATGAGTTAAGATGGATAAAATGCTTCAAGAGCCTTCCTAAATACCCACTGAATAGCCCAATGTCATAGAACCAAGGAATTCACATACATGCAGCTCAACTGAGGCCTTGGAGATTTTCATTACCCTGAGTCATGGTGGAATCTAATACTTCAATTTGCTTAAACCCCATGAGGTTCAAAGGTTGTAAGTGGAAGAGAGGATGAGGAGTTAAAAAGGCTCCCCTCTCAATGCTTTAAGTAGGTAAAGTTTCCGTAGGGAAGATACACAGTGATCTTCAATGGCACCAAGTTTCAACTCATCAACTCTGACACTTTCTAAGGAATCCATGTGCCCAGGATAAACCAAGAATGAAGACTTCTTTTCCAAGTAAGGTGAAGCATTACATTTGCAATAGATTGAGGTAGAATGTTCTCTTTCTCTAGGCTTCCAACAAACAATTATGTTTTCCAAGAACAAACAAGTATTTTGCATTTGAAAGTTTCTTTAATAATAAGACAGAGAACATGTGTCCCTCATAGGTCTCCATGAAACCAGGAGAATGGCTTTCAGTTATTTTGCATTCTGATAATCTATTTGATGGCTGCTTTTTCAGTTTTTTGTTGTTGTTGTTGTTTTTGAGAGTTATGGCTGGGGTTTCTAAGGAGAAGTCATGGCTCCTGGTACTTGATTGCATAAGGTAGACTTCATAGTTATGGAGAGGCCTTGAGTCCATTTGGATTAGGGCTCATGCTAAGTAATAAAGCAGATTGAGTTTAAATATGTGCTTCTAGGAGAGAATGAAATTAAGAATTGTTTCAGAATTCCTAGTTCACATGAGAAAAGACTAAGTCTGAAAGCCTTTTTTCCCCTACACTTCCAATATATCTTCTTCATCCATTTCCCTTTCATTCCTGACTCAGACAAAGAGATACCCATCTCTGTGTCCATGGTCAACTCACTCTCCTGGCAATCTTGATTTAATCCTCCTATCAAACCCAGTCATATTAATTAATCCTCTTCTCACATCAATATCCCCCCATCTCATGAATCCCTTATTTTCTCCTTTCATTCATGTTTAAGTCTGATTTAAAAGGTAGTGTGATGCTATGGTCATGAAGACTCGGGTCTGAATTCTTTCTGTCATTTGACCACTGTATGTCCTTGAATAAATTATTAACCTCTTTATATCTTAGTTTCCCCATTGTAAAATGAGACTAATAATAGAATCTATATTTTAGGAATTTTTTAAAAGATAAATGATAATGTATATATAGTACCTGCCACATAATAAGGACTTAACAATAATAATTGTTACTTCTTTGCTATAATTATTTTATATGTGTAATGTAATAGAGCAGTACTGTTGCTGCTGTATTATTAGACCTCATCTCCTGCTAGACACAAATTTCCTTCACTACTTGAGAATGTCTGTCATAGTGTTGTGATATAATATATTTTCACTAAATGTTTATTGAGTAAATTTGGCCAATGATTTGCTATGGTGATTTAAGAAGTATAAACATTTTGTTTAGATCTCCAAGGCTTTAACTATTTGTCCTTTTTGAAAGGGCTTTTTGAAATTTGTTGCATAATTAAGTAAGGTTTGACCTAATAGTGATAATTTACTAGTGTCTCAAAAGTCTTAGTAACTTAGGAAGTTGTGGTCCACGGGGTATGCATGACATTTATGACTTTTGGTTTGATGAAAACTGAAAGTGTGGGAATATTAAGATATTATTAGGAAGAATAACAGGAGCTTAATGTATATATAGAATTCTGGATTTTGTCCTCAAAAGAATGAGACTTGGCTTTTCATTGTCTTGCCTTGAATTCCACAAGACAACAGAATGTGGGGTCTGGAGTATACCCTGTAGATCATTTGATCAGCACTTTTCAAAGTGTGTCCCGAGTATGTTAAAAACAGAGGAAGAGGTCCATGGCCAAATCACTTTGGGAAATTTTTGACTTAAACAAATATAAGCAAATTCTTTTAAAGGGGATTTTAAATATTTGCCCCCAAATATTTTTTTGTACCATGTGGCTCAGGATTGTTTTCAGGAATGATATACTTCTAGACTCTTTATTTTATGGATGTTGGAATCAAGTTCTAGAAAATTAAAATTAGTCACCAAGGATTGCTTAGTGGAAGAGCAAAAAGAACCTAGATGTCTTTATTCTTATCTGAAGTAAGTCTTTCTGTTTATTTTTCCTTTCTTGAGGAGATCATAACATTCACATAATTATATCATTTTGCCTGTATTTTCCAAACAAGCTTACACTAAAAATATCACAACTAACTTTTGAGAATTAAACACATTAGTAATAATGAAATGATTTCTCTATAAAATTGGGATTACGATTAGCTCCAAAGCTCCATTAGGAAAATTAGTAGCTTTTTCTCTCTAACTGGAATTCCCCAAACAAATTTCTTTGATGTTTTACTCATCATTTTTATAATTAGGCATACAATGATTCATACTTTATTCATAATTTAACAGATTCTTCTGGTTATTTTCAAATAAGATTAGTATTTCTGCATATTATAGATAAGCAGTCAGTCATAAATGACAAATTTCTTTTTAAAAATAATTAGGTTTGCAATGTGATGTTCATAATTTCTCTGTCTACAGAAGGGAATAATCAAAAATTCCTAAGAAATATAAAAATATGCTGTCACTGTGATGAACTGAAGGAGTATAAAGGTGAAATTATAGTATCTCAGTCACTGTAAGACTATTTCTTTAACTGCAAAGTTTCGAGCTTTAATCAAGAATGCCAATGTCTACTACCTTCTCGTTAGGTTTTCAAAAAAAGAAGACAGTTTAAGGTCTGAGTCTAAAATTGTATTTCCTCCTCGCTTTTTAAAACATTTTAATGGACTTCATTTTTAGAGCATTTTTAGGTTCACAGAAAGATTGTGAAGTCTAGAAAACCTACATATATTCCCTCCTCCCTGCACAGTTTCACCTATTAATATCTTAGTGTGCTACATTTCGCTGTAATTGGTGAACAAATACTAATATATTATAACTAAATCCCACCATTGACATGAGCATTTCATTTTTATGTTGTACAGTTCATGGGTTTTTGAAAAATGCTTAATGTCATCACTGGAGTATCATACAGAACAATTTTACTGCCCTAAACATGCCTCATGCTCTACCTAACCATCCTTCCGTGCCCTAAACCCTGGCGACCACTGATATTTTCACTAACTTTACAGTTTCCCTGAATTGTTGTACAGTTGGAATTATATAGTGTTTTTTTTTTCAGACTGGTTTCTTTCATTTAGGAAAAAAAATGCATTTAAATTCCCTTCATGTCTTTTTATGGTTCAGTAGCGCATTTCTTCTTATTACTAAATAATCCATAATAGAGATTTTTACTAAATAATCCATAATAGAGATTTGCCGCAATTTGCTTTTAACACAATTTGTTTATTTTCCTAGTCAAGTGCATTTGGGTTGCTTCCAATTTGGGACAATATAAACAAAGCTGGTATAAATACTCGTAAGTACTCATATGCAGGTCATCACGTGAAAATAGTTTCCAACTCATTTGGGTTAATACCTAGGTTAATTGCTAGATTAACTAAGACTACCAGCAATGAATGAGAGTTTCTGTTACTCCACATCTTTGCCAGCATTTGGTATTCTCAGTCTTCTGGATTTTAGTCATCTTAATAGGTGTGTAATAATATCCCATTTTTTGAGTTATAATTGATATTCAACATTACATTAGTTTCAAAGGTACAACATAATGATTCTATATCTGTACATATTGCAAAATGATCATGTAATAAGTCTAGTTTACATTCATCACCATACATACTTAAAGAATTTTTTTCTTGTCATGAGAATTTTTAAGATCTACTATGTTAGCAACTCTCTCATATGTGATACAGTATGATTATCTATACCACCATGCTCTAAATTGGATCCCATGACCTATTTATTTTATAACTGGAAGTTCGTTCCTTTTAACTCCCTTCAACCATTTCGCCAACTCCCAGGCCCACCTCAAGCAAGCACCATTCTCTTCTCCATATCTATAAGCTTATTTCTGTTTTTGTTTCCACATGTAACTGAGATCATACAAGTATTTGTCCTTCTCTGTATGACTGATTTCACTTAATGTAAGGCCTTCAAGGTCCACATGTGTTGCACAAATAGCAATATTTCATTCTTTTTTATGTTTGAATAGTATTCCATTATATATATATAAGATTTATTTATATAAAATATATATATAAAGAGGGAGGAGTCAAGATGGCGGAGAAGTAGCAGGCTGAGACTACCTCAGCTAGCAGGAGGTCAGCTAGAGAGCTTATCTAAAGATTGCAAACACCTGCAAATCCATCGGCAGATCGAAGAGAAGAAGAACAGCAATTCTAGAAACAGAAAAACAACCACTTTCTGAAAGGTAGGACTGGCGGAGAAGTGAATCCAAAGCGACGGGAAGATAGACCCCGGGGGGAGGGGCCGGCTCCCGGCAAGCGGCGGAGCAACGGAGCACAGAATCAGGACTTTTAAAAGTCTGTTCCGCTGAGGGACATCGCTCCGGAGGCTAAACCGGGGCGAAGCCCACACGGGGTCGGCGTGACCTCAGGTCCCGCGGGGTCACAGAAGGATCGGGGGTGTCTGAGTGTCGCAGAGCTTGCGGATATTGGAACGGGAAAGCCGGCTGCAGAGACAGAGCCGACAGTAAGCTCGCAGCTCAGAGTTGCCTTGAACCGGTCGCAAGCTCGGTGAGCTCGGAGCGCAGCCGGAGGTTAGGCAGACGCGAGTTACTGGGAGCTGTTCGCTGAGGGCGCACAGGGGAGCGGGGCCCCGGGCTCTCGGCTCCTCCGGGCCAGAGACCAGGAGGCCGCCATTTGTGTTCCCGTCCTCCGGAACTCTACGGAAAGCGCTCAGGGAACAAAAGCTCCTGAAAGCAAAGCCGAGCAGATCACTCAGCCCGACCCCTGGTAAGGGCGGTGTAATTCCGCCTGGGGCAAAGACACTTGAGAATCACTACACCAGGCCCCTCCCCCAGAAGATCAACAAGAAATCCAGACAAGACCAAGTTCACCTACCAAGGAGTGCAGTTTCAATACCAAGGAGAGAGCAGCAGAATTCCACAGGAGGAGAAAACAAACCATGGAACTCATGGCTTTCTGCCTGTGATTTTTTAGTCTTGCAGTTAATTTATTTTTTTTTCTTTTTCATTTTTTTTCTCTTCTTCTGCTAAAATTTTTTATAACTTTTACCCTTTTCTTTTTTAACGTTTTTTAACTAGATTATCTAATATATATATTTTGCTTTTTTATAATTTTCTTTATTCATTTTCTTTTTTTTTAACTCTTTTTTTTCTTTTTTTTTTCATTCTTTCTTTTTGAACCTCTTTTTATCCCCAAATCAGAAGAGATCCCAATCAGAAGAGATTGGGAGATCCCAATCAAAGGAGATCCCAATCAGAGGAGATCCCTCACTCAATCGTGAGGGGGGAGAAATCCCCCCTCATGATTTGGGATCTCTTCTGATTTGGCTAAAGCATAGTTTCCTGGGATTGTTGCGACCCTTTTAGTATTTTACTTGCTCCTTCATATACTCTTAGCTGGACAAAATGACAAGGCGGAAAAATTCACAACAAAAAAAACAACAAGAGGCAGTACCGAAGGCTAGGGACCTAATCAATACAGACATTGGTAATATGTCAGATCTAGAGTTCAAAATGACAATTCTCAAGGTTATAGCCGGGCTTGAAAAAGGCATGGAAGATATTAGAGAAACCCTCTCCAGAGATATAAAAGCTCTTTCTGGAGAAATAAAAGAACTAAAATCTAACCAAGTTGAAATCAAAAAAGCTATTAATGAAGTTCAATCAAAAATGGAGGCTCTCACTGCTAGGATAAATGAGGCAGAAGAAAGAATTAGCGATATAGAAGACCAAATGACAGAGAATAAAGAAGCTGAGCAAAAGAGGGACAAACAGCTACTGGACCATGAGGGGAGAATTCGAGAGATAAGTGACACCATAAGACGAAACAACATTAGAATAATTGGGATTCCAGAAGAAGAAGAAAGAGAGAGGGGAGCAGAAGGTATACTGGAGAGAATTATTGGGGAGAATTTCCCCAATATGGCAAAGGGAACGAGCATCAAAATTCAGGAGGTTCAGAGAACGCCCCTCAAAATTAATAAGAATAGGCCCACACCACGTCACCTAATAGTAAAATTTACAAGCCTTAGTGACAAAGAGAAAATCCTGAAAGCAGCCCGGGAAAAGAACTCTGTAACATACAATGATAAAAGTATTAGATTGGCAGCTGACTTATCCACAGAGACCTGGCAGGCCAGAAAGAGCTGGCATGACATTTTCAGAGCACTAAACGAGAAAAACATGCAGCCAAGAATACTATATCCAGCTAGGCTATCATTGAAAATAGAAGGAGAGATTAAAAGCTTCCAGGACAAACAAAAACTGAAAGAATTTGCAAACACCAAACCAGCTCTACAGGAAATACTGAAAGGGGTCCTCTAAGCAAAGAGAGAGCCTACAAGTGGTAGATCAGAAAGGAACAAAGACAATATACAGTAACAGTCACCTTACAGGCAATACAATGGCACTAAAATCATATCTCTCAATAGTTACCCTGAATGTTAATGGGCTAAATGCCCCAATCAAAAGACACAGGGTATCAGAATGGATAAAAAAAACAAAACCCATCTATATGTTGCCTCCAAGAAACTCATTTTAAACCCGAAGACACCTCCAGACTTAAAGTGAGGGGGTGGAAAAGAATTTACCATGCTAATGGACATCAGAAAAAAGCAGGAGTGGCAATCCTTATATCAGATCAATTAGATTTTAAGCCAAAGACTATAATAAGAGATGAGCAAGGACACTATATCATACTCAAAGGGTCTGTCCAACAAGAAGATCTAACAATTTTAAATATCTATGCCCCCAACGTGGGCGCAGCAAACTATATAAACCAATTAATAACAAAATCAAAGAAACACATCAACAATCATACAATAATAGTAGGGGACTTTAACACTCCCCTCACTGAAATGGACAGATCATCCAAGCAAAAGATCAACAGGGAAATAAAGGCCTTAAATGATACACTGGATGAGATGGACATCACAGATATATTCAGAACATTTCATCCCAAAGCAACAGAATACACATTCTTCTCTAGTGCACATGGAACATTCTCCAGAATAGATCACATCCTCGGTCCTAAATCAGGACTCAACCGGTATCAAAAGATTGGGATCATTCCCTGCATATTTTCAGACCACAATGCTCTGAAGCTAGAACTCAACCACAAGAGGAAGTTTGGAAAGAACACAAATACATGGAGACTAAACAGCATCCTTCTAAAGAATGAATGGGTCAACCGGGAAATTAAAGAAGAATTGAAAAAAATCATGGAAACAAATGATAATGAAAACACAACGGTTCAAAATCTGTGGGACACAACAAAGGCAGTCCTGAGAGGAAAATATATAGCGGTACAAGCTTTTCTCAAGAAACAAGAAAGGTCTCAGGTACACAACCTAACCCTACACCTAAAGGAGCTGGAGAAAGAACAAGAAAGAAACCCTAAGCCCAGCAGGAGAAGAGAAATCATAAAGATCAGAGCAGAAATCAATGAAATAGAAACCAAAAAAACAATAGAACAAATCAACCAAACTAGGAGCTGGTTCTTTGAAAGAATTAATAAAATTGATAAACCCTTGGCCAGACTTATCAAAAAGAAAAGAGAAAGGACCCAAATAAATAAAATCATGAATGAAAGAGGAGAGATCACAACTAACACCAAAGAAATACAAACTATTATAAGAACATACTATGAGCAACTCTACGCCAACAAATTTGACAATCTGGAAGAAATGGATGCATTCCTAGAAACATATAAACTACCAAAATTGAACCAGGAAGAAATAGAAAGCCTGAACAGACCCATAACCAGTAAGGAGATTGAAACAGTCATTAAAAATCTCCAAACAAACAAAAGCCCAGGGCCAGACGGCTTCCTGGGGGAGTTCTACCAAACATTTAAAGAAGAACTAATTCCTGTTCTCCTGAAACTGTTCCAAAAAATAGAAATGGAAGGAAAACTCCCAAACTCATTTTATGAGGCCAGCATCACCTTGATCCCAAAACCAGACAAGGATCCCATCAAAAAAGAGAGCTATAGACCAATATCCTTGATGAACACAGATGCAAAAATTCTCACCAAAATACTAGCCAATAGGATTCAACAGTACATTAAAAGGATTATTCACCACGACCAAGTGGGATTTATCCCAGGGCTGCAAGGTTGGTTCAACATCCGCAAATCAGTCAATGTGATACAACACATCAATAAAAGAAAGAACAAGAACCATATGATACTCTCAATAGATGCTGAAAAAGCATTTGACAAAGTACAGCATCCCTTCCTGATCAAAACCCTTCAAAGTGTAGGGATAGAGGGCACATACCTCAATATCATCAAAGCCATCTATGAAAAACCCACTGCAAATATCGTTCTCAATGGAGAAAAACTGAAAGTTTTTCCACTAAGGTCAGGAACACGGCAGGGATGTCCATTATCACCACTGCTATTCAACATAGTACTAGAAGTCCTAGCCTCAGCAATCAGACAACAAAAGGAAATTAAAGGCATCCAAATCGGCAAAGAAGAAGTCAAATTATCACTCTTCGCAGATGATATGATACTCTATGTGGAAAACCCAAAAGACTCCACTCCAAAACTGCTAGAACTTATACAGGAATTCAGTAAAGTGTCAGGATATAAGATCAATGCACATAAATCAGTTGCATTTCCCTACACCAACAACAAGACAGAAGAAAGAGAAATTAAGGAGTCAATCCCATTTACAATTGCACCCCAAACCATAAGATACCTAGGAATAAACCTAACCAAAGAGGCTAAGAATCTATACTCAGAAAACTATAAAGTACTCATGAAAGAAATTGAGGAAGACACAAAGAGATGGAAAAATGTTCCATGCTCCTGGATTGGAAGAATAAATATTGTGAAAATGTCTATGCTACCTAAAGCAATCTACACATTTAATGCAATTCCTAACAAAGTACCATCCATCTTTTTCAAAGAAATGGAACAAATAATTTTAAAATTTATATGGAACCAGAAAAGACCTCGAATAGCCAAAGGGATATTGAAAAACAAAGCCAAAGTTGGTGGCATCACAATTCCGGACTTCAAGCTTTATTACAAAGCTGTCATCATCAAGACAGCATGGTACTGGCACAAAAACAGACACATAGACCAATGGAACAGAATAGAGAGCCCAGAAATAGACCCTCAACTCTATGGTCAACTAATCTTCGACAAAGCAGGAAAGAATGTCCAATGGAAAAAAGACAGCCTCTTCAATAAATGGTGTTGGGAAAATTGGACAGCCACGTGCAGAAAAATGAAATTGGACCATTTCCTTACACCACACACAAAAATAGATTCAAAATGGATTAAGGACCTCAATGTGAGAAAGGAATCCATCAAAATCCTTGAGGAGAACACAGGCAGCAACCTCTTCGACCTCAGCCGCAGCAACATCTTCCTAGGAACATCGCCAAAGGCAAGAGAAGCAAGGGCAAAAATGAACTTTTGGGATTTCATCAAAATCAAAAGCTTTTGCACAGCAAAGGAAACAGTTAACAAAATCAAAAGACAACTGACAGAATGGGAGAAGATATTTGCAAACGACATATCAGATAAAGGACTAGTGTCCAAAATCTATAAAGAACTTAACAAACTCAACACCCAAAGAACAAATAATCCAATCAAGAAATGGGCAGAGGACATGAACAGACATTTCTGCAAAGAAGACATCCAGATGGCCAACAGACACATGAAAAAGTGCTCCGTATCACTCGGCATCAGGGAAATACAAATCAAAACCACAATGAGATATCACCTCACACCAGTCAGAATGGCTAAAATCAACAAGTCAGGAAATGACAGATGCTGGCGAGGATGCGGAGAAAGGGGAACCCTCCTACACTGTTGGTGGGAATGCAAGCTGGTGCAACCACTCTGGAAAACAGCATGGAGGTTCCTCAAAATGTTGAAAATAGAACTGCCCTATGACCCAGCAATTGCACTACTGGGAATTTACCCTAAAGATACAAACGTAGTGATCCAAAGGGGCACGTGCACCCGAATGTTTATAGCAGCAATGTCCACAATAGCCAAACTATGGAAAGAACCTAGATGTCCATCAACAGATGAATGGATCAAGAAGATGTGGTATATATACACAATGGAATACTATGCAGCCATCAAAAGAAACGAAATCTTGCCATTTGCGACAACATGGATGGAACTAGAGCGTATCATGCTTAGCGAAATAAGTCAAGCGGAGAAAGACAACTATCATATGATCTCCCTGATATGAGGGAGTGGTGATGCAACATGGGGGCTTAAGTGGGTAGGAGAAGAATCCATGAAACAAGATGGGATAGGGAGGGAGACAAACCATAAGTGACTCTTAATCTCACGAAACAAACTGTTGGTTGCTGGGGGGAGGGGGTTGGGAGAAGGGGGGTAGGGTTATGGACATTGGGGAGGGTATGTGCTTTTGGGTAAATTGGAAGGGGAGGTGAACCATGAGAGACTATGGACTCTGAAAAACAATCTGGGCGGTTTGAAGTGGCGGGGGGGGGGTGGGAGGTTGGGGTACCAGGTGGTGGGTATTATAGAGGGCACAGCTTGCATGGAGCACTGGGTGTGGTGAAAAAATAATGAATACTGTTTTTCTGAAAATAAATAAATTGGAAAAATAAATAAATAAATAAATGAAATATATATATATATATAAAGTATACATACAAAATATATAATATTGGGGTGCCTGGGTGGCTCAGTGGGTTAAAGCCTCTGCCTTTGGCTCAAGTCATGATCCCAGGGTCCTGGGATCAAGCCCCGCATCGGGCTCTCTGCTCAGCAGGGAGCCTGCTTCCTCCTTTCTCTCTGCTTCCTCCTTTTTCTCTGCTTGCCTCTCTGCCTACTTGTGATCTCTGTCTGTCAAATAAATAAATAAAACCTTTATATATATATATATATATATATATATATATATATATATATATAAAATTCAGATTCTCACTACTGAGTAGGATGTTAGTTGTGGGCTTGTCACATAGTCTTTTTAATTTTGAATTATGCTTACCTGTTCCTACTTTGTTGAGAGTCTTTATTACAAGTGGATGTTGTATTTCATCAATGCTTCTTCTGCATCTATTGAAATGATCATATGATTTTTATCTTTCATTTTGTTAATTTGATGTATCATATTGGTTGATTTGTGGATGTTAAGCCATCCTTGCCTCCCTCAGCTAAATTCCACTTGATCATGGTGTATGATCTTTTTAGATCATATTGTCAATATTGGTTTGCCAATATTTTGCTGAGGATTTTTCTATCTATGTTTATCAAAAGTATTTTCCTGTAATTTTCTTTTCTTATGTGTCCTTGTTTCATGTTGGTAGTAGGATAGTACTGGCCTCATAAAATGAGTTTGTAAGTGGTGCCTCCTCTTTTATTTTTTGGAAGAGTTTGAGAAGGATTGGTGTTTTTCTTTGGCGGTTTGCTGGAATTCAACAGTGAAGCTCTCTGGTCCTTTTGTTTCTTGAGAGGTTTTTGATTACTTATTCAATATCCTTACTAATAATTGGTCTGTTCAAATTTTCTATTTCTTCATGACTCAGTCTTAGAAGGTTGCATATTTCTATGAATTTATCCATTTCTTCTAGGTTTTTCAACTTGTAATTATATAATTATTATAGTAGTTTCTTATGAATCTTTGTAATTCTATGGTATCAGTTGTAGTGGTTCTACTTTTTATTTCTGATTTCATTTATTTGAGTTCTCTCTTTTTCTCTTGGTGAGCCTAACCAAAGATTTGTCAATATTCAAGATTATCTTTTAAAAAAAATCATTGTCTGTTATTATTGTTGATTATCTAAATGCACTGATCACAGGCCACTGAAGCAGATGATAAGTATTTTCACATGGGCAGGCTTCTGCACACATAACAACCGGCTAGAAAATCATAAACAGAATAGTCAAGTGATAAAAGGTACTTATGCATTCATTATTGCAACAGGAGGTGAAATTTTATTACCTTTTTCTTTTTTGTTATGAGAGATGATCTTCATCCATATAGCTAGAAGAGTGTAGGTCACCTTTCCAAGGAATTTAATGCGAAGGCCACAATGTAGAGGGGCATGGGGCTATTCTTTGACACTGCGTAGTTGATAGGGACACTCATTTATTCCAGGAAGTCTTTTGTCTTCCCTAAGAAGTTGCACCATTACTAGTATGTGAAGAATCACCAGTTAACCAAGCTAAAGAATACTTCTTAAGTTTTAAAACAAACATTTGACATAAGAAGAAAGTATTTATCTGTGTGCTACTGGCTAGAAAAAATTACTCAGACAGCAATGGTTTTCCAAGGATGCTTTGAGTTGATATTTGTTTAGAGACTTTTTGAAGTGAATGTGCCAGAAAATGAGTCTCTATAAACAGAACTTGAGATTTGAGATGTGAGAAGATTATGACCTTGTAATTCAACACAAAGGCCACAGACTTCAACAATTTACTCCCTCTATCTGTAAGTCATCTTCCAAATGTGCAACCAAATGGGCTATGTGGATTATTTTGATGTAGCAGCCCTGTATAAGGGCTGTTGCTAAATTTCCAAATGAACTAAATACAGATACCCAACCAAAGTGTGGTGCCTCTCACCATCTGTACTTACTATGGTATCAGGTGTCTTTTTGCATTCTCAGTGAAGATTTATTCATTAGTTCCTTGATAAGCTTCTAACTTGGCCCTTTAGCCTCAATAGCTAAATTTCTCTCTTTATTCTCAGGGATCTCTCTAAATTCTATATATTCTTCATATTTAGCATTCATCTGGTGTCCCTTCAAGCCATTCTGTTATTTCAGATACTGCCTTAGCAGAATTTCTAAGTGCCAAAAAAAAAAAAAAAATTTTTTTTTTTTTTTCTTAACAACTTAGAAAGGAGCTTGAGAATCATACGTATACTGCCAGCCCTGGAACATTTGCCTAGTGACCTAATTTCATGGGAATTTGCCAGGCCTACTCTGTGGAAGAAATCCAGTCTTATTTCTTCAGTCCCAATAGATTATTTAGCTGACACTCTACACAGCCAGCCTCTTCACATTGTTGTGACCTTGAAGAAGAGACTATCCCTTAAATACTGCCCTATTCCAATTTTGCTATATAAAAGAATTTATAAGAAATAAAGGTGCAATCAATTATGTGGCTTAGACAAATTTATACAAAGCAAAGATCTTAAGTCAAACACAACTTCTTATACTGAATTATGGCATGCACTTGTTTCTCATTACTGTAAGCTTCTATCACATACATTTTGAATAATTTCAGAAGTTTATCTGTATAACATATTCAAAATGTTATGTCTAATGTATCCATTAGAGACAAATTATTTGTTGTCCAACATGGACCTTCATGTCACTTCTTTTCCCTTTTTCCCACTAGTTCCTCCTAAAGCGAGATCTGAAGTTATTTTAGACATCACAGCCGATTTGACATGGTAGTGTATTGATTTGACATTCTCTTCAGAAAACCAATACCAAAGTATTGTGTTTTGGTTTACTCAGAATTGTACTCTAATTCTTTCCTGTCTATAAACTTACAACCTTTTCTGAAGAACACTCTGTACCTGTTTTATCCCTCCATCTAAAAGTAGTGGAATGGCCTTTGGCCTAAAGCAATGAAATGGTGACTTTCTAACTTCTACGTAGCTCACTCAGGGACATTAATAAGAGAAAAGTAAACCTACTCTATTATCCAGAATGACTTTTTAAATAATTAGGAGATTTTAATAACAGCGTCTGGCTGATGCTTTCAGGTTCCCCATAGGCATTCCGATATTTCCAGGTTGAGTAAGACGGTTCAGATGCTTCAGGAGAGAAGACCTCATTCTCACCAGAAATGACCTTCAATTCATAAAATGCTGAAAACAGCACTGGGCATCTCATTATTGAAATGGATTGTTTGGCATCAATGCTTGCAGTTTGGGAGTTGGACATAATTTTGTGGAGCTGTCTTGAAGAAAAGTGATTCAAATTTTTAAAGAGGTAGAAATTGTTTTTAAATGTTGGATTTTTGACATTTTTATTTTTTTCAAGTTCACTCCAAAATTTGTTAAGTCACCTCTGACTTTTTTTCTGTATAGAAAGTGATAAGGGTATAGGCCAAGACCCTAGGGATCTTCAGAGGAGTAAAGGGATGATGTTAAAATGGACTCAAAATGAATATGTATCATAAGCCTTAAAAGGTACAAACTTTCATAACTTGAAACTCCACTCCTAAAAGGTTATCCCCAGTAAGTATAATCAGTAATGCATACATATTTATACAAGGATAATCACCACAGTGTTCTCTATAATACTGAAATTTTGGAAATAAATATTCAGCAATAGGAAAATGGTTAAACAATAGGATACACTGTAGCTACAAAACATTATGTTATAAAAGTATGTTTATTGACCTTCACAATATTTTAGTTGAAATAAAAAAAGAAGGTTATAAAACACTATCTATAATGAGATTCTGTGCTTTTTTTTAAAAGTGATAACAACATAATTGCTGTATCAATGACGGTATTTTAAAATTTTTGCCTACGTTTTATAATTATTTTACAGGAAATATGTAGCATTTTATAATAAAAAGGAGATATTGGGATTCATATTAAAATATTTTATTTTTATTTTAAAGAAGACTTTAGAGGGGAGTGGAATACAGTTGTTGCAAAGGTGTATAAGAACACCCTGATTGGTCCCTTGTGCCCTATCATAGGGGAGTAGAGAAAGAGGTGTTCCTCTGAGAAGAAAAATGAGATGAGAAGGTAATCTTTTGAGTCCACAAGGGAAGAGCAGCACTCCTGAGTACCTTTCATGCCCTCACACAGAGGTGAAACAGGGCCTAGATGGATGTACGGTGAGAAAGAGCCAAAAAATTCCAAACACCATCAGCAGAGAAAACTTTTGAGATGTTGTCTTCTAGGAGATTTTCCAGAAGGAATACCTATGTCCTGTCTTCTCAAGAAGGTATGTATATGCACGCACACATTCATGTGCATGCACGCACACATGTGCAAAGAACTTCAACTCCTCCTTCATAAATGGAGAACACGAGATGGGAATGTTCTCAGCTTGCTTCCTCACCTGTCCTTTTGTCCTTTTCTCTTGTACAAAGGAAGAAGAAATTCCTTTTCAGGCCTAGTCTTTCATTTCCATTCTTCACTGTGCCCCTCCAACTTCCTCAGGGACCTTGTTTTTTAGACCATTTCAGCTATTAAGCAATATAGATAAACTGCCTGGGACTTGTGAACTATTCAAGTACTTACAGACACGTTTGCATCCAAAACCTCCAAAATTATGGAATTCAAATTATGAATAATGAAAATCAAATGTAATAAATAACAGAATGTATATAAAATATAATGTCATGTCAGCTTTGTAAAACTTGTATTTGTAAACTTTTCACTACATTTGGAAACAATTTTTGAGTTGGAGGCTCTTCACTTTCCAAAATTCCCAAGTAAGCACATAGATTGTTGACAAATCATACTGAATTATAAACTGAGTAATCTATAGACAACTAACTTTGAAAGAAAAATTATAAAAATCCCTGTAATTGTTCTATTGTAAAAGTGTACTTCAGTCAGGAAAGATGGCAGAATAGAAAGATCCTAAGTTCACCTTCTCCCACAGGCACACCTAGATAACAGCAATATCAGTGCAACTAGCTCAGAAAAATACCTGAAGACTGGCAGAAGAGACTTACAGACTTACAGACACTGGGTCAGGAACTAAATTCCCAGCAAGACTAACCACAAATGGTAGGTGCACCACAAACATGGAGAGTAGTAGAAACCATACCAGGCACCCCTGACATAGGAAATCTGCAGTAGAAAAATGAGTCTCCATAATATTTGACTTTGAAAACCAATGAGGCTTAATTTTTGAGTTTTTACAATCATCAGGACTTAACTTCAAGTATTTTAAAAATCAGTGGATTTCAATATGGGCTAGAGGGAAACTGAGTCACTTTATTTAAGGAGCCAGAATAACAAACCACCCCACTGAGATATAGCATAGAAATAGCTGTAGAAAATTACCTGATGTATATGTGAAGAAGACTTACCTATTTATTAATCTCAGAATATGTGCTGGAGGGGCAGGGGTTTTTAGAAGATTTCTCCAAGAACAAAAAAGCTGGCTCATGGGTGCCAATTTTCTCCCTTCCACACACCAGCCTAGATAGCCAGACATTTGTGGGAACCAGAGTAAACAAGCTCCATATGTCTTGTAATACCCCGCACCCTGCCCTTTTGTTCTCTGATGGATCTGCTCATCCAATCTGTCCCATCAGGCATGGATACCTCCAAAGTAGCTCCCATCTGCAAGCAATCCAGGAAGGGACCACTGCCATACCAAAGTGGAATTTCCCACTGGAGAAAGGAGAATATAACCATACGAAGCATTGTTACTGACTACAGCCCCACCAGACAGGTTAGAGGCAGGCATCCAGTCTGACTCTGGCCCCACTCACCACCAAAACCACTCAGGGAAAATTTCAGGGAGAGCACCCTGCAGTTCGGTGTTACCCAGTCCATACAAATGGGTTGAAGGGAGGCATTTGGTCTGACTACTGATACTATCCAAGTACAAGACCCAGTAGCCCCAAACTTCCCCTTAAAAGCACAAGGACCAAATCCTGACCAATGTGCCCACAACAGGCAAAGTGGGCCATTGTGGCCAACTGGACTGAGGGCAAACATAGTTCAGATACAACACTGGGGTGCATGCAACCTGCACAGGAGACACATTGAAGTGCTTGGTTCTGATGAACAGGAGACATTGGGCTACAGGATACTGCAAGATGACCTCTTCATAAAGTAACTATGTTCAAGATCAGATGTAGATGACTTTCTTAAAACAGAAACAAACACAGAGGGTTAAATAAAATGAGGAGACAGAGTAATATGTCCCAAATGAAAGAGCATGGCAAAACCACAGCAAAAGAGTTAAATGAAACAGAGATAGGCAATATGCCTGATAAAGAAGTCAAAGTAATAATCATAAAGATACTTACTGGACTTAGAGGATCTCAGTGAGACCTTCAACAAAGAGATTAAAAAGTATAAGAAAGAACCAACAAGAGATGTTGAACTCAATAACTGAAATTAAAAATTGACTAGAAGGAATCACGAGATTAGAGGAAGCAAAGGAATGAATCGGTGAGTTAAAAGACAGGGTAATGGAAAGCAATCAAGCAAAACAACAACAACAAAAAAGAACACTAATAAATAAGAATAGATTAAGGGAAGTCAGCAGTCATCAAACATAATAATGTCCACATTATGAGGATCCAAGGAAGTGAAGAAAGAAAGAGGAGGGCAGACAATTTTTTTGAAGAAGTGACCTTGAAAACTTTCTTAAATGAGAAAGGAAGCAGAAATCCAGATGCAAGAGGCACAGAGAGTCCACAACAAAATCAACCCCAGGAAGACCACAATGAGATACATAATAATTAAAATGGCAAAAAGTGTGTCTCCTGGGTGGCTCAGTGGGTTAAAGCCTCTGCCTTCAGCTCAAGTCATGATCCCAGGGTCCTGGGATCGAGCCCTGCATTGGGCTCTCTGCTCAGCAGGGAGCCTGCTTCCTCCTCTCTCTCTGCCTGCCTCTCTGCCTACTTGTGATCTCTGTCTGCCAAATAAATAAATAAAATCTTTTTAAAAATGGCAAAAAGTAGTGATAAAGAGAGAATTTTTAAAACTAGCAAGAGTAAAGAAATAGTTACATACAAGGGAAATACCATAAGGCTATCAGTGGATTTTTCAGCAGAAACTTTCCAAGCAAGAAGAAGTAGCATGATTTATCCAAAGTACTGAAAGGAAAAAGTCTGGAAGCAAGAATACTCTATCCAGCAAGGTTACCATTCAGAATAGAAGGAGAAATAGTTTCCCAGACTAAAAAAGAATGAAGGAGTTGATCACCACTAAGCGAGCCTTACAAGAAACATTAGTGGGAATTCATTGAGTGGAAAGAAAAGACCACAATTGGGATTAAGAAAATTAGGAAAAGAAAAAACTTCATAAGTAAATGCTAATAAAATAAAAGTAGTAGATTAATCACCTATAGAACCAGGGTAGAGGTTAAAGCACAAAATTCATAAAATGAATTATATCTATAAAAATCAGTAAAGGCATTAACAAAATGAAAGGAGGTAAAGTATAACAGCATATACATAAAACATGGCAGGGAGAGAGTAAAAATTTAGTGCTTTTAGATTGTGTTCATATTTAAGTGACCACCAACTTAGTATAGGCTACTCGATGCATGTGATGTTATATATGAACCTAATGGTAACCACAAATCAAAAACTTGGGATAAATACACCAAAAATAAAGAAAGAGGAATAAAAACAATCACTAAAGAAAGTCATTAAATCACAAGTTTAACAGAGCAAGAGAAGAAAGGAATAAGAAGAACTGGAAAAAAAAACCATAAAACAAGTAACAAAATGGCAATTAGTACATATCTATCAATAATTACTTTGAACATAAAAGGACTAAATGCTCCAATCAAAAGATATAAGGTGACTGAATGGATAATAAAGCAAGACTCATCTATATGCTGCCTACAAGAGACTCATATCAGATCTAAAGACACACGCAGATTAAAAATGAAGGAATGGAAAAATATTTGCCATGCAAATGGTAGTGAAAAGAAAGCTGGGGTAGCAATGCTTATATTGGACAAAATAGACTTTAAGACATAGTTTGTAACAAGAGACAAAGAAGAACACTACATAATGATAAAGGGAACAATCCAACAAAAAGATGTAACAATTATAAATATATATACACCCAACTTGGGAGCACCTAAATACAAAAGTTACTTATTAACAAAAATAAAGAAATTGACAGTAACACAGTAATACTATGGGACTTTAACACTCCACTTACATCAATGTATAGATCATCCTGGCAGAAAAATCAACAAGGAGATTGTGGCTTTGAATGACGCTCCGAACCAGATGGATCAGAATATATTCTGAATACATAGATATATTCAGAACGTTCCATCCCCAAACAGTAGAATACATATTCTTTCAAGTGCACATGGAATGTTCTCCAGAACAGATCATATGTTAAGCCACAAAATAAATCTTAATAAATTAAAAAAGATTAAAATCATATCATGCATCTTTCCCAACCACAACTGCATGAACTAGAAATTAATCCCAATAAAAAATTTGGAAAGAAGACAAATACATGAAGGCTAAATAACATGCTATTAAACAACTAATGGGTCAACCAAGAAATCAGTGAGGAAATAAGAAAAATATGTGGAGACATATGAAAATGAATAGACAATGGTCCAAAATCTTTGGAATGTAGCAAAAGCTGTTTTAACATGAATGAATGACCTTAAGTAGATAGGCAATACAGGCTTACCAAACAAACAAACAACAACAACAAAAAACAACAATGAAGAAAAATCTCAAATAAAAAAACCTAAAATAAAGGATTACCCTGACATCAAAACCACAGAAAGACACTATAAGAGGGAGAGAAAGACAGCGAGAGAGAGAGAGAGACATAACTACATCCAATATTTCTCATGAACATAGATGCAAAATTCCTCACCAAAATATTAGCAAGCTAAATATAACAATGTGTTAAAAAACCTGTTCACCACAATCAAGTAGGACTTACTCGAGGGATGCAAGTGTGGCTCAATATTCATAAATCAATCGACATGAAGCATCACATCAATAAGGGAAAAGATAACAAGTATATGATCATCTCAATAAATGCAGAAAAAGCATTTGGCAAAGAATAACATCCATTCATGACAAAAACTCTCAACAAGGTAGGTAACTTCTTAGTAACTCAACATAATGGTCATATATGAAAAATATACAGCTGACATCATACTTAATTGTGAAAATTGAGACCTTTTTCTCTAAGATTAGGTAGAAGACAAGGATGTCCACTATCACCACTTCTTATTATCAGCATAGTACTGGAAGTCCTACAACAACAACAAGATAAGAAAAACAAATAAAAAGCAAGAACACTGATAAGGAATAAGTAAAACTGTCATTATTTGCAGATGACATGATACTATAAATAGAAAACCCTAAAGACTTCAGCAAAAAAATGATGAGAATTGATAAACGAATTCAGTAAAGTTTCAGGATGCAAAATTAACATACAGAAATCTGTTGCATTTCTATATACTAGTGAAGTAGCAGAAAGAGAAATTAAGAAAACAATTCCACTTACAATTACCCCAAACATATTTTTTATGTTTAGGCACAATTACGATTATACCCAGGGATAAAATACCTAGGAATAAACTTAACAACAGGGGTGAGAGCCCTGTAGTCTGAAAAGTAAAAAACACTGGTGAAAGAAATTGAAGATTACATAAATGAAAGATATTCCATGCTCATGGATTTAAAAAACAATCTTGTTAAAATGTCCATACTACCAAAGCAATCTATAGATTTTTAAAAAATATTTATTTATTCATTTGAGAGACAAAGAGAGAGCACATAGAGGGAGAAGAAAAGGGAAAAGCAGACTCCCTGCTGAGCAGAGATCCTGATGTGTGCTCCATCCCAGGACCCTGGGATAATGACCTGAAGTGAAGGCAGATACTTAACCAATTGATCCACCCAGTCACCCTTCAATTTAATACAATTTTGATCAAAATATCAACAAGCTTTTTTCACAAATAAGACAAATAATACTAAAATATGTATGGAGCCACAAAATGCCCCAAATAGCCAATGCAATCTTGAAAAAGAACAAAGCTAGAGGTGCCTGGGTGGCTCAGTGAGTTAAGGCCTCTGCTTTCAGCTCAGGTCATGATCTCAGGGTCCTGGGATTGAGCCCCACATCGGGCTCTCTGCTCAGTGGGGAGCCTGCTTTCCCCCCTCTCTCTTTCTGCTGCTCTGCTTGTGATATCTCTCTCTCTCTGTGTCAAATAAATAAGTAAATAAATCTTTAAAAAAAAGAAAGAAAAAGAACAAAGCTAGAGGTATCACAATTCCACATTTCAAGGTGTATACAAAGCTGTGGTAATCTAAACACTATGGAACTAACACAAAAATTACACCCATAAACCAATAGAACAGAATAGAGAGTCCAGTTATAAACCCACATTTACATGGTTAACTAATCTACAATGAAGGAGGCAAAAATATATAATGTGGAAGAGACAGACTTCAACAAATGGTGCTAAGACAACTGGACAGCCACATGCAAAGAATAAAACTGGACCACCTCTTACACCATATACAAAACTAAGCTCAAAATGGATTAAAGACTTAAATTTGAGCCCTGAAATCATAAAACTCCTAGAAGAAAACATAACTTTTCCAGTAATTTCTTTGACATTGGCCTAAAAACATTTTTTTAGATACATTTCTTGAGGCAAAGAAAAAACCAAAACTATACTATTGGGACCACACCAAAATAAAAAGTATTTGCTTAGTGAGGGAAACCATCAACAAATTGACAAGGCAACAAAAGAAACAGAAAGATGGTGACAGAGCAGAATGACCCTAGGCTTGACTCATTCTATAGAACACAACTACATAACTATCAAATCAACCTAAATACCTCAGAAATTGACCTGAAAATTGACAGAACAAAGTCCATAACAAAAGGGAGAGAAGAAGCTACATGAAGGAAGGTAGGAAGTGTGGAGATATGTTTTAGGGAAGAAATGGATTGCTGGTGCTGCAGAGGGAAGGGGGCCATGGTTGTGGAGAAGGATAAGAGAGAGACAGAGGAGCACATGGGAGAATACACAAAGAAAAAGTTTCCCCAAAGCCAATCACTTCAAAAATAAGAGGAGCTGCCTCTTTGTTTTGTTGTCTGTTTCCTTTGCTGTGCAGAAGCTTAATGGGAGAAAATATTTGCAAATGACAGTACAGACAAAAGGTTGATATCCAGGATCTATAAAGAACTCCTCAAACTCAACACACACAAAACAGATAATCATATCAAAAAATGGGCAGAAGATATGAACAGACACTTATCCAATGAAGACATACCAATGGCTATCAGACACATGAAAAAATGTTCATCATCACTAGCCATCAGGGAGATTCAAATTAAAACCACATTGAGATACCACCTTACACCAGTTAGAATGGCCAAAATTAGCAAGACAGGAAACAACATGTGTTGGAGAGGATGTGGAGAAAGGAGAATGTTGGTGGGAATGCAAGTTGGTGCAGCCACTTTGGAAAACAGTGTGGAGATTCCTCATGAAATTAAAAATAGAGCTTCCCTATGACCCTGCAATTGCACTCCTGGGTATTTACCCCAAAGATACAGATGTAGTGAAAAGAAGGGCCATCTGTACCCCAATGTTTATAGCAGCAATGGCCACAGTCGCCAAACTGTGGAAAGAACCAAGATGTCCTTCAACAGACAAATGGATAAGGAAGATGTGGTCCATATACAATATGGAGTATTATGCCTCCATCAGAAAGGATGAATACCCAACTTTTGTGGCAACATGGACAGGACTGGAAGAGATTATGCTGAGTGAAATAAGTCAAGCAGAGAGAGTCAATTATCATATGGTTTCACTTATTTGTGGTGCATAACAAATAACATGAAGGACATGGGGAGATGGAGAGGAGAAGGGAGTTGAGGGAAATTGGAAGAGGAGGTGACCCATGAGAGAATATGGACTCTGAAAAACAACCTGATGGTCTTGAAGGGGCGGGGGGTGGGAGGTTGGGGGAACAAGGTGGTGGGTTTTAGTGAGGGCACGTATTGCATGTAGTACTGGGTGTGGTGCAAAAACAATGAATATTGTTATGCTGAAAAGAAATTTAAAAAAAAAAGAGGAGCTGAATATCATGAATTCTTGTAACCAGTGGTGCTTAACAGCTGGAGTTTTAATGGTCAGTGGGTTTGGCTGGGATAGAGCCTAGAAAGCACTGCCCTACTCCTGGAGACAAGTCAGGTGAACAACACTGGGGACAGATAGCCTGGAAACAGTTATCTGAAGAGCGCCTGGGACATAGAGTGTGGAGACTAGTTGCTCTTCTTAGAGGATGTCCCTGAAGGCAACATTCACAAAGTCACCTCTCTGGGAACAAAGGAATCAGCCAGTGCCAATTCTTCCTCTGCCCTGAAGATGGAGTCATCTTCAGGAAGCAGCACAATGCCAACACTGGCTGCCTAATTAGCTTACTCCAAGCACCACACCCTTGTGCCCCAGTGGAACTGCCCTTCTCAGTAATGCTTACCTTAAATGAGCACAGTGGACTCTTCCTTCCGAAAAGCAAACAAACCCCTGCCAACAGGACATCTCCCAGAGTTTTGCAGGGTGTCAGTTCCAGTGGAGGTGGTAACAGGTCTCATTTCACAAGCAGACCAGAGTACCTCCAGTTAAAACTCACCACATTCAGGCCAGGGACCAAATATGGTCTACAACAGGCAAGGAAAGCCTCTGCAAACAACTGGTCTGTAGGATAGAGCAGCCAAAACATAAGAGCAGAGCTCACACGGTTCACACCAGACCATCCCTGAACCATCAGTTCCTGGGCCTGTTCTTCATAAAAGCATTACTTTCAGGACCAGGAAACATAACTGGATTTCCTAACACAGAGAAAGCAGAGACTTAGACAAAATGAGAAGATGGGGGAATTTATATCAAATGAAAAGACAATATAAGGCCATGGCCAAGGATCTAAGTACAATGGATATAAGTAACATGTGCGATGAGGAATTTAAAACAACAATCATAAGGATAGTCACTGGACTTGAGAAAAGAACTGAAGACATCTGACATCAGTGATACCCTTATCACAGAGACAAGAAGGTTAAAAATTACTTATTTGGAGATGAACAGTGCAATAAATGATATCAGAAATGTGTTTGATGCATTGAATAGAAGACTGGAAGAAATGGAGGAACAAATTAGTGACTTACCTAGAATGCAAAGTAATGAAAAGTAATGAAGCTGAACAAAAGAGAGAAAGAGGAATCATGCAAAATAAGAAAAGACTTAGGGAACTAAGACTTAGGGAACTCAGTGGTGACTCCATTAAACTTTTATTTTTTTTTTTGGTAATTTCATTTATTTTTTTTTTCTTTTTGGTGTTCCAAGATTCATTTTTTATGCTCCACATCCAGTGCTCCATGCAATATGTGCCCTCCTTAATACCCTCCACCAGGCTTATCCAAACCCCCACCCACCTCCCCTCCAAAACCCTCAGTTTGTTTCTCAGAGTCCACAGTCTTTCATAGTTTGTCTCCCCCTCCAATTTCCTCCATTAAACTTAATAACATTAGTAATATAGCAGTCCCAGAAGAAGAAGAAAGAAAAAGGTACAGAAAATTTATTTGAAGAAATCATAGCTGAAAACCTCCTTAATTTGGAGAGGAAGAGATATCCAGATCTAAGAGGCCCAGAAAATTCCCATTAAAATTAACAAAAGCAGGCCCAAAACAAGACATATTATAATTAAATTTTCAAAAAATATAGCAATAAAGAAAAAAAATCTTAAAAGCAGCAAGACAAAAGAAGTCATTAATTTACAAGGGAAATTCATAAGGTTAGCTGGAGATTTTTCCCCAAGAACTTGGAAAACCAGAAGGGAGTGTCATGGTATTGTCAAAGTGCTGAATAGGGAAAATCTGAGCCAAGAATACTGAACCCAGCAAGGCTATCATTCAAATTAGAAGGAAAGATAAAAGAGTTTCACAGACAGACAAAAACTAAAGGACTTCCTGAGCACTAAACCAGTCCTGCAAGAAATATTAAAGGGGACTCTTTGAGGGGAAAGCAGAGACCGAAAGTGACAGTATAAAGGCAGAAAGCACAAAAGCAGTAAAAATGAATAGTTCTGTAAAAATCAGTCAAGAAACTCACATAAAGGGGCGCCTGGGTGGCTCAGTGGGTTAAAGCCTCTGCCTTTGGCTCAGGTCATGATCTCAGGGTCCTGGGATCGAGCCCTGAGGTCACTCAGAGGAAGACAAATAGCATTTGAGTCCACTCATAAGCAGAATGTAAAAAAGGAACCATTAGTGGGACTGCAAATTGGTTTAGTCACTGTGAAAAACAGTATAGAGTTCCCACAAAATATTAAAAATAGAAATACCCATATAATCCAGTAATTGCGCCACTAGGTATTTATCCAAATAAAACAAAAGCACTGATTTGAAAAGATACATTCACTCCTATATTCATTGCAACATTATTTACAATAGCCAAGATATCAAAGAACCCACATATCCATCCATAGATTAAAGAAGTGGTGGGGTGCCCAAGGGGCTCAGTTGAGTAAGTGTCCTCATGATTGTGGTATTTAGCCCTGCATCTGATTCTGCATTGAGCGCGGAGCCTGCTTGAGATTCCTTCTCTCTCTCTGTCCATGCCCTATGCCCACTCACATGCTTTCTCTCTAAAAAACCAATAATTAAATAATTTAATAATTTAAAAAAGAAATCAGGTATATATGAAATAGAATATTACTCAACCATAAACAAGAACAAAATCTTGCCATTTGCAACATGGAAGGATCTAGAAAATATAATGCTAAGTGAAGTAGGTCACTCAGAGGAAGACAAATAGCGTTTGAGTCCACTCATAAGCAGAATGTAAAAAACAAAACAAATGAACAAAGAAAAAGAGAGAGAATAGAATGCACCATAAATACAGAGAACAAACTGATGGTTGTCAGAGGGAGGCAGGTGGGGAATGGGTTAAATAGGGAAAATGGACTGAAAGTATATTTATCTTGATGAACACTGAGAAATGTATAGAATTTTTGAATCACTATGTTGTACACCTGAAACTAATAAAACACTGTATGTTAATTATACTTCAATGGGAAAAAATAATGTACTTAATGTGAGCCGTGGGTGCATTTTTATGTTTGAGCTTAGGTGGGTAGAGGCCTTTAAAATTAAATCCAGCTTGCTCCATAAAGTACATGTTCTCATCCTGCACCTTTCTTCTCACTTTCTTTTGGCTCCTTTCTCGAAGCAATTAAATACACATAAGCCTTTCACATTGTAAAATTACTATCTACCCATTCCTTCTCAACTTTCAGACACTATCCTATTCTTCTTCTCTTTCTAATTCCTCATATGTGCTGTACACATATTGTCCATATTGTCTCACCTCCATCTCACAGAAAAATGGTTTCTGTTATAACCTTTCCACTGAAATGGAAAGTCCTCACCAAAGACACAAACAACTGTTCTCAAATCTTTTCAGTTTCTTATTTACCCACATTCTCTTCCTTCTTCTGGAAACACAGTTGCCTTAGCTTCGGTGATATTTTTCTGTCTTGGTTTCCTTTGTACTTCTCTGGCCACTTCTTGGTCTTTCTTCACAACCTCTTTGTCCTTTGGATGACAGGGTTCTTTTTTTCTTTCTTTTCTTTTTTTAAGATTGATTGATTGATTTGACACAGAGATAGGGACAGAACACAAGTAGGCAGAGAGGCAGGCAGAGGGAGAGGGAAAAGCAGGCTCTCTGCTGAGCAGGGTCCCGGACATGGGGCTCAATCCCAGGACCCTGGGACCATGACCCGAGTCAAAGGCAGCTGCTTAACACAGTGAGCCAACCAGGTGCCCCTGGATGTCAGTGTTCTTTGGGGTTTTTATCCAAGGCTCTCTTTTCTCCCTCTACATAATTTCCCCTGGCAATTCCCTTGGTTCATCTACCGTCTTTGTAGTAATGATTTTCAAGTTTATATCAGCAGTTTAGATCTCTCTCCTAGAGTTCAAACCAGTATCACCAGCTGCTACTGGTCCTCTCCAATAGGACCCACACTCCCATCAACTCTTCCTCGCTCTCCTCCTATCAACAAATGGTGCCCACGTCAAGGCAGCTAGAATCTGGGAACCAGCTTGACTCCTTTGTTTCCTTTGCTTGCCCTTTTCAATAATCCTGAAGTCCTAACTCTGTATTTTCTATAAATCCATCTTTTTTTTTCCCCCATCCCCAAGGCTCCTTTCCTAATCTAGGCCATGATCATTTCATATCCAGATTACTACAGCAGCCTCCTAAATGGCCTCTGCCTCTGGTCTCATCAATCATTTCTCCACTCTGCTCTCCAACTGATGTTTTTAAAAATATTAAACCAATTATGATAGGCTATTGTTTAAATCCTTCAATGTTTCTGCCAGTACTCTCAGTAAAAAATGTCCAAAGTTTTTAGAAGGGTTTACAAAATCAGAAAAACCTGGTTCCAACATATCTACAGACTTGTCCCTTTCTTCCCACTCTATTTTTTTTAAAGATTTTATTTATTTGACAGAGAGAGATCACAAGTAGGCAGAGAGGCAGGCAGAGAGAGAGAGAGGGAGGAGGAAGCAGACTCCCTGCCTAGCAGAGAGCCTGATGCGGGACTCGATCCCAGGACCCTGAGATCATGACCTGAGCTGAAGGCAGAGGCTTAACCCACTGAGCCACCCAGGCAGCCCCCACTCTATTTTCTTAAAGTGAAAAATCTTATACCTTCCCAATCATTCTACATTCTTGTTTGCTCCCAGGCTTTCGTGTACACTGTCCCCCCCATCTCTCCATCTTGCTGATCCCCAACTTCCTTCTCTCAGTGTCCTATTCTTTATTCTAGTATATGTGCTGCCGAAGCGAGCACCCTATTCTTTATTCTAATGGGGCTTTTGCATTGTTTATAATTTCTTGGCTATTCTCATATTCTCACTAACCTGTAAACTCTAGAGGCAGGGATTATGTCTGTACTACATAATATAATAATATAATAAGTACTTGACAAATGTGTGCTATGTAAATGAATAAGCACCAGGCACACATCTGATTGGCTGCTAATTATTTTGACTTCAATACATTTGCTGAGTTTAGATTTCCCATCTAACAACTTTGGTCTTAACCACTGCTCTTATGCCTTCCAAAGCCATTGAAAAAGTTCTCTAATATTTACTGAGCACTTTGAAATATCTCACTTTGGAAAAGTGAGATAAATGCTCCTAATGAAGGTGGCCTATTTTCAACAGGACTTGGGTCTAGCTTCACAGCACAAAATGGGCTTCCTTTACTGCAGTGATGTCATTAATGGTCATTTGTTGCAAGCACTGAAATTTACTGCTAGTGCGAAAGGAAGTCACCAAGTTCATTCAAGGCCAGATTCAGACAAATGTGTGCTGCTGTTTGCATGAATCAGTGGATACCTCTGTTCCACATGCTTTATTCTCAATAAAGGGAACAACTATTGCCACGTTTGGAAAAGTAAGCTAATTAATATGAGAAGTAACCAGATTTCTTTCCTAGTTATAAGCTCATGATTGCACTGTTTAGAAAATACTCTTTGCTGAGAGTTAAACAGCATTTTTAATGGGATTTTACACAAATTTAGCAACTAGATTTTCACTTGTGAATGTCAGGTTTATTCATAAGGGAGGCAGCAAAAGTAAAAAACATTTCAGGTTGTTAGGGTGTTAATTTGAAGGCAAGAGAATATTAAATTTAGGCTTAACAAATAAAGGGACCTTTGGCAGAGTTGGATCAGACATTCAGATAACCTCCATTTCTTATTGTGCAATGGTCTGAGTCCAAAGGGAAGGGAGAGGCTTACACAAGCGAGGCAGGCAGGCACCGTAATTTAATGCACTTCTTCCCACTGACACTATAGTGACTATGCATATATATTCTTGTTTTGGCATAAGCACCAGGAAAAGTCACCTTAAAATACAAGGTTAACACCACACAAGTGTGACTCAAGATCTGGAGGATAGTTCTTTAGGTAGAGGGCATATTCAGTGCATGAAAAGAAATCCTATCACTTTAAAGCAACAGCATTTATAACATATATTCCTTGCAAAAAAACACTTAGGTTCATGATTTCCGTGAAGTCCTCTGGGGAAGGGATGTCACCCCAACCCACACGACTGGAACGGGTTTTAGGTTTAATTCCCCCAGACTCTTGCTTCAGACTAATAAGCTTTAAACTTCATTTTCCCCCATTACTTCTCATTTTTGAAAAGAGGCAGTAATATTTTTCTTGAGGACCAGAAGCCTAATTAGTTGGTGTTTGCCAAGTACTGTGAAGATGAAGGGGCCTATGTTAAGTCCAGAATTATAACTATTATTGTTACAAAATTTAAATTAGCTCGGAAACTTAAGAGTGATGACTCAGGGGCCCACATTCAGGATTCTCATTAGATTATCTCTGAAAACAGTCAAACCAATTCCTACAACGATTCAGATTCTAAGGATTTATGGGTTCAACATGAGTGTATCCCAAATCATGCATGACCATAAAAATTAAACTGCATTCTGGCTGATAATTTAGAAAATAATTGATAAAAGGAATCCCAAAAAGCTTTGTCTTTGTTGCCTCAGAGGCCAAATCCCGGCACAGTCAGCCTGAGGAGAGCGAGCCTTGGCCAAGCCAGCCAAGGAGAGGGTGATGTGGACTGTAGGCTCTAGATGCAGACTGGAAGCTTCCAGTGCCAATTACACCAGATAAACCAGCTCATAAATCACAATGCTAGACGCTGAAAAATTTAGTAGGGATAAAACCAAGTCAGGCACATTTCTTCAGCCCTACTTCTTCAAAGACCCTTTCTTGTGCACAATTGTTCACACTGATCTCTCATTAATTTTTTGCATATTTATAGAAGAAAGATATTAAACATAGGTTTCTCATAAATGCCTTTTATTGGGTTGAGGAAGTTTCTTTCTAGTCTTAGTTTACTGAGAGTTAGTTGGGTATTTGTGCTTGTTTGTTTGTTTGTTTTAATCAAGACTGGATGCTGGATTTTTGTTATGTGCTTTTTTTGTGTCCATTGAGATGATCAATTGTTCTTGTTTCTTTTTTTCCTCACTTTATTAATATGATGAATCACACTGATTTTTTTAATGTTAAGTCAGCATTTCTGAGATAAACCCCTCTTGGTCATAATATTTTTATGTATTCTATATATTACATATAAACACATCTTTTTATGTAATTTTATTTAAAATTACTTCTCTATATGATTGGATCTTATTTGCTAAAATTCTGCTGAGAATTTCACATGTATCTTCTTTAGGGGTAATTACACAGTTTTTTTGGAATCTCTTTCTTTGCTTTTGGTGTAAGGGCAATGCTGGCCTCATAAGTTGGAAATTATTCTCTCCTTTTCTGAAATACTTTTTGTAGAATTAGTATTATTTCTTACTTGAATATTGGTAGAATTCATTAACAAAACCCTCTGAGCCTGGAACTTTCTTTGTAAAAAGGTTTTAAGCAACACTTTCAATTTATTTAATAGATATATTTAGTTTCCAATTATCTGACTACTTTCTAATCATCCTTTTATTATTGGTTTATATTTTTAAAAACATTAGAGAGCATACTTTATGTTACTTGAATCCTTCTAAATATTTTGAGCCCCTTTTATGAGATAATATAGTTTATCATAGTAAATACACCATGTGCACTTGAAAAGATTGTTTAAGTTGTTGGCCGAAACATTCTATAGATGTCAGTTAGATCAAGAGAGAGTAGTGGTTTTCATATCGTCTACATCCTAATTTTCTGTCTTCTTGCTCTATCAATTATTAAGAAAAGATTATAAAAATCTCTGATTATAAATGTAGGCTTATCTATTTCTCCTGTATCTCTGTCAGTTTTTGCTTCATGAATATTGAAGCTCTTCTATTATATGCATAAATATTTAGGATTATTATGTCTTCTGGATTAAATAACCCCTTTATTATTACAAAAGGATCTTTTTCTATCCCTGCTAATGTCCCTTGCCTGGAAATATACTTTGTCTAATATTAGTATAGCTACTCTAACTCTGAAAATTCATTTTTACACAATATACTTTTGTGGGTTTTTTTTGCTTTTAAACTATCTGTGTCTTTATATTTATTTACTTTTTTCTTTTTTAAAATTTAAACTCAATTAATTAACATAGAGTTTATTATTAGTCTCAGAGGTGGAGTTCAGTGATTCATCAGCCTTCTACAACACCCAGTGCTCATTACGCCACATGCCCTCCTTAATGCCCATCAGCCAGTTTCCCCATCCCCTTACCCCCTTCCCTCCAGCAACCCTTAGTTTGCTTCCTATGATTAAGAGTCTCTTATAGTTTGCCTTGTTTTATTTTTTCCTTCCCTCCACCTGTGATCCTCATTTTGTTTCTTAAGTTCCACATATAAGTGAGATCTTATAATTGTCTTTCTCTGATTGACTTATTTCATTTAGCATAATACTCTAGTTTCATCCACATAGTTGCAAATGTCAAAATAACAGTTTTCTGATGGCTGAGTAGTAGTCATATATATGACACATCTTCTTTACCCATTCATCCGTTGATGGACATCTAGGGTCTTTCCATAGATTGGCTATTGTGGACATTGCTACTATAAACATTGGGGTGCAGGTACCCCTTCAGATCACGATGTTTGTGTCCTTTGGGTAAATACCTAGTAGTACGATTGCTGGGTCATAGGGTAGCTCTATTTTCAACTTTTTAAGGAACTTCCGTACTGTTTTCCAAAGTACCATCTTGCATACCCACCAACAGTGTAGGAGGGTTCCACTTTCTCCACATCCTCGCCAGCATCTGTCGTTTCCTGACTTGTTAATTTTAGCCATTCTGACTGGTGTGACGTGGTATCTCATTATAGGTTTGATTTATATTTCCCTGATGCTAAGTATTGTTGAGCATTTTCTCATGTATCTGTTGGCCATTTGTATGCCTTCTTTGGAGAAATATCTGTTCATGTCTTCTGCCCATTTCTTGATTGGATTATTTGTTCTTTGGGTGTTGAGTTTAATAAGTTCTTTATGGATTTTGGATAATAGCTCCTTATCTGATAAGACATTTGCAAATATCTTCTCCCATTCTGTGGGTTGTCTTTTGGTTTTGCTCATTGTTCCCTTTGCTATACAAGACCTTTTTATTTTCATATTTAAAATTTGTTCCTTATAAGCAACATTTAGTTGAGTCTTACTCTTTTAGTAACCTAATGGCCTCTACCTTTAAGTAGGATATTTAAACTATTTAACTTTGATGTAAATATCAATATGGATAAATGTAGATCTATTATCTTGCTATTTTTTTTTCTATTTGTCTCATCTATTCTTTGTCTCCTCCCCCCTGCTTTTTTTTGGTCCCATCTGTTCTGCATTCCCTTTTCCCTCTTTTTATACTATGCTTGGGATGAATTGCATGTTTTTTTATAATTCCATTGCATATCTTCTAATCATTTTAGGTCAGTTCTCTCCCTTTCCCCCCACTTTAGGCAATTTCCTTATATGCATAATCTAGTCAAAACTCAGATACCAGAGGGAGATCCTCTGCATGTCTCTAGAATATTCTCTCTGTCTCTTTCTCTCAGTCTCCTGCTCTCTCCTAACAGTATGGGGTCCTGTGAATTCTAACTGCCTTGATCTCCCTGGACTCTTAGCTGCAGAGACTACCAGACCCTGGCTGAGTTCCCCCTTTCCCACACAGTGGTTTGTAAGTAATCTGGGGCAGTAGCTGGGGCAATCCCAGGGTTTACCTCATTTATCTGTCTGATGTCCAATGTCTTGAAAACTTTAATTTCATACATTTTCTCTATTTTTCTTAAGATATTATTTATTTATTTGACGGACAGAGATCACAAGTAGGCATAGAGGCAGGCAGAGAGAGAAGGGGAAGCAAGCTCCCCCTTGAGCAGAGAGCCAGATGTGGGGCTCGATCTCAGGACCCTGAGTTCATGACCTGAGCCAAAGGCAGAGACTTAACCCACTGAGCCACCCAAATGCCCCATTTTCTCTATTTTTATTTTCATTTTTGTCTTTGGTTGTTTCAGGTAAGAGAGTAAATTCAGTTCCTTTTATGCAATCTTGGCCAGAAGTAATTCTAGGTAGAAGGTGATAAAGTTGACAATAATGAATTATTCTGATGTAAATTGGCTATGTTTTAAAACATGAATCTAAAGATTTTCTGAAACTTTTCATAAAATATCCTAATATATTTAAGGAAACTGGTTGGAACATATTCTTATGTTAATTAGCTCCAAAATTTATAGCATCCTTAAAATATTAAAGTAAAATAACCCAGAAACAAACAGCTAATTCTTGCTCCAGTTTAACAATCACTGCAAACACTAATGTAACCTTTCTCTCAAGGGCTTAGTTAAAAGGAATGCCTGTTAGATTTATTTCATTTTCAGGAAAGAGAGAGGTCATTATGGCCTAACAATTACCCAAGTCCCTCCTTGATTTAATCTTCGTCTATAAACACAGGTCTGTGTTTTGAAGACTATTATACTGAATGAAACAAAGTTATTATTGATATTGGTGGCTAAATGTATACCCCAACTGCTTGGAAGACACATCCACAAAGGTAATTTACCACCATGAGTTATCATCTGAAAATAGATGTTTTCCACATACTATAGTCTAAAAATATTCCTTTAATACTCAGACTAACGGTTTTTAAAGAAAAGGTGAAAAAGAAGAAGAAAAAAAAACCTTGTGAATTTAAAAAAAAGGTGAAAAAGAAGAAGAAGAAAAAAAAACCTTGTGAATTCTTGTGCATTTTCCACATACCAGTTTCTAAAGGGCAGTTTTTTCCCCTTGGTTGTACTTCTTTCTGATTCTATGAGATTTTTATCATATACCAGTTATTTTTCCTTACTTTTTCCAAACCCTTCAGTTTTCAAAATTATCTGATATGGACAATGCCTGTGCCCTAGATTTCTGTTAATGGCCATGTCTGAACATTCTCTGGAGCAATTGCTTAATGACCATGTAGCTTGTTCTTTCTGGACAATCAGTCCTTGCTTTTGAATCATCACATTTTCCTTTATTAATCCTCCAAATTCTTCAAATCTATATTCACATATGTACACATTAGATTTTAAGAATATATATGTACATATACATATGCATGTATATGTAAGTGTATATATATCTATAGATAGATAGGTAGATATACACTTTTTTGTCTGGAAGTAATTTCCTTGATTTTAGAAGAGATTAAAAATAAATAATTAATAAGTAATAAATTATTAATAAATAATAGTTTGGAAAAACAACTGTTCTTACTTCCTAGGAGGAAGGGAAACACACAGATTTGTCAGAGGTGGAATTTTTTCTGTGCCCCATCTCTTTGAAGCCAAAGAGGAGCCCTCAAAGTGATAATCAGGAGTGACTTCATAAGACACTGGCTCTCTACACAAGTTCTCTCAAGTTCTGGGAACTTGAACAGAATGCAGTCCCCCAGTTTAGTCCTTCAAGAACTGGACAGTGCCTCTATGGTTCTGGAACATTTGCAGTTTTGGCCACCCCTGTTCTCTGGATTGGCCCCTCTCGAGCTGTGTATCCTTCGTGTCCTTCAACCTGCACTTGGCATGACTCACTGCATCTAGTTTCTGCTTCTAAAAACTACACCTCTATTAGCTACTGCCTTGATTTTCATTTTAACCTTCCAGTGTGTTGACACTGAAAGGGTTAGCCACCATCAGGACAGTTTGTCTCTCAATTTCTGGAATTTCTTCACCAAAACTGTTGTCAACTTCTCATTTCTTATTCTGACTGTACAGCATTGGTCCACGGAGGGTGCCCATTTTTCCTCTTTGGGAGACACATAGCTGAACGACTGTGAGCAAGCAGCCAAAGAGGTAGAGAAAACTGAAAGAAGAAAAGCCAGAATACACCCAGGTAGAAGCTAACATCATGCCTTGACTGTGACCTTTTGCCACTAAATGGGATGAGAGAGGGATGTGAGCACAGGGAAAATGGTGTAGAAATTGAACTGGGGTAGGAATTATGGGAAGCAAAAGAGTAGATTCTAAACATCTTACAGAGAAATGACAGAAAATTGAAAGTTGGTCAATTGAAGGGGAGGAGATTGAGGAATTGGTGAAAAAAAAATGAAAGAAGATACATCATTAAGGAGGTTAGAGAGCTAGATGTGACAGGATTTTTCTCACAGAAGAAAATCATGTTTTGCTGGGACCAGAATTTGTCCGTGTTAGGTATATTTCAGCACTTAGTTCTGTGAAACGTCTGGTGGTACTTTCTTGTTTCCTTTTTCAGGCAAGTGTTTCGGTAGATGTGTAGGTTTGCCATCAGCTGCTTTCGTCACACACAGGATTTTTCCTACGAAAATTTCCAAGGTATCGCATTTCAATACTCGATGGGCAAAAAAAAATGGTAAACATGAGGACATTGTTAGAAGATATTTTAACTGGGCAGAGAAAAGAAAGCTGAGGCAGGTGCTGGAAGTTAGGCATAGACAGCGCACACATTTTATGTAAGGCAGAGTCTAAATGTAACATTTTTCACAGAGTGCGGCATGCCAACCAAAGGAAGATTCATGTACTGATTATTGTAAGAAATCACACATATCAAGGTTGATCTTGCAGTCCATATGTATGCAAAACACCGATCAAAATGATGGGAGACTGCTTTTGTAGACATGGCAATATTGTACACAATTGATATTTACTTACCTCTGTCGCTGCTTCATAAACAGGATGCATCATAAAGTCAGTTGTGGCTTCTGGTAGCATTCTCCCTGACTTTCTAGTTTTAAATCTTCTCCTACTGTCTCCTCTGCTTTGCCAGTTCATTTATGAGAAAATGGTTGGACTTTGCTTATGTCACTAATGATAATTATTTATGTGCCTTCTTTAGGGATCAGTCAGCTAAATCACCACAGTATTTAGAAGTTCATGCCACCTATCTATATTAATTTCAAACTCCTTTTTAAGGAAGAAGATACATCTTCTCTTTCTCTATCTCTACCAGGACAACAATGGAGCTACTTACCTGTTTATTTTCTCAAAAATAACGAACAGGGCCTTGTCTGCCAGGATGAA
The DNA here is from genome assembly GCF_020171115.1 of Neogale vison. Taxonomy (NCBI): domain Eukaryota; kingdom Metazoa; phylum Chordata; class Mammalia; order Carnivora; family Mustelidae; genus Neogale; species Neogale vison. The sequence goes on from NC_058102.1 coordinate 116,181,156, forward strand.
GGCAGTAAGCCAGGAAGGAGAGCATTTGTTGGCCATTAGCAAGGTCATAGGTCAGTTAGTTAAATCCTAAAGAAAATTCTATTGACCTGTGATTGCCTATTTCTATGTTGCAGATACAACAGGGAAAAAGTTAGAGTCAGTACAAGTTCTGCCACTTAGCGTCTTAAATATTTTCTCCTTTCTCATCATGCACCATTGTTGACCCAGAGCTGACCTCATACATGTAGAGACCACCAGGGTCAGAGACAAGAGGACTGGGTGGGAAGGAAAATCAGAAAAAAACAAGTCTTTCTGGGTTTACAAGGCCAGGTGGAGGATGGGGAAACTTACATGTGGTTAGCTATAATAACTGATTGCAGTTTTTGAGAATACTTTAAATGAGGGTCTCTGAGTTTTGTTTCTTTCTCTCATTTTCTTTCTCTCTGTAGATGGACATATTCACCAGTACATTAAAGGAAAGATGACAACTTTCAGTGTCTTTCTCAACAGTATTTTACAATGATTTCCAAAACTCTTTTCAAGAGCTAGTCAGAATGTTTCCTCAAGTTGGTTCAGTTAGTTAGGGCAGGCAATAAGACACTTAGCTCCCAATTTCAGAGTGTGGTTGAAATGTCCTAGGTACCCTCCTGGTGGTGTGTAGGTCACCACAAGCACACACACACAATTCCCATTGGCAGGAGAGTGAATTAAAATAACATTTGTATAAGTATTAGGAAACATGAACACAAGGCCTGACTTTGACATCAGCATGTGGCCTGAGGCCACTCACTTAACTTCCAGACCTTGGCGTGCTGAACTGCAAAATGGTGACAGAGAGAACAACTCCAGCCAAGGAGGGAAGTTAGTCATGTTGGACCAAAAAAGACCCTTCCTTTCAAGGTCCTTTGTGGGAAATTTGCTTTTCAATTGTTCCCATCACCTCTCACACCGCAAGCATTCCATGAGAAGAGAGGGACCTCTCGGAACTCTCCAGAAAAATTACTTGTATTTTATTTTTGCTTGTCTTCCCATGAAATGTCTGTCCAGTTCCCAAACATAACCTGTCTCCAATCAGAATTAAAATAATGCATATCTAGCTACAATATATATCTCCTGAAAAAGAAGGGCCTGCAGAAAAAAACAAACAAACTTCTGAATTTCATAAAATATTGTTTCCTTAGACATTCTTTTTCAAATGGGAGATAAATATTTTTGAAAATTGACAGGGAGAATTCAAGTGTATTTACTTTTATTTCATCTTGATCTTGCTGCTTCTGTCTTGAATCTGAATGCAAATTAACCTGCAAACAAACTCAGAATACTAAAAATGTCCATACATTTGAAAAAAAAAAAAAATCTAGAGAACATAGACTCTTACCTGGAATATTGTTGTTGACATATTGTCTCTCATTTTTCTCTTTCTATAGTGGTAGTGTCTTTAGTAGAGTTTGTACTTATCTTTGTATGAAACTGGATTTCACTTTACTTTCTCTTGATGGTCTTATCACATCGTTTACAAACACTTTATCTCTGTTACAGAAAATAAATGAAATTCCAGCCTTTCGATGAAATGTCATGCTAAAATGGATGGTCCAAAAATCTATATTTAGATGAGTGACTCCTGTTTGAGGAAGACATGATAAATGTTTCATGCATATAAACTGAGGGATGATGGATTTAATGATCATACCCTAACTGGGGAATGCTATTTTGGAATAATTAAATGTTCCATCATTTGCAAGTCTAAATAGTCCATTGTTAGTTCCTGTTTTTGTCTGTCAACAGATCCTTCCATTTTCTAAAGGAAATTTATCATTAAAACAATTGAACTGATAGCAACATCCCACCAGTGTGTTAGCAATAGCACATTTCATGGGACTTTAATTCATAGCTACAGTTTAGGAAAACTTAATTTATGTATGAGTCTGCTTCATAAATGACAAACATGACAAGCATTGTTTAAAGGCTAGTGGTAGATATTTATCTTCAGGTATTGCGAGAAGAGGTGGCTAAGCCTTTTGTCGGATGAAAAATCTCAGAATATAAAAGCATCCAAAAATGATTTTATAATAAAATAATAATAATTTCACAATTTTATTGCTGATCTTTATATTTTAGAGGCTTTTATATGCCATATTTCTTTTTAAATCTTATTTACTGTCAAGTATTTCAAAGTAAAAATTTATCTAGTTGTCTAATTACATGTATGTACATATACTTTGATGCAAATTTTATTATTTGAGTTCTCTAGGTCTTGGTCTGTTGGACTGCAAAATGGTGGTGGGGAGGAGTGGGACTGCAGAGTAAAATATTTTTGAGATATAAATATATTTACAGCTGAATAATATGATTTATATATATATATGAAGAAACGTTGCTTCTTTTCATGAAAACTCTTACTTAATAAAACAAAAAAATTTTCCCTGAACTCTATCAAAATGTTCATCCCATGTTAAAGATCTTTTTTATACTTTTCCCTCTATCCCTCTTTAGCTAGATAGATGATGTAGATAGATGATAGATAATAGGTAGATAGATGTACATAGATATAAAAATCTTAATTGGGAATGGCATGATCAATGCATTGGCAATACATATGAATAAAAAATCACTTAATTGTTGGTTTATTGGCTCCTAACCCTATCACTGGCACAGTTAGGTTTGTATGGATTATTTCCATATAGCTGTGACATATAAATATTTTTGAGAACCTCATCAAAATCTCACTATTTCTGTGACAGAGTCCTAGACATCAAAATACTTAGACCAATTATCAGGAAAGCCTGGTTACATTACTGACCAAATTTAATCATTGCATTATTGATTCAGATGCTATCCAATTAATTATTAAGATGGCTGAAAATAGCAGACGGATCATCCCATGACTAACAGATTTTGATTACTTTTTCTGTGCTGTGCGGTCCATATGTGGAAGCCTGAACATTTGTAGATAGGTAGGACTGACTGGGCATGGCCAGATGGGCTTTGCCCAAGTTAGGAAAATCATTGCAGACCATCCAGAACTCTCTATGTATCAATGCAGTGGCACAGACGTGTTGGTGAAGCAATGACCAAATTGCTTCCAACTTGACTCAAGCATTATTAGTCATGGAGTGAGTTGTTTGTTGGAAGGATAGTCTGCTTTTTAGAACTCGGTATTAAAGATTTTCAAACTCTACTTGGGGTTTCTTGCAATCCTTGTTGATTACTTTTACTTGACTCAAGGAGAACCAGTCATCTTACTGATTTTGAATGGCGTAAGACAGTTCCCCACATCTGAGCAAGGAGATGTGAAGATGTGTGAGTTTCCGCACATAGGTTGTAATGACCCAATGATCCCAAACCATCCACTCTGAAGAGTCAATTTGGAATTTTCAGATCCTTCAATGTCCAAATGTACTACAATCTTCGAAACTGTTCTTGGAAATTTTAAACCTAATTTATATGTGATTTCTAACATTAAAGATGCACTGAAGCTAAATCATCTGTGATTTAGATGTTATGAAAAGAAATATTAATGATTCAGCAGTCCCCCCCACCAAAAAAAAGGTAAGGTCTCAGACTGAAAACACCTTTATCAGTGGACATAAGGGATTTTTTAAAAGAGTTTCCTTGAAGGAAAAAAAGCCTGAAGAAATGTTTCAGTAAATATTTAAAAAAGTAATTTGAAGAAAAGAAAAGCTAGGACTCAGTCATTGGGAGATGAGAAAGGTAAAAGCATTGTATAAATCATGAAAAAGTGGAATGTGGATTTTTTATGAGCTATACTTCAAATATTTTTCAAAATATTTTATTAATCAGGATGGTACTATAAGCCTTAAAACATTAGAGTGGGTAGGAATATCAAAATCATGTCCTGACTTGAAATATTATAAAGAAAAGTAAAGCTAATTTTAACATCAATGAGTGACATGGATTTATCGCAATACTTGTTTGATTAACCGGAAGTTAGTTATTAAAGAAGTAATAAAAGTAAAATGTACCCTCAAAATGCTTGATTTAGTGAATCAGTATAGATACAGTTTTATCAGAGACTAACTGCACTTTAATCATAATCCTAACAATAAATGAACATTAACCCATAATTTAAAATTATGGGATGCTCACAGAGAAAGTTGATTTAAGGGAACTAGAAAGGCCTGGCTGCCTTCACGCAACAGGGCTTTGTTTGGATTGCAGGAAATATCATGCAGGGTCATGGATACTCCGAGAGAAGAGAAAATATGTCTTACTCATCTTTTGATTCTCTTACGACACACTTCTCAACATCTTCACAGTTTTTTAACTGTTGAAATATTGCACGGGAAAAACAGAAAAGAAAGGAAAGGCTACTCACCGATTGTCAAATAATGGGTCTTATTGCTGACTCTGTCCCTGATTTGTTGTTTACTGTTACTGTTGTTACATCACTTAATGTCTTAGTTACTCCTATGTAAAGTTAAAACCAGATCTTCTCTGCCTGCTTCTTAAATTCATTGAACCAATCAAACAGACGATACATATGCAGTACTTTGAATATGGCAAGATCCTAAAAGAATGATCTTCTTAAAAGAAAAGAAGATCCCGTTGTCTGTATGTATAATCCAAAGTGGATAAGTTTGATGGGATATCAGAAAGGTATGTTAGCAGATTAAAGGCTGACATTGACCAGCCAAGAGTCTGTGGTTGGAATCACCATTTCAGCTGTCTTTCATGGGTATTAAAGAGGTGTGATGGGGGCACCCGGGTGGCTCAGTGGGTTAAGCCTTTGCCTTCGGCTCAGGTCATGATCTCAGGGTCCTGGGATCAAGCCCCTTCGGGCTCTCTGCTCAGCAGGGAGCCTTCTTGCCCCCCCTCTCTCTCTGCCTGCCTCTCTGCCTACTATGATCTCTGTCTGTCAAATAAATAAATAAAATCTTAAAAAAAAAAAAACGAGGTGTGATGCTCACAGGGGAGTGTTGAACCTCTACATTTTATGCCTGATGCTAATATTATGCTGTATGTTAACTATAATTTCCATAAAAATGCACAAAAAAGAAAACAAATAAAATAGAGGTCTCTTGCTATAGGATGGTATAGATGGAGAGAGGATCAACTGAGTAAAAACTATAAGGTGACAAAATAAGGTTTCTGTCACTAGTACCCATTTAAGAATCTTACTTTTTTTTTTAATAGAAAATGAAGGATTTAAAAAATTAACCGAGTGTCTGGGAATGTTAGTTTAAAAAGGAAACAAACATATCTTGTAAAAAGTGGGGGATTGCTATGGACTAAATTTTGTCCCCTCACAAAATTCCTGTGTTGAGGCCCTAATCCCTACTATGACGCTAGGTCCCTTCCAGAAGGAATCTAGGTTAAAGAGGGTCATAGGAGTAGAGCCCTTATCAGAGAAGACTAGTGTCCTTGTAAAGAAGAGAGAAACCTGATCTCTTGCTCTCCCCTGGCGCACGCACTTGAGGAAAGGCCATGTGAAAGGGCCATGTGAGCACACCTAGAGAGGGCAGCTGTCTACAGGCCAAGAAGAGGGATCTCACTAGAAACCAACCATACCCGCACCTGGATTCCAGACTTCCAGTCTCCAGAACTATAAGAAAATAAATTTCTGTTGTCTCAGCCACCCAGCCAATGACATTTTGTTGTGGTCACCTGACCAGACTTATAAAGGTGTTATAAAAACACAAAACCTGGATGAGTTTTGAAACCTTAACCAGAACTTGTAAGGATCACAATAAGAAAGTGTATTTTTTTTTTTTAAAGAATGCATATTTTCAAGCATTGTGATTTTTAAAAATTAAGTACTCTGGCTTACCCTTGCCTTTTGTTTTTTTGTTTTGTTTTGTTTTCCTCTCCTTTCCATAAACTTAAGGAATAACATATCTGCTCATTTCTGTCCCTTCCCCCCCCTCCCTGAACAACACAGCTCCATTAGTAGGTGACCAAAAACATTGTCCAAGGATTCTTTGGAGTCTATGGCAAAAAATTGGAGGAGGAGGCAGATGGTTCTCTCCTTGGAAGTCCAGGAAATAATAATCCTGGCAACCATTGTAACCTTCCATTAAGCACCTTCTAAGGGAAAGACACTGTCCTAAAAATTGACATGTAAATGTCATTTTTACTGAGAAAATGGTATAAACTAGATATTTTTATTTCTAGTCTTTTTTCCCTCCTTCTTTTCATTTACTCTAGTTTTTAGAGTAGTGACATCGTTTTTCATAGAAGTGAAAAAAAATTGCTAATTTGAGAAATTATAGGTAAGGAATAAGCAAAGAGAAAAAAACATGCCCAGTCTACTACTGATGATAGATATATACGCATATACCCATGTGTGCATCTTTACATATATACAAACAGAAGATGGGTAATTATAAAAATAATGAAGCCAACTTGACTAAAGTTTAATAAAGAAAAATGAGTGGAAATAAAACTGAAGTAATTTGTGAACTTCAGATAATATTTCTTCACCATAAAGGACCCTAGTTCTTAAATATTCCACATTAAGTTACATTAAAGTAAAAATATTTTTTAGAGAAAGAATAAAAAGACAAAGTCATATTTATTATTATTGATTTCTTACTTTAAAAATGGAGAAATTAGCATACTCATCCTTTTTTCCCTCCTTTTTTCTCCTCGGTCTTGAGATACTATTATAAAATTTACATTCTGGCCTACGTCCATAATTCTCATAGTTGCCCAGATATAGCTTTATTTTTAAGTAGAGTATTTTGGTTTTTGTTTTGTTTTGGTTTGTTTCTTTTTTCCATAGTTTCTCTATTCCCTAATTCCTTGTTTGGCATATCTCTTTCTTGGCTAGATTCCATCTCTTCATAGATTTTTCAAGAAGGGTTTATAAGAGGTATGTTCCCTTAATCTCCTATTTTTGAAGATGTCTCTCTCTTGCCTTTAAACTTGAAGGACAATTTTTCTGGGTATAATTGTTTTTTTTTACTTTCTTCGGTCACATTTTCTTTTCTTCAGACCTCTTGTTTTATATTATTCCACCAGCTTAGTTTAAACTAAGTATCACTGTGGTCACATGGAATCCAAATGTTTTGCCCTCCTCAAATATGACCTATTTTCTTTTTTACTGCATCCTTTTTTTTTTAAGATTTTATTTATTTATTTCAGATTTATATATATAGAGAGAGAGCACAAGCAGGGGCAGAGGAAGAGGGAGAAATAGGCTCCCCACTGAGAAGAGAGCCCGAAAGGGGACTCGATCCCAGGACCCCGAGATCATGACCTGACCTGAAGGCAGATGCCTAACCAACTGAGCCACCCAGGTGGCCCACTTCTATTCCATTCTTGTCCCCTTAACGCATGTTTTGTTTAAAAGCTGAAGTGAGATTTTGAAGATGAAAAGCTAAGCATGTTATCCCCTGCTTAAAGTTCTCCAATTAATTCCAACTGAATTTAGAACAAATTCCAAACGCTTCCCAGTTGTCTTAAAAGACCCTCATGATTCTGCCACTCTTTTTTCTTTTTTTAAAGGTTTTATTGATTTATTTGATAGAGAGAGAGACTCTGATCACAAGTGGGTGGAGAGGCAGGCAGAGAGAGAGGGGGGGAAGCAGGCTTCCTGCTGAGCAGGGAGCCCGATGCGGGGCTTAATCCCAGGACCCTGAGATCATGACCTGAGCCAAAGGCAGAGGCTTAACCCACTGAGCCACCCAGGCACCCTTGATTCCACCACTCTTTACCAATTTCTCAAACTCCCATTTTCCATTCCACTACCCACCCTGACCTGCTCTTCTGTTTTTTATGCCTCAACGTACCTATCTGTTCCTGTCTTGGCATTTTAGCCATCTGCCAGTTACTAAGGTCACTGGTGGCTCATCACCATGTTCCAGCATACATGTCATCTGAAAGTGGCCTTCCTGATAGCTTGCTCATATTGTCCCATTACCTTGTTTCCTTTACTTTACTTTCTACCCTGAACTGCCTGCCAGTGCCCAATTCAGGACCAAACACACACAATTAATCATGAGTTTGTGATCATCTATCATCATTAGTTCATGCATAGTCTATCTTTTATTGTACATTTTGCCTTTTTTCTTATCCCCAATTCATTCAAAGGCATCCATCCATGGTGATATATTATGCTACATATTCTGTGCCTTTCCTTTTTTTTTTTGTTTTGTTTAACATATGCTTTTGAGATTTTACATGGAGATACCAAGGTTCTACTTCATTCATTTTAACCGTTACATAGTATTTCATCATTTGCTTGTCTCACATATTTATCCATTCTATTATTCAAAACCATTGACATTTTATTCGATAACTGTTATCCAAAACAGCATTGTGACCATCCACATATAAGGCTTTTTTGTGTGTGTGTGTGTGTGAATCACTTTGATGGCTTTATGAAGATCTATGCTTAGAAGTAGAATCACTGAGCTGGTGGACAGTCCACCTTCAGATTTGTAAAACTCTTTGAAATTGCTCTCCAAAACACTACACCAGTTTGTGTTCCTACCGGCAAGTGAGTCAAGTTCATCTCTGTCTTAATTCTCATTGTATTCTGTTGACAATGGGTCTTATCCACCTTATACATTTTTACTAATCTAATGTTTATTGGGTAGATCTTATTGTTGCTTTTATTTGCATTTCACTGCCTCATAGTGAGACTGAGTTATTCATAAGCAATTTGACTTTCTACTTTTATTGGGTTATGTATTTTTTTGACTTAAAGAGTTTTATGTATATATTATACTAATCCTTTAGTAATAATGTAAATTGGAAACAACTTTACTCAGTCTATCTCCTATCACATTTGTTGAGTAGAAATCTTTTACATTTATTCAACAAATTCCTTCAATGTCCCTTTACGATTTTGCATTTTTTTTAATTGTATTTGAGAGAGAGCACAAGCAGGGGGAGGGGCAGAGAGAAAGGGCCAAGCAGACTCCCGACTGAACATGGAGCCCAACACTAGGTTCAATCCTAGAACCCTGAGATCATGACATGAGCTGAAGGCAGACACTTAACTGACTGAGCCACACTGGTGCCCCAATTTTTCCATGTTTTTTAAGAAATAATTCCTCAAAACAATGTCACAAAAATAGCCTCCTACTTTATTTTCTAATATATGTGTGTTTTCCTTTCATGCTTAAAACCTAAAACCTTTGGGGATGTATTTTGGTATATGATGTGAGATAGGGATATATTTTGATTTTTGTAGATATGATGAACTAATTTCCTCAGAACAATTTATTTAATTATTGATATTTCCCAATGGTTTTAAATTTTTTTACTGTCATATATTAGGTTTCCATATATATGAATCTATTTCTTTTAAAGAATATTCTTAGCTATTTGCTGACCTTTATTTATCTACATAAATTTTAAACAGTTGGTCTAATTCTACTAAAGCTCCTGCTGGGATACTAATGGGAATAATATTGAGTATATGCATTAACTTAAGAAAAATTAACATCTGTAAAATGTTGTCTTCCTACCTTAAAACACATGACATTTTTCCATTTGTTTAGATATTGTTTAATATTCTTCAATAGAGTTTAAATTTTTTTCTATAAATATCTTGTGTATTTTTTTGTTGTTGTTAGTAATAGAGCTCTTCTCTTCCATAGCCAGTCATTTTGGTCTCCTTAATGCCTTGGGTTCATGCTCACAGGATATACATTTTTCTTTATAGCTGTTATTCGCTCAATCAAATTTTGCACTTACTTAGTTTCCAATATTTTATTGATTTCTCCTTGATTAATTTCTCTACTTCCTCATTTAATTCCTCCAAAGTTCTTCAAGAATATGATTAAGCAGTTAGTGTTGTGAAATGTCTAAAAATTTTCTTATTTTACTGTGGCATTTAAATAACAGCTTAGGTAGACTGAGAAAAATAAATCTAGATTCAAATTCCTTTTCTTTATACTGTGAAACTGTTACTCTATTACCTTTTTCCTTTTCATGTGGTTATTGAAATATCTGGTGTCTTACCATTCTTGCTTATTTCTTGGTAACCCTCTTTTTATTTTGAAAGCTTAGGTATTCTGTTTGATTTGAGTGTTCTTAAGTTATTCTGTGCTGTGTCTTAAGTACATGATTTTTTTTTCCCTCTCATTTGTCTTACACAGCACATTATGTAATTTTTTAAATATTAGTTTTGATCTTGTTCTTTAAATTTAAGAATTTTTTACCATTATTCTTTTTTAATTGCTAAACTATGTTCATTAATTCCATTTATCATCTTTACTTTAAAGAATTTGAACTCCGTAGTTGTCTTGGATACATCTTGTGGGGCCATCCTTCTTAGCTTGGGGTTGTTTATGGTATCTGCTCATGGGAACCTGGTTTGTAAGCCTCAAGTTGAGTTTGAAGAAAGATTGGGAAATGTCTTGAGCATTTTCAATGTACAAAAGTTATCTTATTTATTTCTTTGCTTATTTATTTTATCCATCCTCATTAAGCTATAAACCTTATGGAACAGGGGCTTTGCTTATCCCTGCTATATTCATTGTTCTAAAGATAATATCCCACATATACTATATAATCAAGAAATATGTATTTTAAGAATGAATATGGAAATGATTTCCTATACCAGCTAAAACAGGGAAGGCTATTTTATAGAAATAAACAACCTCACAATCTTGGTAGGTTATAACATGTTTATCATGGACTGTCTGGGGGCTCTTATCCCCTCCATTCTCACTCACATACACAGGCTGATAGAGCCCCCTCCACCAGGAGTTTTGATACAGTGTAGAGAAAAGTGGTGCTAGAGGAGCTCAGAAAGGTGAACATGGACCAGATCAGATGACCTTTGAAAGCCAAGTTGCAGATTTTGGATTTTATTTTTAGTATGAGCAGATCAAATGGAGAAATTTTTTCCAGTGGAGAATTTTATGAAGAGGAATGACATTGTATGATTTACCAGATTACACTGGCTGTTGTGTAGGGAACGGATTGAAGACAGGGGCAATAGTAGAATCGAGATATCCACTACACAGGCTCCAGCAGCATTTCAGGTGAGGGATGATTATGGCTTAGAGAGAAGTGTGGCACTGAGAGGTAAACAGAAGTAGATGGGTTTGGCATATGTTTTGTAAGTAGAATTTACAGAGTTCTCATAAAGGATTGAAAATGGGGGAATAAAAGTAGTCAAGGATGACACCAAGTTTCTTGGCTTGAGCAACTGGTAGATGCTGGGGTATTTTGCTGGCAAAGACAGGGTCAGAATACGTTTGTGATAAGAAATCAAGAATTCTGTTTTGAATACCAAGTGGAGGACCTATGAGTCATTTAGAAATCAAATAGCCAGAGATCAGGATAGAAGTAATAGATTTGAGTTCATTATCATATAGATGATAGCTATAGCAATGGGGCTTGCTAAGATTACCTTGGGAAGAGAAGGAGCCTGGAATTATGACTTGGATATTAAAGAGAAGAAGAGGAGATGGGGAGGAAGACTAATTAGAAGTAACTATTGACGTGAGGGAAGAGTATGGTGTCAAGGAAACCAATTTTGGACACTGCTTTACAAAGTAGGGAATATTCATGTGTTTTGAGAGATAGTAAATAGCCAAATAGGAAAAGGAAAAAGAAATGATCACTGGTGACCAAAAAGAGCAATTTCAGAGGATGATGGGAATAGAAGCCTGACTGGGAAGGGCTGAGTCCTGAAATTAGGTGGGAAGTGGAGTTTTAGTATAGAAAATTCTTTCAAGACCTACTGTTATGAAGAAGAACTGAGGATTTAAACAAATTGTGCAAAATGTCCTATTTCTTTTCTCCTTTTGTCAAGGAGGAAATTAAGAGTTTGGCTCATTGGGTGCCTGGGTGGCTCAGTGGGTTAAGCCTCTGCCTTCAGCTCAGGTCATGGTCCAGGGTCCTGGGATCGAGCCCCGCATCAGGCTCTCTGCTCAGCAGGGAGCTGCTTCCCTTCCTCTCTCTCTGCCTGCCTCTCTGCCTACTTGTGATCTCTGTCTGTCAAATAAATAAATAAAATCTTTAAAAAAAAAAAGAGTTTGGCTCAAGTGAAAGAATGAGGAAAGGAAAAAAAATAATACACAGTGAGATTTTCACAAAATCAAACAGAAGTAATAAAGTAGTTGGTTATCTAAAAATTTTTAGGTATAAAGTAGTGGTTCATTGGGGAAAGAGTTTTCATTTGTTTTGCAAAAAAACCCAAGAAGCTATGTGACCAATCAAATTTGGGCATTTGTTCATTATTTTATATTACTATTAAAATGCTGTAGGTAATTTTCAGCTATATATAAAAAACTAGTGAGATAACTATATTCTTACAATTTAAGAATTATCACATGCCAATAAAACTATTAAATTACAATTTTAGGCCATGAAAATGAATAATTTAAGGCTGTGAGGAGAGCTTTCACTTTAATAAGTTCATAAGGTGTCAAACTTTGCAATTTATTACAGATTCTCCAGCTAATTTGCCATAATTAATGTGAATGAAAAATATTTCATTGCCTAAATATTCTGTTTATATATTCCTTTATAATGATGAAACAAAAGGACTAATTTGTTAAAGATGTTCTCTAATTGATTCCAAAGGGAATACTTAGAATATAATTTGCTGACTGGTTTCGTGCAATTCCTGATTTCCTGCTACTCAATGACGTACATAATTTTACAATGACAAAACAGGATAATCATGTAGTAATGTGATTCCCAAGCACCAGAGTTCCCAGTGGATTTTCACTACCAACTGTGTAATTTAATAAAAAGAACACTGGAGTTAAGATTTCTAAAGGTGCCAATAAAAACAGGTCCGTCTGGCAAAGTAGAGCCTTGCCACCAAGCATACAGACCTGGGAGAAGGTAGGCAGATGAGATAGATAGATGATAGATAGATAGATGGAAAGATAGAGAGATAGATAATAGATTGATTGATTTACAGAAAGATGCACTAACATTTATTGCCAAATATTTACCTAGTTGGGGAAAAGGAAATTCCCCTACTTCAAGAGAGACTAGGCTTACAGATCTCTTCACTCAATACCAAGTACAATACACATTGTTAGGTATTAAGGGGAAAGGATTCCACCACCTACGAGGGGTTGATGACTTTATCTGCTTAGGAAAAAGACAAAAATTCTACTCAGCACCTTCTTTTAGGATGTTCCCTGAGTGTCCTCATGGCCCTCATTGATAACAACCAGGCACTTGTTGGCTGTGTTATATATATGTGCAAGAAAACAACTCATAAATCCCTTTGGTCATAACTCATAATTCAATATAGGTAAATTGGCTTAAATTTTAGCTACTATCCTACAGCTAAATTACGTTCTCTTATTACTGGTTTAGGACTTGTATGTTTTAACAATGGAGGAGGGAATTTGGAGGCAAAGCATTTGTTTGAAGAGGCAAGTCCCATTAGGGTTTGTTTGGTTTAGGTTGGATTCTTGGGAGTTCCCCACTCACAATTTACTTACAGAAATAAATTACCATGTCTAAACCTTAATTTGTCAGTGGAAAAACAGTGATAGAATTAGGAACCTTGTTTGACATCCCCAGCAGGATGTTTGTGAGACCTTCAATGACAATTCTATGAAGATTCTTAGCTAAATTCATACCACTTCACCAACAGGAAGCAGCTTTAAGCCTGCTTCATTTCCAGTATTCAAACATTAAAATTCTAATCACATTGGATATTTGTTACATTATAACCCATTTGAAGGGTAATAACTCCTACATTTTATGACCCCAAAGAAAACTTTAGTGAGCTGTTCATAGAGCCAAAACTTCTCTTAGCTCTGAAATCATGATGGGCAGAACAAATGTGGGCCCATGACATGGCCCTGACATTAGGAAGTAAACATCACATGATGTCATATGCGTAGAATATGAAATGTGAAAGCCAAGCCATTCTTTAACCCTACCTGTCATATGTTAGGCCCTGTATTAATGTGCTCTGCCAAGATGGGGTCTTTGCTACTAAAGAGACATGAGAAGTTTGGACTAGATCCAGAAGAGAATGTGACAATTATTAATGACTTGGAAAAAAGACCTATGAGGAAAGGTCAAAGAAACTCAGAACTTTGCTGAGAAAACTTAAGTAGCTTCACAGTTTCAAAGTGGGCAATTAACCAGTAGGAAACACAATATCAAGAAGAATAGTCTGGTTGTTAATGTTGTCAGACAGAAGTTTCCAAGGGGCAATGTGGAATCTTATCGGGAGATGACTTGGGGTTTGATGGTCTTTGGTTTGGATAGTTTCAATTTCACCTTATCTCATCTCCTAGGCTTAAGCTTGTGGACCTCTTAAGGTCATTTACAAAAGGGGTGCTCAGGCTTATCTGTTTATTCCCCATGTCAGTTTAGAGTTGGAACCAAAAGGATTGAAATTGAGACTGTTCTTTCATTCTGGTAACTAAATTGTCATTTCCTCAATATAATTTGTTGAAAGAAAAATCCACCCAGTACATACAAAAATCATCTGAATGTTCAATTTTGGTTTTAGTTCTTTCTTTGAGGTACCCTATTTAATGTCCCACATATACTTATTGAACACACCCTGAATTCACCCCATACTTCCTTATAGCTCAGCCTTTTCTTATGTTCTCTTCTCCCCCAGGAATGTCTTTGTTCACCCTTTCCATCTGTTAAAATACTACTATTTTATTTCCTATTCCTCAAGGCCAATTCAATTGGCATTTCCTGCAAGTAAACTTCCTTAGTTTTCTCCTTCCACTCTGTTGGAACTAATCTCTCCCATATGCACATATGGAAGGATAGCTTCTATAGCACTTTGCATTTTATTTTACTTCTGTTTTTGAAAATAGATGCTCAATTATTTATTTGCTTATCTTCTAGAGATAAAGTTCCTTGAGGACAAGAAAAATGAATTCCTTATTCTACTCCCCATAGTGCTGTACATATAATAAATAAGAATATTTCTCAGGGGCGCCCGGGTGGCTCAGTTGGTTAAATGTCTGCCTTTGGCCCAGGTCATGATCTCTGGGTCCTGGGATCAAGCCCTGAATTGGGCTTCCTGCTCAGTGGGGAGTCTGCTTCTCTTTCTCTCTCTCTTTCTCCCCCTATACCCCTCCCCACTACTCATTCTCTCTCTCTCTCTCTCTCAAATAAATAAATAAAAACTTAAAAATAAAAAAAAAGAAAGATTACTTCTCAGGAAAGGTTCTCTGAGGTGATGGACATTATATGCTCTTCAACATTCTTTTCTACGTCACTAGAATGTGCTTAGTCTAAGGAAAGTAATCTGTTTTTCTCCTTCAAAAAATCCATAGAATTTATATCTTCTATTATAATTTTTTAAACTAATTCCACTGAGATATTGGTTCACATTATCATAAACTCTAGACCAATATCCATATTAGTTACCTATTGCTGCACAATAAAGTACCCCCAAAGATTAGTGGCTCAAAATTCTTATATATCACAGTTTTCGTGGGTCAGGAACTGAGGTGTGGTTTAGCTGGTCCTCTGCTTTGTGTTCTCTCACAGATTTCAGCCAGTGTCCATCCAGGGTCTGCAGCTTCATCTGAAGCATCAACTGGGGAAAGGATTCCCCATAGGGCTGTTGGCGAGATTCAGTCTCTGTGGGGTGGTTGGCTTGAGGTTCTTTGCTGGCTACTGGGAAAAGCATCTCTCAGCGCCTTGCTACATTGCCCTCTCCAAAATGTCAGCTTGCTTCATCAAAGCTAGTATAAGAGAACATCTCTACAATGTAAAGCTTCTACCCATCCCATTCCAACTTATTTATTGGGTCTCAAGGCACCTTAGAATATGGGGGGGGGGTGTCAATTCTTCTCCCTCTGTAAGTCCCAGTGATGAACCATAGTGCACAAAGCATGTTTGGCTAAAGATGGTCCTTGACGAAATTCAAGTAAGTTCGAGAAATGTAGCAAACTTTGTAACTCTAGAGTAAAGTCACAAAACAAATAATATATCAAAAGATCTGTCATATAATGCATTTCTTAATTGCGTTATTTTCCAGGGTTTCCCAAATTTGCTTGGTAAGGGACCCTCATAACAACCTACGAAACCACTGCTCTGCAGAACATTCTTCTATAAATACGGTATTAATATAAGAAGTCATCACTTCTGAGAATGCACCCAAAACACAGAGAAAGTGAAAGTACTTGAGAGGACTTTTATTTCATGGAAGCTACTCAGGAGAGCGGGACAGAAAGCTGAGTGGTAGGTAGAAGCAGGCATCGTTGCTCAAACGCAACGATGAGTTCGGTAAGCAGTGGTTCCGGTGAGCTCAACGTCCGGGTGCCTGCAGGAGCTGCATAGCCACCCAGGAAGTCAAATTATGGGTCTTGCTTGTGCAATCTACTTCAAATAGATAAATTATTAGCCTACCTCTTGCAAAACTGGGGCAGAGCCCCATCACTCTTTCTTGCTTTCTGCCCCCCATCCCCCATTCCCCCAGAGGGCTGTGCTTCTCTGATGTAAATAATGCGGAGGAAGGATGGGGGTTGAGTAGAGGGAGCAGTACCCTAAGGCCCTTCCAGCAGAGGACCCGAAGGTGTTTTAGACGGCTCTGAAATGTGCTGAGCCATGACCAACTGCCCACCAGCCGCCGATTTTATCCTCCAGTGAGACTTCTTCCCTTCTCCCTCCAAAGCACGGGCTTAATAAATTGTTCTGGAAAACATCAAAGTTATTTGAAAAGGTCCATTATGGCATATTATTCCTTTATGCAAAATGGCTGTTTAACAAGATTGCCTCCTTGAACTTTTCACATGAATAAGAAAGCCAATCTCATTTGCTAATGGAGGCTTTACAGCAGATCCTTTTGCTGCCCTTGTCTCTCTTTACCATTATTTTATGGATAATAATTTACAATTTGTGTAAGCTATGGGGGAAAATACCCTAGAGCATAGGGTGACATTCTCGGTACTGCCATATGGTGTGAACATCCCTGAGGCACATTTCAAAGAAGCCAGCCCCTAGCTGGTTGGCAGCTTGACGGGAAGTGGAGAAGGGCAGGTGATCTTCGCCCCCAAGGTGAGGCCGTGGCTAACTTATCAGCTCCCAGCCTTTGCTCAGAAACTCCATTGATAAGATGCTGTTTGCATCTGTTATCGTTAAGAAGGCAGAGGATTCATAAGGAAGGACCGTGCTGTTGTCACCCCAGATCTGAGCACAGAGTGGATGATGTGGATAATTAGGCTTCTGCTGCTGCTAGTGATTATTCAAGCGAATGAGGGGATAGACAAGAATGAGCAGTAGAAATATCTTCGTAAGAAACAATGGACAGAATGGGGTCCTTGCACAGCACTCAGATCCTAAGTAGACAGCACCTGAGTATAGGCACCATCTATAGAAACGAATTCCTTGCCATCATGGGAGATGTTTTATATTCTCTATTTGGGGAATTCCTATGTAATTTTGTGTTCAGTGAATGAATTCCCTTTGAGCAGTAAGCAAAGATGTTTTCAATTGCTTTTAAGAAGGGGAAAAAGAGAAGGTTGTCACAGATAGCCCTGGTTCCCTGGGTAGGAAGAGAATAAAAAGAGAGAGAATTGAATTAACTACTCAGGATATAATAAGACAGAAAGGAAAGGAAAAGGAAGTTAAGGAGGTTGGGAATTTAATTTTTTCCAAAAGTGATGTGAGTATTTGAATGATCTCTGGGATGTAATTTTGGGGCAAGTATACAAGACAAAAGTTAAGTAACTTAGCTTTTATTTTGGTTTGGTTCTTCTAGCCACAAGTGCGAGTAACAGAATAATATTTTGGGAGAAAGGGAAGGGTTGCATAATTACTAATGCATCAAGATTTTCATTAGGGTGAGAATGTTTATTTCTGTTGTAAAACTTACCTTTATTCACAGGTAAGTAGAAAGACACGAAAAAAATTCTGTTGACTCTGACTTTGAGTACTTTATAACAATTGTTATTTAATCTCTTTGGTTGTCAGTTTCTTTGACTCTGTGAAATGTACCATCTTGTTCATCAGAGGCCACCTTAATCATGGAAAGAATTGCCCACATCAGAAACTATGAGCCTTGGGTAGGAGCCAGAAAGCAGGGATATATTTCATTCCTGCAGCTTCTTTTGGAGAATTTGATACTTCTTCAAGATTAGCATGATATAGCACCTGGGTGGCTCAATGGGTTAAGCCTCTGCCCTCGGCTCAGGTCATGGTCTCAGGGTCGTGGGATCAAGGCCCGCATTGGGCTCTCTGCTCAGCGGGAAGCCTGCTTCCCCTCTCTATCTTTGTCTGCCTACTTGTGACCTTCTCTCTCTGTCAAATAAACAAAATCTTAAAAAAAAAAAAAAAAGATTAGCATGATATACGATAACAAATCAAAACATCAGAAAACAAAATATGCCTTTCATTCTTCAATCAACCTTCATCCTTGTAGAACTACTTCAATTAAGAGTCATAACTGGTTTGATAAAATAGTAATTATAAAAAGAAAACATACCAATTAAAAATAGTTAAAACAGAAAACGGACAGTCTTGAGAAATTTTCAGTGGTATGTGTCTGTGTGTACATGGCCAAAAGATTTTCTCTAGTTGACAGAAAAAATGGGATCAGGAGATGTACCCTTAGAAGACTAGAGATAAAGAACCTAATAGTGATGCCAAAAGCCCCATTAATATGCCTGTGGATTGGGGTGCCATCAGGCAATGATCAAGTTGATTGTCTATCAACATGAAAAAAGGCTGTCCACCCTGTAACAAATCAGGTAGTTGAATATTGCTGTGATTTACTCAGCAAAACAATGACATCACTTAGCAAAAAGGTCATCATTTAATGTTTTGCATTTTGTTTACCTATGATTATAATCAAAAAGTACCAATTA
Organism: Neogale vison; assembly: GCF_020171115.1. NCBI lineage: Eukaryota > Metazoa > Chordata > Mammalia > Carnivora > Mustelidae > Neogale > Neogale vison. The sequence goes on from NC_058102.1 coordinate 116,199,878, forward strand.
CCCCTCATATTGGTTAATATGGTGGCCCAAGTTAATTCAAATATTCATTGAGTACCACTTACATGGAAGACTTAATACTAACCACTGTGGAATATACACACTCACACGCACACACACGCACACACACACATACACAAACTGAATAAAACATAAATCCTGCTTCTGGTTTCTTAAAATGTATGGATACTTTTCTCAGATGACAACTTGAAAGGATTATTCCCATGGTGGGAGTACTTTGTATTACATAATTTATGTAATCCTAAAGAGTCTGTATGTAAATATTCACAAACGGGATTATATTTTAAATGCTCAAGAAGAGTTTTCTAATTTAAAAATTGTAAATTGTTTTACAAAAGGCAAAGAAAAGAAAGGGCAGAGAAAGAAAGAGAAAGAAAAGAAAAACTTCCAGTAGTTTCAGCAGTCCACATTATTTGTAATTTCTGAATTTTATTCTTATTTAAAAGAGAGCACACTTGTTACCTTGTAGTGAAATTCCAGTTTTTAAACAAACAGCAAAATACATCCAACCTTTTTTTTTTTTTAAGTGTAACATAAACTCATCTTTTCACAAACGCCAAAAATGTTCCCCGAACAGTATTTACCACAAAGGAACCTCATAAAAAGCAAAAAAGGTTCCTTTCACATGAGGGATAATTTCTAGTACATGGTATGACAAAGAAAATGTTTACTACTTGCCCATTTAAAGAAAATGTCTTTTGTTCACTATGTAGGACAGTACCTTTATCCTGTACTATTAAAAAGATAAAAGCAACAGAATACATTTATACTTCTCTCTTAAGAAAGAATGTTTATTGAAAAATTTTTTTTCTCTCTTAAATGAATGTGGAAATATGAAAAATGTAATTTAAATGAACTTTCTTTTCAGTAGCCAAATGTATATATTTCCTGACACAATGCTAATTTATACTACTATAGGGTTTGTTTGTTTTTTTTTTTAAACACAAAGAACAAGCAAACATTGCTGGTTGCTGTTGATATATATATGTAGTATACAGACATGAAGGCTTGTGTCAAAGTTTTAGTGTGAAAAAATATTAGAATGCTTTCTTATCATTTATTCTGATGGCTATGAAGGTCAAAGAAAGATCAATCCACGGAGGCCAGTCAAGTTAGATGTAATTTAATTAGACTTGTCTAGATCTGAAATATCATCTAATCCACTTATTGCTGGTGGGGAGATATGTGTATCTGTATTTGTCAAAAGTGATTATGTACTTTTATAACCTGCAAAAAATTGTACCACAAACCCTATGAAGAAGACAGCCCTACAGAAAAAAAAAAAGAAACTGGCAGTATTTAATGTCATGCTCCATATTAAAGTGTGACAGCATTTCTTTTCTTTCAATAAAAAAACTGCATCACGAGAACCACAAGGGGCCAGTTAAGAAGTGTTAGGCACACACAGCCCCCTGCCACCTAAAGGAAGCCGACTTGTCCAACGGACAAGGATGACGTCACATGGTGTTTGGGTTCCTCCCAGCAGGTTACATTTCAGTGTCGTGTTAGTTGCTGGTGTCATAGAACCTACTGTGCTGGAGAGAGGCCAACATGATTCATCGTCACCAGTCACCCTGAGCAGGGGAGTTCAAGATGTGGGACTTGCAAGTGGAAATGGGGTGTAGAGGCTCTCAGGCGGGATACAGAGCTTGGGACTCCAGAGGTTTTGGGGCGTGCTAAAGCTCTCCTTCACCATTTCACAGGACGACATGTGAGTGGTCACTCCGAAAGGCTGTGTCATTCATCTGGGTGGCCCGCCCCGGAGGTTCTGTGCATGCCCGATGGGCACAGCGCATCTGTCCCGTTATTCCCTCTGTAATTCCTAAATGCTCCTGCCGTCAGGGCCCCTTAACCGGGAGAACATCTGTGTTATGGAAACCTTGTCATTTTCTCGACTCCGTCTTTCTTTTCAGGCACCAAATCCACTGAGAAGCTGATAAGAGAAATTATAATTAACAATAAATAAGTCTCCTCAGCAGGAAAGTCCCTTATTCTCAAGGCTTCTAGATGCATTTAGTAACTAATTGCATAAGTAACTCTGTCACCTGTGACCTTGCATGAGACCTCTCTTTATAAAGAAGGCTTCACAAAGTTAGTGACTGGGTTCCAGGAAACAGAGTTGCTGGAGAATTTCAGTCCTGCCTTTAAGAGTTTTCAAAGTGTGGACGTACGTTGCCTAGAGCTCAGCTCCAATGAGGTTTGAGGCTTTTATTAAATTATCCCCATTTCATCGAGCATTTTCCTGAGTCCTGCAAACCTCTAAGTGAATATAATGTTAGCCTTACCTTTTCTCTCAGGCATGTGTGGGGCGGAGGGAGAGAAGGGCACGAGAGAATGAGCTTCGAGTTTATTGGACCACAACCTTCTGAATGGGCCTCACTGTGGACAGGGACTTTTCATCCCTGAAAGGAGGGTAAAATGGTCTAACTTTTTCAGATCTGCATTTCTTTTGCAGTCCTGTATCTAAAGAGACAAGGTTTGTAAAAGTTGAGAACTATTTTTTTTTTTTTAAATGAAACAAGAAGACCATATTTAAATGGCAACAAAGAAGGGAAGCTGTTACGCCATTCCCATGATTGGCTTCCAATGGAGCAACCGGAGCGGAACAGAACTTAAGGGCTTCGATTTGAGTTCCAGATTGCCATATGGGTTCAGATGAAAGTTAAAGTCAACGAGTTGGCTACTTTTCAAATCAGATACATGAAGATTTAGTAGGAACACAGGGGTGGGCTTAAAAAATATACTTTAATTAAAGATCACAACATGTTTTCCACAGCTTTTCTGTGTTTAGGATTGGCAAGCCCCTGATGAGTCCACGCTAATGACCACGGACAGAAAGAAAACTACTTGTGTCTCGTGTTTTTATAACAGTGTTTATAGGCTTCTTGTATGGTGCTTATAAATTTATGGTAAAAAGATCTTGATATGTAGCCCCAGACCAGGTTTTGAATCCCAGGCGTGCTACTCACTGTGTAATGTTGGACAAGTTACTTAACTTCTTCTTCTTCTTCATTTTTTTCTTTTTTTAAGACTTATTTACTTATTTGAGAGAGAAAGAGAGTGTGTGAGCAGGGGGAGGAGCAAAGGGAGAGAGAGAAACCCTCAAGCAGACTCCACAGTAAGCACAGAGCCCAGGGTCAGGCTCAATCTCATGACCTGGAGATCATGACCTGAGCTGAAATCAAGAGTCGGCCACCTAACCAACTGAGCCATCCAGATGCCCCAACTTGCTTAACTTCTACAACTCCCTAGTGTTCTAGCTATCTGATGCAGTATAGCAAGCACCCCAGAACTTGGGGATAAGGCAACAACCACTTTGTTATGCTCATGGATTCTGTGGATTAGGAATTCAGTCAAGCCACAGCAGGGATGAAAGATGGAGGATACAGACAAAGGAATCACCTGGAAGTTTTATTCAGTATCTGGGTTGGGATAAATCTTAGGCTGGCTCAGTGAGGACTGGTACCCAGAGCCCCCAGCCATATGCCCTGGGCTTCCTCGAAGCATGGCGGCCTCTTGGTGTACTTCCAAAGTGATGGTTCTGGACCCCACGAGCAGATGTTCCAGAAGCCAAAGCAGAAGATGCATGGCCTTTTAAGGCATTTCGTCACTTGGGCTGCACTCTATTCTTCAAAGCAGTCACAAGCCTGCCTGGATTCAAGGGGAGAGGATATAGACCCCACCTCTCAAAGAGGATATCCAAGAATATGTGGCCATGTTTAAAACCCACCAATACAAACTTACAGGAACTGTGAGAATTAAACAAGAAAATATAAAATATTATCATAGTACCAGGGAATTAACAGCAGCTTTGTAGATGGAGTTCTGTTTAGTATCCTATTGTGGTTACCACAGAACAAATCTTCCCCATCCAAATAGAAGCTCCCCCAAGACAAGGTCAGGTGGAATTTCATGAGGTTGCCCTATACTCATGCCGTGCCCAGACGCATGCTCCATACACCCAGCTAAACATTTACTGCTCTGTTTTTGGTTACAGGCCTGAGACTGTGAATGGATTGTTATTTTTGGAATCTTGTAGGAAGCAATGATACCCAAGATAGGTTATTAAGAAATATTGTTCATACCCCAAAGCACTTAAAGTGGTACTTTAGAATTACTGACAAATTACCATTTGGACATTTATATCAATAAGTGTGCCAAGGCAATGACTTAATTTCATGAATATATAACTGCATAATTCTTTTCAAAAGAACTTGGATCCTTTATTGTCACTTACCAATGCTGTTTGGTTTGCCTTAAGAACATAACTTTTCCTTAAGTTTTTGTTGTTGTTGTTTTAATCCACACTGTCTGAGATTGTGCAAACCAATGAAAGGAAAGGTTAGACAGGAGAATTTTCTGTCCAAAATGAGTTTGCACAGCTGTGAGCAATAAAATATAGCAGCCATGGCAACCCTCTCCAGTGTCCCGATAACACATCTGAAATGAGGTTATTAGAATTATTAATTCACATTAGTGGCTATTAAAATTATTACCTGCAGATTTGCTGCCTGAAAATCCTTTTTGTGTGTGTCAGAAGAAAGCCTTGTTTCCAAAGGGATCTAGATACTTAAATAGATGCAATCTATTGTGTGTGAGGCGTTAGAGGAAGACCAGTGGATAATAAAGCTCGCAGTGACATTGGGATAGCTGCCTTGTGAGGCAAGGAAAGCAGATGTAACGCTTTGTTCTTCTGATGATGGCAAAGGACCAACAGGGCTCTGATGGCAGGAACGATAACTGAAAGCTCCTGAATTCCCAAGAAGGTATTACTTAAAATCCAACCCAGTGTGGGCTGTTTCATGAAATTCTGAGTGGCATATAAAATAGTCTACCTTGGTGAGGCAAAAACAAAATCAAGAGAAATCAGCTGAAAAGTAAGCCATTTGTAAGGGGGTTATGGGGATTCTCGGAGAGCCTATGGAGACTTGGCTAACTCCCTTCCATTCCCCATTAACTCAACTCAAAAAGCAGATGCCTGCTGTTTTAAGCAAAAGAAGAAACACCATTACAGAGAGGCCTCAGTAGGAATTAATCAGGGGAAGCAGCTATACGGCTGAGAAAGAACATTTTATTTATGGAAATGAGCAGGAAAACACACACACATAAGGGAAAGAAAATATACAGGTATAGGGCAGAGCCTACCGTGGGGAGAGAAGAGCTGCCTCCCTGTAGCTCACAGCCGCCATGTAAGTAGTGTGTGTAGAACCAGACATCTGCGGGAGTGTCTTCCTGATGACCACGATGCCCCTTAGTCTCTGGAGCAAGAAGGAACTCCTTTCAGTCATGCAGAGTGTCAAAGAAATGAGACGCACAGATAAGAGGGCCTACGTCCCTTCCGAATTCCGTTCTCATGAGTAAAAGAAGTCCTGCACACTTCTGCCTTTTTGATTCAGCTCTGCTGGGTTCTTCACCCACGCTGAAGCAGTCTGCTCTTGGCTCAAGGATAGTGGTCAGCCAGAAGCCACACTGCCAAAAGAGGGGGTCTTTCTTTTTTCTTTTAACTGAGGTATAATTGGAGCACCTGGGTAGCTCAGTCAGTTACGCATCTGCCTTCAGCTCAGGTCATGATCCCAGGCTCCTGGGATCAAGTTCGATACCAGACTCGCTGCACCATGGGGAGCCTGCTTATCCCTCTGCCTCTCTCATGAATAAATAAATAAAATGTTTTTTAAAAGACAAGAAAAGAAGAAAATCTATTAATTGAAGTATTAATAACTTAGAGTATTTTAGTTTCAGGTGTACAGTATAATGATTCAACAATTCTATACATTTCTCAGTGTTCACCGACGCAAGTCTTCCCCTATCACACCCAACCCCCATCCGCTGACCTCCCCTCTGGCAGCCACCAGCTTTTTCTCTGCATTTAAGAATCTGTTTTGTTGTGGCCATTGTTGTTGCTGTTTGTCTCTTTTCTCTTTCTTTGTTCATCGATTTGGTTTCTTAAATTCCACATAGGAGTGACATCATATGGTATTTGGTATTTTTCTTTCTCTGTCTAACTTACTGCATTCAACATTATACCTGCTAGGTCCGTCCATGCTGGTGCTATTGCGAGACGTCATTCCGAAAGAGGGAGCCTTTCGGAGCCATTGCATAAAGCACCAGTAGAAATTACAAGGGTTCTATCTCACCCTGCTCTGAGGCGACAGAAGCAGTGGTTACAGGAGCCAGGAGACTGGGGTCACACGTCATTCATAACTCCAGCTGCCACATTGTCCAACCAGAGCTTCCGACGCGTGATCCGCAGAGGACTTGGGTGTCACTCCCAGATTCTCAGAGCAGTCTGAGTCATAGACATTTCAGAAGTCAGAATGCTGAAATTTCTGGGACATTCCTATGGTTTGTGGGATGATTTGATAATACGTTTGAAATTGAATCCTGCCTGGAAAACCAGAAAGTATGTTTGCTCAAAGAGGTCACACACAGAGACTCTCCAAATAGGAATTTGTCATAGAGACTGACCTCAAAGAACTTGCACCCAAGGAGAAGAGCTTCCATGAGATTTTCTCATAGCAGAGACCAGATCTTACCTGTCTAGAGTAGGTACCTGCAAAACTCAACTGATTCATAATTCCACTCCAACTAACAAGTAACTATTGAGTACTTTAAAAATAAATGATGATTGCTCTTAGTATTTTGAAATCACATAGCCTTAAAGTTCTTTACCTACCGGCAAAAATGCCACACCTCTTTGGTGGCACTATATGATAAAAGATTTTTTTAAAGGATTAACTGCTTGACAAACTTGCGCATAAAGATGGCTCAGTCTTCCACTTGGCTTGATTTTCAGTTAGCTGGCTTTCTTAATCACAAAAAACACATATCTGTTTTTTCTGATTATAATTCAAATGTCACATCATGCAAGAGCACAAAAGTAGAATATGAATACTATTCAAGAAATCACCACCTACAGGTGACCACTTTCTAATTCTTTTCCTGGTGTGTGTGTGTGTGTGTGTGTGTGCACGTGCACATGCACGCACATTTGTGTGTGGGTCTTGTTCTTGGTGTCTTTAAAACCTGCCTCTTTGTCTCTTGATCAGTATCCTCTGCATCCACTTAGATTCCAGATACCGCAGGCCCTCAGCATGAGTCCCATAGGGTTCTTTTCTTCAATCTCAAAAATTCTGATACAGCTTCACCAACAGCTTTGTGCATCTCGGGCTGCCAAAGTCATACATTGTGTTTACTTTTGGGTCATCAGTCACTTGATTTATCCGTTCCCTGCCCGTCTTATCCTTGAGCCCTGCTGCACAAGTAAGCATCAGAAACTTCTCGTCTTGTGGAATCTTCACCCACTAATTCTGCCTTGCACTGCTGAGAATAAAAGGATGGGTGGGGGTACTTTTGTTTCTCGAGGAAAAGGACAGGTGGCCTTGGCCATCTGGGTGTCATTTATCCCAGACATTTGCCTCTGATTTCCCAGACGTTTTCCCCAATTTCATCCAGAACACTTGTCCCTTTTCTCTGTCCCTTGCCACCCACTCTCCTGTTCCTTCACAGCCTGTCCTCTGTCACTGTTTTTGCCACTTCCTCTGTACTTTCAAAATCAGTCTTGTGTTTGTCTTGTCAAAATCTTATCCGCCTTCCTTCCAGCTATTTATAAAGTTTTATTCATGTTGCTACATATTTCTCTTTCCCTTTATCCGAGAGTTTTCCCATCCCCTCTCTGTCCTCTCTTTATTGGCACCAAAAGATCACCAAAGATCATTCAGACAAATGCACCGGAAGGTTCCATTTGTCTGAATGGAAGATCCATTCAGACAAATGCACTGGAAGGCACACAGGTGCAGGTGCACAAAAACAGTAATGACCTGGACCATGAAGCCATCTAATAAACTCTCCGCCAATCGTGCTCATGTTCTTCGTGTTTTCACCTCTTGCTAAATTTGACCCTGAAGACGTTTCTTCTGCATTTGCGGAGTGAGTCATGCCCTGGGTGTTGCAATTCCCTCTGCCCCCTATTTCCTAGACACGTCCTCTCTCTGTTCTTGACTCTTCAGTGTTTCGCCTCATACATCAAACAACCAACCTAAAAATGAACCCTGTTTGTTTCCTTTTTAAGACACCTTCTTTCCCTTCTTGACTGTCAATAACACCTCCCCGCTTCCCAAACTTGGGGGCTTATAATCATGTATTATTCCTCCATTTCCTGCTCTGGCCACATTTCATTCCCATGGGACCATCGCTCCACTTCCTGAACAGAAATCTTACAAAGGGAACTCTTTCGTTCTCACTTCCACTCAGACTCCAGTTTAGGCTGAAATAATTTCCTGCTCAACCTGTAGGCAACCCTGACTTCCTACCTTCCTAACTCTCTTGCTTCTCTCTTTTCATTCCTAGGACTCTAACCTCTTACTACCAAGATATTTTGTCAGCCCGCTTCCATAGTTGTACTCCTTTCATGGATCTGTTCTCTTAGGTTTCCTGATTGATTTTTTTTTCCATTTTTCATATACAATTCAGTATTTCATGGTATTTGTGGGGTCCTCCTTTTTATCTTACCCTGGACCACCTTTCATTCCTTTCCTGCATCCAGCAACTGGCTCTCAACTGGTACCCTGGTACAGCGTCTTTTAGCTTGTAGATTTATTTCATTTTAACTCATTTGACTGAAGGCTTCAGCACCACCTTATACCTATTTTACATACTGTATCCCCTTCTAGAACAGTTTGATTGCAAATAATAAGGATGCCCTAGATTTTGTCCCTATATGACAAATGATTTCTAAGCACTTCTTTTTTTAATTGAACTTCAAGTTAGTTAACATATGGTGTAGTATGGGTTTCAGGAGTAGAATTTAGTGATTCGTCACTTACATAAAACACCCAGTGCTCATCCCAACAAGGGCCCTCCTTAATACCCGTCACCCATTTAGCCCAGTCCCCCTTCCGCCTCCCCTCCAGCAGCCTTGTTTTTTCCCTTAACCGTAGAGCCTCTTATGGTTTGCCTGCCTTATTTTATTTTTCCTTCCCTTCTAAACTCCTCATGTTTTGAATCACAACAAGCAATGCCACAAGGCGTCATTGTTATTATTACTTTAAGAAGGTTCTGAGACCTTGTACAGGAAGGAGGAAGTGGGACGACCGGGGAATAGTCTGGAGGAAATGTCGGGTCGTGGAAACTGCTGTGGGGATTGCATGGGACGCTTCCGAAGACCCAGGTAAAAGCAGAAGCTGGAGAAAGATCGTCTCAGTAGCTTCCCAGGGAGTTTTCATGCACTGACAATCACAAGGGTGTCTCCATGCCTCACTTAATGGAGAAGGTACTTGAGACTTTGGGACTGATGTGTCTAAGTTGGGTGGAGTTGGACTGGTGCCAGGCAAGCACGAGGACGGTGAAACCAACAGCCTGCTTCCTGAAATCTTTCCCTTGGTTCCAGGGAACGAAGGTGTTTACACTAACTCTTCAGCTGGAAAATCCTTTTGAGTGCTATAGCCGTGAAGACCTATGTTTCCTCCAGTCCATCTTAAAGCTGTTCATTCATCACGTCATGATCAATGCAACGCATTCACTTTCTGCCTTTGACTTTGGACTCTCAGGTATCACCTGCAGCACAAAGATGGGTTGAAATGGCTGATGCTGTTCACCTGTCACGACCCAACGCTCAGTGTAAATGTTACTTCCTGGAAGAATCAGGGATTGTCTTTGCGTTGCCCCAAGCTGGGTCCCTCAGACCACTCCTGGGGACTCCGTCACAGTTGCCTGCACTGTTTCACCTCTTAGATTTTAATACATATTAGCAAAATCTAAATGAGATTTTTCATTGGGGTAATTTCAGCTTCTTCCCCACGACAGGCAGGGAAAGCAGCAGGACGCTTTGCCAGCTGCAATTTTAGTGCTTTGATGGAAGGATGCAAACTCACTCTTTATCCCTTTATGGATCACAAAGGCCTGAACTAATTAGTACTTATTAGAAAGCCAATTAGAAATACATTTTATTTCTCCATGTGGTGTAAATGGAATATAGCAAGGTTGATTGTGGACTGAGATGAGCTCTAGAGTACTAATGCAGGAACACACGCGCGGGGTCTGGAGAGCACTGTGCGGAGAGTCAGGGAGTTTGCTCAGTAGGTCGAGGAGCATGAGCTTCTCCTTTGCACACACGAACTGGACCCAAGACTGTGTTGGCTCTAGAGCTAGTACCCCTATGCTTTGGGTAATCAATATCCTTTCCCAACTTCGATCCAGCATTCCTACAGGTCCGTCTTCCACAGTATTTCTTTTCATTCACATGTTGTTCATTCTCAAACCGACACAGCCAGGATTTTATACAACTGACTTTAGACACCAAGGGCTACACATATGCAATTGTCTGTTTTTGAGAACCTTCCATCTTGTCATCAAAGATGACAGGTTCCATCTTTGAGAACCTGTCATCTTCCATGACAACCGTCTCATTGGGTTATCCAAAGGTGAACAGTCAAGGTTGATCTATCCCGCCCTCTCCCTTTAACCACTCCATCATGTAGTGACCTCAAATGTGTTCCTGATTTTCTGCCTAGGAATGCCTGGCAAATTAGCTAGGTGATGAATTCAAAGGAATCAGATCCATAGTCCTCTATACATTTCCCATTCATTCCATTGCTATTAAATGTTAATGACCTTTTATCAAACATAAAATTCATTATATGTCTACATATGTGCATTTCTCTCCATTTGTCCATCCATATCTGTATCTATACAACTGTTTCTTTTCCTCTTTCTGTCTCTTTATCTCTCTTTCTCATGGGTACACACTTTAATCGAAACCAATATGGCCTGGGAAGTTGGGAAGGAGATGCCTTTTCCTGTCTTAGGCCTCCTTTTGATTCAGACTCAGTAAGGAAACCGTCTCCAGCCTTCCACTCACAACCTTGATCTGTATGTGTTTATGTTAGGTGTCCCTTCTTCCCTCATTAGATGCAGTGCTTCTAACTAGCCAGCACTGTGCCCGGATGGCAGTGGATATCGTAAACTCAGCAACCTCCATGCGAACAAAAATTATTTGCTAATTATCAGAAGTACTTGCTCAGGAACTTGGTTGTGCCCCACTGCTACTGCCGAGCTGACTAAGCCATCTGCTAGCCTGCTTTCTTTTATTGTACAGTTTGGGGCCTCCCGTGTGTCATTCTGAAAGCTGCCACCGCTACTCCCTAAATTACTTTCCACTGCTCGTATTCTTTATTGCCTTTGTCTTAGTTTAGAATCTTAGATTGTCCCCATTCTTCACCTGCCTTTGAGCTTAAACAAAATTGGCCCAGTTGTATGGGTCACCCTTTATGGTCATTCACAATTAAATGAAAGCCCTAGAACAGGAAGGTCTAATAAGACGGTTGCTTATTTTATCCTGTAATAGCAATGCTTCTGAGGGGGAGTGGGTACGGACAGATTTTCAGGGTTTGTAACTCTAAACTAAAATGCCCAAGAAATTCCATTACCCATAAAGTACAGAATAAACAGACATCCACAGAAAGAGCACATTCCTTATGCCCCTAATATTGCCTTCCACACGCTGGCTACCTGGCTGACATTTACACTGGCATTTTCTTCTAGTTTTTCCATGAGATTTGCTTCCTCCCCTCTTCTAGGCATCTCCCTGGTATCCGTTTGTTGTAATTCAAAACCTGTCACGTGTTTCTTCTTATTCCAGGTGCCAAGTAACACATGGAACCTCATCGGTCCATCAGATCAACTCTTCCTTGTCACGCCAGGAGGGTATCCTCTGCTTTTGTATCCGCGCTCGTAGATCCTCGTTTTAAACAATCCAGGGTTTGCGCCCACCTGGTGCTGATGAATGAGCCTTTGATTCTTGGAAGAAAAACCCGAGACTAGAGTTTTGAGTTGTTCCGGTTCCAGAGATGTTTCTAGCATTCCCCTGTCCTCAAAGCCCTGTCTAATACAAAGAATGTTCCAACAGAATCTAAGATCATTGGCCATGAATTAAAAGTGTAATTCTTTCTTTTTCCAAAGACTCTGGGGCATTGGCATGCTCTCACAATGAACTTCCCAACTGTGCAACATACTTCACATCATCCTTCTGTGTTACCTATTTTTCATTCTTTTTTATGTCATCCCCAGCCAAGGTCTTAGTTACAATACAGTTTGCTGATGCTGCATTTTTTAAAATACGTTTCTCGGGCACTATTTCGGCTTCTCTCTGTTGGGTTAAGCTCCTGCCTGTCTCTTTGAGACCTGTTCTATAACTTCAGTGCATCATGACTGTCTGTTTTTCCTACACTTTGGGCTTCGAGAAAGATCTCTAAGGCCAATGCCAGCTCCCTCCCCACTTTTCTCTGTTGGGCGATTGGATGGTTATTCCAAAACTTGTTGCCTAGGTCCCCACCGGTCCTGCTGGGACCACCCAGATCCAAGCGTCTTCTGCTCTAGGGATCAGAGTGAGCTCCCAAGGTAAATGTGGCTCTTGGCATTGCAATTTTTCTAATGGAGGGTGGGTCATCAGAGGCTTGTATGATCCCCAGGGAACTAGGACTGTTTGTCAACACTTTCAACACTATCTGAGTAACTAAAAATGCATTTTTGTTATTTATCAGATGTGTTGGATATGATTTAAACTTCCCTAGTTGGTTTCATATCTGGAAATTACACATACATTTTTATTATCTTTGATGGATGTACTGTTTTTTGAATGTGGCAATCCCAAGGAAGTGAGATTATGCCTCAGGAAAATGACTTCTAGCTGTTTCTTCTGTCTTTAGTTCCTTTCGTAGAGACCTGGTCTTCTTGGACTCTGGGCAACAGAAGGAAATACGGCTTTTCCTGCCACCTGAGGTCATCAAGCACCACTTCAGCTGGGGTACCGCCCGGCCAGGTGCTCACGCTTGGACTATGCAAGTCTGAGCAAATCATGAATAATAAAGTGTTCTCTGAATACACACCGTGTGTGCAGCTATGCAACCTGCCTGTAGCTATCCCCCCACTCCTTCCCAGAAAGTGCTTTCAGAACATTTATTTCAGCTTCCCTTGGTCATTCATACCCCACATCAGTTCGGGCGTCTATGACCATGCCTTCCTTCTATCATCCAACTGTGTCGCCACTAGTAACTGTGATCCCTCGATGACAGGCTGACGGCTTTTATCCTCAACCTCAGCAACACTGCCAAGCCAGGACTCATCTTATCCTCCAGAAGAAGTCAGAAACTGCTCCGTGGCTAAAGCTGCCCCTGGACTCTCAACTCTGGAATCTGAATCCCAACGAAACCGCGTGTGAGTCACGGCCAGAGTTTTAATAATGAAAAGTTCCCAGGACTGGTGTGCCAGTGTGGGCAGACACAGACTTCTTCAGCCCTCGTCCTGATGATGACTCAGCTTTTCAGCTCTCGTGATTTGCCGGCTCTTCCCTTGGTCGGCCCAGTTCTCCCTCTGAAACTTGAGAGGAATTAACTGATTAATTCTACCCATGCCAGAAAATTCAACTTCTTCAGCCAAATGTTTCCCCATCCTCACTATTTTTCCTTCTTCCTTCTTCTTCCTTCAAGCAGCAATGACCCTCATGAGGTCACATGTATGTATCTCTTCCCTGGCTTTGGCTAGCTGCTCCTGCTGGAAGAAGCATCTCGAATTCTGGGTGGGGGAGCCTGCATTCTTCCATGACACCCTGCACAAGCCCTGATTTTCTCTGTGGCTGTCGCCCCATCCCTTTCTCTTCTCTCCCACCCCGTCACTCTCCGTGGAACTTGTAGGAGCGGTCTCTCTCCCTCCCTCCTCCTTACAGAGCAGCCATCAGGGTTTCGCTTATGCACGGATCAGATTTTCGAGAACTTGCCCAGCGTATAAAACCTCAATCGCATGACTGGACTTTTAGAGAGATGGTATTTCCCATCCATCCCAACCTGTCACTTCTAGAATGGACAGGGAAACTAAAAAATGGTCAATTTAGTGACAAAACTATTCAGAACAAAACAAAAGTCCTATAATTAAGACATTGAATTACAGTAGCAGTCAGAGTAGCAGTGAACAGAAAGCTATGAACGATCTTTCTTCAGGCGGACGGGCCAAAAGCACGTGGGCATCTTCCTTCCTTCACCCTCACAGATACAGAATTTTCTCAATAAAAAGCTATTAGCTATTGGGATCTTTTTTATTTTTTTCCTAACCGTCTTTCTTTCCTAAGCACTCTTGGTGCCACTAACGCTGTAAACGAGGGTAGGTGAGAATCCCTGCCTGGACAGAGCACTAGGGGCTCGCTAGGAGGAGGAGAAGGCTGCCGCTGAAAAGCCACACTGGCTTTCTGTGTGTCCCCATCACAGCTAGTCAGTTTCCTTGTCAGATAAACAATAATCTCATGGATATTACTCAAAACTCAGTCAATCAAAAACTAGATCGACTTTCCCCCAAAGCTGGCTCACTTTCTCACTATGAGAATTCCCCTCCCCCTCCACCTCCCAGTGAACTGCGGTATAGCCATTGTTGAGTTTACTAAGAACTTCCAGTAGGTCTCCCTTCCTTTGCCCAGATATCCAGTTTGTCACTGCTTTTTAGACCCTCCCTTTCCTCCTCCTCCTCCTTCTTCCCCTTCTTTTTCTTCTTCTTACCCTTTTTCTCATTCTTCTTCTTCTCCTTTGCCTTCATCATCATCGTTGTCTTCTCCTTCTTCCCCTTCTCCTCCTCCTCCTCCTCCTTCTTCTTCTTTGGTGCTTTAATTATTTCACCTCTTGCCACCTTCGATCAGAATTTCACCAACCTACTCCTAGCTTACCACACCTATCTGGTGGATAGGAACTCTGACACCTTGTGTTTCCTGACTCCTTCCTATATTTTGGGGCCACCACATCACATTAACCTCCCGAAACCCTGCTCTCAGGACATCCTTTCTTGCTCAAGGGTTCACCATGGCTTCATTTTACCTATATGCCAAAGCAACCGCACTTCCTAAATTTAAAGATGAACCATGATTTTGTACTCCCTACCTGATTTTTGTCAATCTTTGCTTCCTATTGTTCAATGTTTTTCATTAGATATATGCAGTGCACGATTGACCTGCTGTCCTTGTTCTTTCAAGCATTATATAATGTCCTATTTTTGCCCCCATTAATGTTTCAGCCTTAAATTCTGATTTGTCTTATTAGTATTACCAAGTTAAATCTCTTTTGGTAAATATTTGTATGGTGACTGTTTTGTTTTGTTTACTCCTCTTCATCTGTTAATCTTTCTGTGTGGTTTTAAATTCTCTTTTAGGCAATATACACCTAGATGTTTATGATATTATCCAATTGAATGATTGCTCTCTTTTAATAGATATTTAATTCATTTATTTTTATTGAGAATAACTATATATTTGGACTAATTTTCACCATCTTAGTTACAGTTTTTTTTCCTTGACTTTATTTCACCTTTGCCTTTCCCAGTGCTAAAACATTTCTACATTTTTGTTGGTATGCTTGTTTTCCTCCACTGTTCTTTTTTTTTTATGTTAATTGGTCCAAGTTGTTTATTGATTTGAAAGGCTTTTTAGGAACAAAGGAATCAAACATCACTAGTTTGAATATATAAAAATAGTTGTTTAGGAAGTAAACAACTACTAAACAATTAAACAAGTTGTTTAGTATATATTTATTTATTTAATATTTATATAATATTTATTTATTTATTTTTAATTTTTTATTTTTTATAAACATATAATATATTTTTATCCCCAGGGGTACAGGTCTGTGAATCGCCAGGTTTACACACTTCACAGCACTCACCATAGCACATACCCTCCCCAATGTCCATAACCCCACCCCCGTTCTCCCAACCCCCTCCCCCCAGCAACCCACAGTTTGTTTTGTGAGATTAAGAGTCATTTATGGTTTGTCTCCCTCCCAGTCCCATCTTGTTTCATTTATTCTTCTCCTACCCACTTAAGCCCCCATGTTGCATCACCACTTCCTCATATCAGGGAGATCATATGGTAGTTGTCTTTCTCCGCTTGACTTATTTCGTTAAGCATGATGCGCTCTAGTTCCATCCATGTTGTCGCAAATGGCAAGATTTCATTTCTTTTGATGGCTGCATAGTATTCCATTGTGTATATATACCACATCTTCTTTATCCATTCTTCTGTTGATGGACATCTAGGTTCTTTCCATAGTTTGGCTATTGTGGACATTGCTGCTATAAACATTCGGGTGCATGTGCCCCTTTGGACCACTACATTTGTATCTTTAGGGTAAATACCCAGTAGTGCAATTGCTGGGTCATAGGGCAGTTCTATTTTCAACATTTTGAGGAACCTCGATGCTGTTTTCCAGAGTGGTTGCACCAGTTTGCATTCCCACCAACAGTGTAGGAGGGTTCCCCTTTCTCCACATCCTCGCCAGCATCTGTCATTTCCTGACTTGTTGATTTTAGCCATTCTGACTGGTGTGAGGTGATATCTCATTGTGGTTTTGATTTGTATTTCCCTGATGCCAAGTGATATGGAGCACTTTTTCATGTGTCTGTAGGCCATCTGGATGTCTTCTTGCAGAAATGTCTGTTCATGTCCTCTGCCCATTTCTTGATTGGATTATTTGTTCTTTGGGTGTTGAGTTTGCTAAGGTCTTTATAGATTTTGGACACTAGCCCTTTATCTGATATGTCATTTGCGAATATCTTCTCCCATTCTGTCAGTTGTCTTTTGATTTTGTTTACTGTTTCCTTTGCTGTGCAAAAGCTTTTGATCTTGATGAAATCCCAATAGTTCATTTTTGCCCTTGTTTCCCTTGCCTTTGGCGATGTGCCTAGGAAGATGTTGCTGCGGCTGAGGTCGAAGAGGTTGCTGCCTGTGTTCTCCTCAAGGATTTTGATGGATTCCTTTCTCACATTGAGGTCCTTCATCCACAGTCTATTTTGTGTGTGGTGTAAGGAAATGGTCCAATTTCATTTTTCTGCATGTGGTTGTCCAATTTCATTTTTCTGCATGTGGCTGTCCAATTTTCCCAACACCATTTATTGAAAAGGCTGTCTTTTTTCCATTGGACATTCTTTCCTGCTTTGTCGAAGATTAGGTGACCATAGAGTTGAGGGTCTATTTCTGGGCTCTCTATTCTGTTCCATTGATCTATGTGTCTGTTTTTGTGCCAGTACCATGCTGTCTTGATGATGACAGCTTTGTAATAGAGCTTGAAGTCTGGAATTTTGATGCCACCAACTTTGGCTTTCTTTTTCAATATCCCTTTGGCTATTCGAGGTCTTTTCTGGTTCCATATAAATTTTAGAATTATTTGTTCCATTTATTTGAAAAAGATGGATGGTACTTTGATAGGAATTGCATTAAATGTGTAGATTGCTTTAGGTAGAATAGACATTTTCACAATATTTATTCTTCCAATCCAGGAGCATGGAACATTTTTCCATTTCTTTGTGTCTTCCTCAATTTCTTTCATGAGTACTTTATAGTTTTCTGAGTATAGATTCTTAGTCTCTTTGGTTAGGTTTATTCCTAGGTATCTTATGATTTGGGGTGCAATTGTAAATGGGATTGACTCCTTAATTTCTCTTTCTTCTGTCTTGTTGTTGGTGTAGAGAAATGCAACTGATTTCTGTGCATTGATCTTATATCCTGACACTTTACTGAATTCCTGTATAAGTTCTAGCAGTTTTGGAGTGGAGTCTAAACAGCATCCTTCTAAAGAATGAATGGGTCAACTGGGAAATTAAAGAAGAATTGAAAAAATCATGGAAACAAATGATAATGAAAACACAACGGTTCAAAATCTGTGGGACACAACAAAGGCAGTCCTGAGAGGAAAATATATAGCAGTACGAGCCTTTCTCAAGAAACAAGAAAGGTCTCAGGTACACAACCTAACCCTACACCTAAAGGAGTTGGAGAAAGAACAAGAAAGAAACCCTAAGCCCAGCAGGAGAAGAGAAATCATAAAGATCAGAGCAGAAATCAATGAAATAGAAACCAAAAAAAACAATAGAACAAATCAACGAAACTAGGAGCTGGTTCTTTGAAAGAATTAATAAAATTGATAAACCCCTGGCCAGACTTATCAAAAAGAAAAGAGAAAGGACCCAAATAAATAAAATCATGAATGAAAGAGGAGAGATCACAACTAACACCAAAGAAATACAAACTATTATAAGAACATACTATGAGCAACTCTACGCCAACAAATTTGACAATCTGGAAGAAATGGATGCATTCTTAGAAACATATAAACTACCACAACTGAACCAGGAAGAAATAGAAAGCCTGAACAGACCCATAACCAGTAAGGAGATTGAAACAGTCATTAAAAATTTCCTCCACTGTTCTAAGTGTTTTACACTTTGCAGTTATTTTATGGTAAAAATAAATAAATAACTGTAATGTCTTTTAATCAAATTCTGTGTTATAATTGCTTTTAACTTACCAGTGCATGTAGTTTTTAATATGCTTTTAAATGTTTTTATTCTGATCTTACTCTTGAGATAATTTAACTGGTTTTTAAATCATGCTCACAATTATTTTTCTCCAGCTATTTGTTTATCTGCCATTTTGTTCCAGATAATCTATCTTTTTGGTGTTGTGGTCTTTAAAATTTGCTCTTTATCTCTGATATTTACAAGTTTATTATGAAGTGAATAGGTATAGATTTGTCTTTATATCATTTTCTGGATACATACGATGTACTTTCAATATGAACAGTCATGACAGTCCTTGCTTCCCACCTTTCTCCTCCATTCTCCTTTCCTGGAATTCCTACTAGATGCATATTTGAGCTCTTCAACAGATCTCCCTGTCTCTCAAAGGCTGCTCATGCATATTTTCAAGTTAATTTCTCTCTCCACCCTCTCTTTTGCTGCATGCTGAGTATGTTGTATCTTAGCGATGTCTTCCAAATCTGTGGCATGCTCTTCCACAGTATTGAGTTTATCCTGCCTTTTGAATTTTTATTTTTGTTTAATTACTATATTCCTCAATCCCAAAATTTTAGAATTGGCTCTTTTCCATATCTAGTTTTATTTCTGCATTTTGCTTCCTAATTATATTTTATGTCCGTATGGTTTCATTTATCTCTTCAAGCACCCTAAATGTAGGTCCTGGTCCAGACTTCACCTACGCTGATTTCTTATCCAGATTTTTTTTTCTTGTTTACTGCCTTTCTTACTATTAGGTTTCTCCACAGAGTTTAGAATTTTGTTTTCCTGGTTCATCCTGTTTGGTTGATTTCTTTCCCTCTTGCTCCCCCTAACATCCTCACCCTTTCTAGTCCAAATATTTTGTATCTGCTTCCACCTGGTCCTCAGGTCCTAAGTACATATCCGGACTTTAAAATGGTCATTTGGGGCCGTGGCATTTTGGAGAGAGAAGGGATGTCACAGATGGAATTTCTACTCCTGAGACTGTGCCTTCTTAGCCTTCTGGATTTCCCATTGTCATCATCTCTAGCCCCAAGGCAGCAGTTGATAACACTTTTTCCATATCCTTTTAAGAGCATGGAAAGCCCCATCTCAGCCCCTGGCTCTGGTCTGCATCTCCTGAAAAAAAATTTTTTTAATCTCCTTTACCCTGTAAGAACTTAACTCCCATTGCCTGCTACCTGACCTGGACTCCATCCCACCCATGGCTTTGACCCTGCTTACCACCTTGTACTTTTGTTTCACTTTTGGTCCATGGAAATGCTTAATGGTACTTCAGCTTAGCTATTGTAATTTTCTCATTTAATAATCATTTCTTGCTATTTGAAACTGATGGGAGGTTTGCCAAAGGCCTGCCTACCTACTCTATCTTGTCCAGAGTCCAACATTATTTCCAACTAGTAACCAAAATAAGACCTTTGGTTCACTTAGGAAGCCAAACGCCTCTGCCCATTCTGTTACCAATAGACTTTGTAAGTCCTTTGAGCCTTATCCCAACTGCCTGGTTCTTGGCAGAGAATTCACCAACACTCCCAATCCTTTCACCTTCACTTTTCCTTTGAATTTCCCAAGCACTGTAGATCTCAGGAAAATGGAAATGTCACATCCATAGCTTAAGTGATTTTATGAACTATTTAGAAGGCCCAAACTTTACAATAACTTGTGATTTGCTATTATGCATCTATTTCTATATACACAATATAGCCAAAAGTTCATTTTAGTCATAGGATTAATTTTAATAATGTAGTTTAGTGTTTAGTTCTACACCTAAACAGTTTTAAGCTTTGAATGGGACCACTGTGTTTTTTAATTATATTTTATTGAAGTTCAGAAAGGAGATGAAATGCATTTATAAAGAGTATTTCCAAATCTGGAGGATTTACAAACAT
The DNA here is from genome assembly GCF_020171115.1 of Neogale vison. NCBI lineage: Eukaryota > Metazoa > Chordata > Mammalia > Carnivora > Mustelidae > Neogale > Neogale vison. The sequence continues at coordinate 116,220,103 of NC_058102.1, forward strand.
CTAGAGACATCTTTCATCAATGTTAAGAGTCTACTCATAAAACATTCCATTTGGTACCCAGAGCTTATCCTCTAATTTTACTTAAGAATTTTACTACTATTTTTAGTCCTTCCAGCAGATTATAATCCCCTTGGTGGGTACAGTATGTCCTACAGGGCCTTAAAGAGGGGGACTCAGCTGTTTGTTCATGCAAACCCAGAGTTTGGCACAAGGTTTTGCACACAGATAAAGCTCACCAAACGGTTTGTTGTTTGGTTGTTTGCTTTGCTCCAGTGCACCTCAGTTCATTTTTATCTTCTTCAATCTTATCTGTAGTAGATAAATGAAAATTGGCCAACAAATGCCTGTTATTTGTGAGTGGCTTTGCTCAATGTGATACATAAACTACAATCAGGAGTAGATTCTTAGGACAGGATTCACAGACCACAATGATATTATGAGCCAGTATTTTGGGTTGTTTGCGGGAGCTTTTCGTGTATCTTAAAGCTCCTCAGGGACAAGGTTTTGTCTTCTACTTATTTTTACATCTCCCTTAATGTCTAACAAAGGAACGCATATCTACTGAGTACTCAACAAGCTCCTGTTGCGTGAATGCCACTTTTAGAGACTCCTATGTGGTGAATTTGAGAGCTTGAACAGCTCCCTGGAGAAGACAACCTAAAACGATGGGATTGGGAAGACTGGCATCAGCAGTAAGGTAATACTTTATTATCAGGTGTTGGACTCCGAGACATACTCCTTTGCCAGTTGGATTAGCGTGTGACAAGCCCATCTCCAGTGTTAATATTAAATTCTCTATCTTTATGTGTACCCTTTCCCAGGTCCCCTAAGTCCTATGGCTTGACACTTTCAGATAATGCAAAACAATGGAAATGCTTGGTCTTTGTCTGATTTGTGATTAGTTTTTCCTGGTTATTTTCGTACTTTAGCATTTCATCTGCCTCTCGAGACTTTGATGCTAGGAACATATTTTATTTATCTGAATTTTAAAACGCTACCATCCTTTGTGAGAAAAGATAAGTAAAAGTGCTTTTTGGTCCCCCTGTGGAGCTGTTCTTTGTTTTATCAGTAATGCATGTGCTAGAGAACAACTTTAATGGGATCTGTTCTCAGTGTCTGAAGGACATATGCAGATTGGAATTCATTCCTCAGTGAATTTTCCTCAAGTCTAAGAAGACTGCACTATCCTAGCTCTACCCATGCTTTTGCCTTTGCGTGCTGTGGTAGGCTGAGTAACGGCCTCTGCCCCCACCCCCAAGATGTTCATGTCCTCACTCCCAGAACCCGTGAAGATTACTTGATGTGACAAAAGGGTCTTTGCAGATATGATCAGGCTAATGATCCTGAGATGGGGAGATTATCTTGGATTGTCCATGTGGGCCCAATGTAATCACAAGAGTCCTTAGAAGAGGGTAAGTGGAGAGATATTCAATAACAGAAGAGGATGAGGTGATGTGACAATAAAAGTAGAGAGTGGGGAGCACCTGAGTGGCTCAGTGGGTTCAGCATCTGACTCTTGATTTGGCTCAGGTCATGATCTCAGGGTTGTTAGATCAAGCCCCCGTTGGGCTCTGTGCTCAGCAGGGAGTCAGCTTGGGATTCTCTTTCTCCCTCTTTCTTTGTCTCTCCTACTCAAATAAATAATTTTTTTTTTTTAATCAGAGGGTGCAGTGATACTCTTTAAAGATGGAAGCAGCCACAAACCAGAGAATATAGGCAGCCACTAAAGTAAAAATGGCAAGGAAACAGATTCTCCCCTCAGAGCCACCAGAAGGAGCCAGCCCTGCTGAAACCTTGATTTTAACCCTGTGAAAGTACACTCTGACCCCCAGAACCATAAGAGAAAAACACTGTGTTGTTTTAAGCCACTGAGTCTATGGCAATTAGTTACAGCAGCAACAGGAAACTAATACACGCTCCATATAGCGTCAACATCCAACTTGATTACAGAATGATGCAGAGCCCTAGAAGCTCTCATTTAAATGGATCTAACAGCCACATAGTCCAACAGCCCAAATGCTGTTTGAATTCCTGCTGTGTTATCCATGGCAATGATCACTGGATGGAGAGGGAACCGTCCACCTGGCATGTAGTCCAGTTTAACTCTGACAGCTCCATTCAGGGGTCATAATACATGGTGCAATAGTTTTTCCCAAGAGAACCTTAATGCAATGGACTGAGAGAGTCAGAGATAGGTTTAAGGCTCAAATGCACCTGAGACTCCTCATCTGCCCAATGAGGATAAAATCATACCTTATATGGTTGTTACAAGGATTAGAGATCCTATCAGAATCTCTGGAATGTATGAGTCACTTGCTAAATGATAGGCATCATAATTTTTATTGTGCATTAAATCAATTTCTCCTATAGCTTCACCCAGTTGGGCAATCCATACTTTGCCACTGTACAGGAAAAGTCTAATCCTTCCTCTTACATGGAAAACCTTTCCAATACTAAATATAGCAATGTCTCTTGTGAGACTTTATGTACCCCAGTGAAACCTTTCCAGATTCTTCAGCTTCAGCTCCAATGTCCTGGTTTAAGTCTCCTTCATTATTTTCCAATCTCAAACTCCATTATACACTTAGTATAAAATAAGGCATGAGGTTGAGGATCCATCTGAGAGGTTCACAGCCCCTTTGCTTGAGGAAGACAAGATACAAACCATTCGGTCTACCACCCAGCTGCTATAAGTCAGTGCAGAGGATGGACCTATAGGTGATAATGATAACCAGATGATAAGCTCTGTCATTAAACTGACATTGGAGGGACGGTCTCTTTGTTGCCCAGTGTCCAGAGCATAAGCTAGACTTGAGAAGAAAACCTGATGGTTTTATATATATATCTTATATATATAAATATATATATAAATATTTGTATATATTTTATATATGTATATATGTGTATATGTGTGCATATATGTATGTATATATACATATATGTATATATATGTATACACACATTCACACACATATATATAAAATAAATGTATAATAAATGTTGCATGTATATATGAATATATATACAATAAATGTTGCATATATATGTATGTATATATATAAATAATCTCTAAAACACAGTGCAGTGGCCTCTATGATTTGACTTTCTTGGAATAGCTAGCAAATGGTCTCAACATGCAACAAATTTTTCCCCTAGTTCTGTCTTTCTCATCATGTCATTGGCTTGCATCAGTTGATTAAGACATAGATAGCTATCTATCTTAGCTGTCTAAGAAAAGACATTGAGAACTGTCTTACTTGGCTCTTGCCTCCTGCTATAGCCTTCACCTCCCGCTGCCTAGAACACATCCCCTATATCCCCACCATAGGAAACTTCCGGCAGCTTGCAAAGTGTCACTTGCCCTCTCCTATGAGTCACCCTGCCTGGCACAATCCTCTCCCCCCTCTATCTCACCTGCTATTCCACCTTTAAAATCCATCTCAGTCTTCACCTCATTCAGGACTTCCTTCTTTACCTATCCTACCCCACCACCATCATGGGGATGAATCAGAGCTCCTCTGTACATGGGCAATACTGTGTACTTGCTGCCGTTATAACACCTGTTTATATCTTATATTTGATGATCATGTGTCTCTCTCCCATGTGAGTTTTTGAACTTTTTGATGGCCGGGATTTTCCATTTTCATATAGCATGTACTTAGCACAGAGCTAGACTATGGAAAGGGTTCAATGAATACGTGCTGAATGCAAAGGTTAGTTCTCCTGGGTTCTCTGGTACACCTTGGCTCTCTTTGTCTGATTTTCTGTCATTATGTCACCAACGGGGGTTGTCATGCATCCATTCCACATGGTAGTCTAGATGCCAGATCTATTCTGGTGCAAATTCTCCAGGGGGCAAATGCTCAGAAAGACCCAGCAAGCCCATAACTTTAACAACTGGAAATGATTTATCCAGGAAAAATAACATGGAGCAATTCTTTGAGCTCTCTAAACCAGTTGGCATCTTGCAAGCTGGAATGTGGTTTCTGATTGATGTTGGGTGCTTGAATTACTTGACCCTGCCTCTCCTTTATTCAATTCATCATTTATAAAAAAGGCAAAATAATATAAATGATTATTTATTTATTGCTTTGATTCCCTTCTTTAAGCACTCTCTAGACTAGTCCATATTTCAGTGCATGTCAGCTCTCTTCAATCATTGTTTCTTGACACACGCTGATTTCAGAATTTGGTATTTATTGCAACCCATTTAATGTATTGCAATGTGGGGTGTTTTTTTCTGATAGCACTTAGAATATGTGTTTATACTTCCATAGGAATTGTTACTAATTTTTCAGTGCATATTTATGTGTTAATTTTTGTCGTAAAGAAATGGCAAGGTCTTATAGAGTTCCTTTGGTCATATCCTATGCTGTGCAGAAAATCTGTACAAAAGGCTATCAGTGTCAGTTCGGATGGAGAAAATGGAGAAATCTTTTCTTGCCCTTTCTAGCACGTCTTTAGTAATTTGTATTCCCCTAAATTCACCTATCACTGAGTCTTGATCTTCTTTGTGTTTAGCAAGTTGTATCAATGCTGATTCAGCAGCTATGACTTATTTAAGAAAGGCAAAATTTATGTCTGTCTCTTGAACCCATTGGATAAAAAACCACAAATAGTAAATCTAGGACACATTTCACACAAGACCCCGGAGGAGGTGAAGAGTATCAGATGCTGAACGTCAGTCTCTTCTGAGTGAGAAAATTCTGTCAGTTTCTAATCAAACACAGGCAACTATAATGGTTCTTCTCTGCTCCCTACCTGCCAGGTACCTAAGTGCTTAGTCAACAGTTTCCTTTAGAGATGCACAAATAATAAGCTTTCATTGGGCCTAAAATCAGACTTTTTTTTTTTTCCTGCTTAAGCATGAGCCCCATAGAATAAGCCTAAGTAATTAGTTGCTACTCGGCACTTGTGTATAACACAAGAGACTGGGAAACGGCCAGTGGCTTTGAGAGAAAACTAGCAGGCAGGACAAGTCCTATTTGTTTGTACAATAAAATGGTTCAGGAATAGTAAAAGTGAGCCATCTAAATGGAATGTGTGGAAGTTTACTGAGACTTTTGATTCTCTTCCATAGAAAAATCTCCTTAGTGAAAACACAAGATAAAATTTAGACCATTTTCTGATTAGATGAATGCACAAGAGGCTGGGAGTAAAAACATGCTAGAATATAACAATCAAATTAGAAAATGGGCAAAAGACATAAACAGACACTCCACTGAAGAGGATATACAGATGGCAAATAAGCACATGAAAAGATATTCTACATCAGTAGCCATTAGGGAAATGCAAATTAAAAAAACAATAAGATATCACTGCACACCTATTGGAATGGCTAAAATAAAAAATAACAAATGCTTGCAAGGATGTTGAGAAATTGGATCTTTCAGGCATTGCTAATGGGAATATAAAACGGTACAGGCACTCTAGAAAAGAGTACGGTGGCTTCTTATGAAACTAAACACCTGCTTACTATAAGACCCAGAAATTGTATTACTAGATGTCTAGAACAGAGAAATCAAAACTCAGTTCGCACGAGAACCTATACCTGAATGTTTGTGGCAGCTTTATTCCTAATAGCTAAAGCCTGGAAACAACCCAGAAGCCCTTCTATAGGTGACTAGTTAAATTAACTGTGGTCCATTGGTACTGTGGAATACTATCTCACAAGAAAAAGGAACTTTGAACTACTGATACATAGAACGATTTGGATGGATCTCAAGGGAATTATTCAAATTTAAAAGGTTATATATCAACAGATAAATGGATAAGGAAGATGTGGTCCATATATACAATGGAGTATTATGCCTCCATCAGAAAGGATGTACACCCAACTTTTGTATCAACATGGACGGGACTGGAGGAGATTATACTGAGTGAAATAAGTCAAGCAGAGAGTCAATTATCACATGGTTTCACTTGTGGAGCATAAGGAATAACATGGAGGTCATTGGGAGATGGAGAGGAGAAGTGAGTTGGGGGAAATTGAAGGGAGAGAAAAACCATGAGAGACTGTGGACTCTGAGAAACAAACTGAAGGTTTTGGAAGGGAGGGTGGTGGGGGGTTGGGTGAGTCTGGTGGTGAGTATTATGGAGGGCACGTATTGCATAGAGCACTGGGTGTGGTGCATAAACAATGAATTTTGGAACTGAAAAAACTAAATTTAACAATAAAAAAATAAATGTAAATTTTTAAAAAGGTTATATACTGTGTGCTTCTATTTATGTAACACTCTTGAAATAACCAAATTATAGAAATGAAGAACATATTGGTAGTTGCCAGGGGTCAGAAAGCCTTTATTACCCACCTCCTGCTTCCTTCCTCCCAGTACTTGATACTTCAAGGATTTTAAACTACTTGGATTTTCTATTCCCCACCACAAGTACTTACACTTCCATACTTTTGTCCAACTCTTCCTTCTTCTTTGGGTGATCTATTCCAACCTCTTGTCTTCCAGGCAATTTTTGGGTCTCCTGCAAAGACCCAACTTAGATACCATCTTCTCTATCCTACCTCCCTTGAAACTCTCAGTAGAATTTATCACTTCTTTTTCTATCTTAAACATACTGTTCAGTTTGTAATATTGGCTCATGGTTGTTGTTTTACATGTCTATTTCCCTTCATAGACTATGAACTCCTTGAAGACTCCTTATGTCCTTTCATCTTTATCTTCTTAGGATCACATACAGCATTTATTGAACAATAGGCACTTGATAAATGTTTGCTGAACTGAATTAGGGAAAAACTAGGGAACTCCAGCAGTCTGACTGAATTAACTGTGGCCATTTGGTGTCAGTAATGGGAATTACAGCCTTGATTAATTGCAGTGATGGCCACAATTAACAGCTCCCAATTACAACGTGCCTTTGCAGTTTCTCCTTTCAGGAAGGGTAGTCTATTTCCTCACACCTTGATTCTGAGCTGGTCTTGTGATTTACTTTTGCAAACTGAACAGGACAGAAGCATCAGTATGCCAGTTCTGAGCCTGGGTCTTGAGAGACCGTAAGTGATGTTGCTCTCTCTTGGAACCCTGCCCAGCCACTATGTGAAAGAACAAAGCTGGCCTGCTGGAGAACAGAAGATCACATGAAGGAGACCCCAGTTGTCCTAACCAGGCCACACCAGACAAGTCTAAAGTGAGCCAGCCTCTAAGACAAGCCAACAAACCCTATCCACATGACCTGAAGCTGATGGATATATATAAGTGAGTCAGTTGAGATTAAGAGGACCATCCAAATAACCTGTAGATTCGTGAACAAAACTATGTGATTATTATTGCATGCCACTCATGTTTGCTTGTTTCTGATATAACATTAGTTGGGCAATAAATAACAATATGGAAATTAGTACCAGAACTGGAATGTTGATGTCACCAATATCTAGAGTGTGTAATGTTGATTCTGGAACCAATGAGTGAATGGAGGATGGGGAAGCAGTAAGCACACTGTTAGCAGAGGCTGGAGAGATGGTGTAAAAATTGTTTGCAAAGTTAGAAAAATGGTGATCTGTTTTATGAAGCAGTAAAACTACTTGTAAAAAGATCACCCTTGCAGGTTACATGAGGTGAAAGAAGCCAGTCACCAAAAAAGCCACATATTATATAACTCTACTTGCATAAATGGCCAGAATAAGCCAATAAATAGAAATAGAAATTAGATTAATTAATGTTTGCCAGGGGCTGAGAGAAGGGAGTAATAGGGAGTGAGTGCTGTTGAATGGAAGTTTCTTTTTGGTGTGACAACAGTGTTCAACAATCAGATAGCAATGATGGTGGTATAACCACTGAACTGTACAGTTTAAAAGAATGAATTTTAGAGTATGTTAATTATTTCTTAGTAATGCTGTTATTGAAAAAGCTATCACCTGCAGCAGAATCAAATATACTTTATCAATTGATAGACTGATTAATCGGTAGATGAAGTAGCATATATAATACTTCATCTATATTTGTATATCTCCATATAGACATATATATGATAACATCCCAATAAATGCTTGGTTTTGGTTAAGTGGATCCCCCAGGCAGAATGTTGATAGTGTTAACTGTTTGCCTCTAGGTGCATATGCTAAGGTACACAAGAAAGAGATGAGGTGAAGAAAGAACTGGACAATTTATAAGCAGGATGATTTGATGGATTGAAAAATAAAATAGTTATTTGTTTCTAATCTCTTCAGATAGCAAAAGATTCTTAATGTAAAATACTGCCTGAGGACACAGATCAAATCAAGGATATCACTGTGTGACCACTCATTAAAACTTCTAAAGTAATTAAGGGACATATTGCAAAAAATAACTCAATTGCCACTGACTCAAAGCACTTCTAAAATATTAATGGTATAATCTCAAACACCAAATCCCAAAGTAGCAGTCAGTAAATCTAGAGAGACTTATCAACAGAACAATCTTGGGTATTAACTTTGTCCTCTGAAGTGAATAAAATAATCAGATTATGCCCAGTACATTTTTAAGAAAGCTATAGAGGCAAAAGTGATGCTCTTCTATACTAAATTGAGTCTAAATCTAGATGGAGATTGTCCAAAATGTTCAAAAGACTCTCAGCATCCTACCTTCTATAGGCAGAAGCAGGCTAAGGAAGCCATTCATCTGCCAACACAGTTATTTCTTCAGATGTAGCCAAGAATGATGATGGTGAGAAAAACAACTCAGAGTCTAGGAGCAGGAGCTCAGAGGATGGAGTAAGAAACTAAAACAAATAAACAAACAAACAAAAAATCAATCAAAGAACCAGTCACAAGAATAAGAACCAAGGTCTAATCAGGAAATGCTCCCTACCCCAGAGTTGGGGGACCGGGCAGCACTTACCCACTGAGATTTCAGAATTGCTGTGGGTCACTTACTGCTAGTTGTCTCCCATCCTTTCTCTTTTTCAAAAGGAGTGATTACTGCAATTGCCTTGGCGCTCTGCCATCATTGTATGTTGGGTCTCTGGGCAAGTAACTTGTCTCTGTTTCACAGACCTTCAGATCAAGAGATGCCACATTCAAAGAGCCACCTGCAGAACTGATACCGAGTTTAACACCATGTTTGGATGACATTTTGTCAGTCTTAGAAGAGTGTGACTACATTTTGCCTATACGAGGAATGTGAATTATTGAAACAAGAGGCAGACTGCTGTGAATTGATTACACAGATAGCCCCAACTAACAGCATCCCTGTATCCACACTCTGCAATATGACTTCTCTGCTGTTCCCATCAAGAAACAGAGGCTAGCTCCCTAACCCGGGGATCTGTTAAACTTTCTATTTGTTTTGACTAGAGAATATGGTGAGACCAATGTAATGCCAGTTCTGTGCCTAAGTCTTGTGACCTTTCACACTTACACTTTTAGAATCTTGCTTCTGCCATGAGAAAAAGCGCAACTGCCTCAGTTACTTCCTACCCAGCAACTATAGAAATTAACCAGCTTCCAGATGCGTAAAGAAACATACCAACAAGTACAACAACAACAATTAAAAAAAAAAAAAAAAGGCATGCCAAGATAAACCACACACTGAACCCAGTCTAAATCTCTAGCCCATAGAATTGCAAACTAGGGGTGCCTGGGTGGTTCAGTGGGTTAAGCATCTGCCTTCAGCTCAGGTCATGATCTGAGGGTCCTAGGATCAAGCCCCACATCAGGCTCTCTGCTCAGCGGGGAGCCTACCTCCCCCTCTTCCCCCTGCCTTTCTGCCTACTTGTGATCTCTCTCTGTCAAATAAATAAAATCTTAAAAAAAAAAAAAAAGAATTGCAAACTAAATTAGTGTTCATGGTTTTAAGCTACCAACCTTGGGGTGATTTGTTATATAGCAGTAACTTATACAATAGCTAACATAAACTGAGCAGTTACTCAATGTTGGGCATTATTTTATGTACTTTGTAGGTATTAGTTCATTTATTCCTTATGAGAACTCTGAAGTAGGTGCTTTTATTATCTCTGTTTTATAGAGAATGAAACTGAATTAAAAAGAGGTGAAATAATTTGCCAAGGTTACCAGCCTAGAAGATAGTAGAACCTGGATTCACACTCAGAAAGTCTGGAGCTATAGTCTGAGCTTTTAAGCAGTATACTGTATGATGACTCATTGAGCAAGCAACTTAGGATAAAGACCTTGATTTATTTACTTTTGCTTTCCCAACACCTGACATCAAGTAAGGACTCTATAAATAATGAATTTTTCATTTATATCAAAATGTATGAGTCCATTCTTAATTTCTACATGTTACTAAACATAAGGAGATTTCACCTGAAGAATAAAGTTCCCCTTTGTCTATATGCTATTCCTTGGAAGTTCTCCATGAGTATTATTTAGGCGTCCACAAGTGTTCAGTAAACATTGACTGAGTATATATGTTATGGTAGGGAACTGGTGCTCTGGCTTTTATGCATTAGGGAGGACTCAATTCTCACAACTTTATGCAGTATTTTATTCTAATTTATAAATGTGTGCAGGTATATTATTTTTAGGATACAAGTAAAGTTATAATAACAAAGCCAAAATATCACTGATTTAAGGAATAAAGAAATTTATTTCTCTCTTGTTTAATAGTCCAAAACTAAACTGTCCAGGAGAGGTTGGAAACCCCACAAAGTCACAGATTCAGACATTTCTCTCACTACATTATTCTCAACTACAATTTTTTTTAATTTTTTTTATTTTTTTATAAACATATAATATATTTTTATCCCCAGGGGTACAGATCTGTGAATCGCCAAGTTTACACACTTCACAGCACTCACCATAGCACATACCCTCCCCAATGTCCATAACCCCACCCCCCTTCTCCCAACCCCCCTCCCTCCAGCAACTCTCAGTTTGTTTTGTGAGATTAAGAGTCACTTATGGTTTGTCTCCCTCCCAAAAACCCACAATTTTTGCTATATGACCCAAGATAGATGCATCAGTTCCAGCCATCACATCTGAATTCCCATTATCAAAGAGAAAAAGAAAGGCAAATAAGAATGCATGCTCCTTCCTTTCAAGAAAATGACCCAGAACATAACCACATTTTTTTCCATGTTCTATAGGATAGAACTTTATTATTAATCTTCACATCTAGTAACAGGGGAGGCTGAAAACTATAATGTTTAGCAGTGTAGCCATGTACCTAGTTTTTTAAAAAAAATGTGTGTCATGTGAGAATGAGAAAATAGGTATTAGGGACAACTCACCACAGGTATCACATCCACTGTGTCCCATCCAGGGCACAGAGCTAGAGAGAGATGGAACTGGGATTCAAAAAATGCTGGCCAACCTCCGACGCCTGCGCTGGGTGTGCTGGGCTGCGACTCTGCCCTCCTCTCTCTTGCTTCCTTAGCGAGTCGTTTGTGCTTTTATTGGAGCGTTCGTACCGCCTGTGTTATGGTTGTTTCTGTGCCTGTTTGTCTCAACCATGAGACTTCAGGACTCCCTGAGGCTACAGAGCTATTTTAGTCCTCATTCTTGCTCCTAAGCCTTCAATATAATCCCAAGGATAATCGTGTGCCAGGCAGTGTGCCAGACTCTTTGCATTCATTCATTCCTCACACGAAGAATATGGGATTGATATACTCATTTCAGAGGCCAGGAAACTGACACTTCAAGAGATTAGGTAACTTGCCCAAGATCACGCAACTAGAAAGTGTCCAAACACGGCTTCGAATCTGCACTGCCTGCTTCCAAAGCTCCTTTTACACTATCCCTCCCAGGCCAAGCTCAGCCACAAAACATCATGATTTGCGTACAGCCCTCCCATTCACGCAGGAAGCCAATTAAGGATACCTCTGAAACTATTCCCTGGGGAATTTTAAAGAATTATTTTTGTCCCTGTTCTCCAAGATTTGCTGGGTTGACTCCTTTGGTTTTCTTCTGAGAATTTACTCCTTTCTTACGTAGCCTTATACTGGGGTTTCCTGTCTGCTGATCTTACTCCTTCTCAGGAGCTTCTTTCTCTTTCCTTTAAAGGCAGGTATCGCACAAGTATCTTCTCTGAGGTCTGCTTGCCCTTCCTCATCCTTTCCCTGGAAGATATCATTGGGAGCACTCCCTGGGAAGCTCTGCTTGGAAAGTTCCTGCTGAGTCTCCATCTCAGCCTCTCCCTGTCTCCCCACTTCTCCCAGCTCACGCCCAACTGCCTATGGACACCTCCTCTTACTGTGGATGCTAGCCCCCCAAACTTGCCAGGTCCAAAATGAAACAGCCAGCCTTTGCTCCTCCTCCCACCCTAACCCCAAACTAAGATTAAAGCATAAATAAACTGGCTCTTGCTTATTTTTCTTACTGTTACCAGGGTGTCATTCTTTTCCGCATTACCCAAGCTTTCAATGCCATAGTTGCCTCTGACTTATATTTCTCCTTGTCCAGTCCCTCCTCCAACCGTATAAAAGTATCGTTCTTTTTTTTTTTCCTCACTTTTCTTACTCTATCATTACCCCACCCCCGCCACTTGTGACCATGTATTGACCTCTCACACGCCTTCTTGCTGTCCCCATGTCAGGCCTCAAAGTGTGCAACCAGTGTGCGTTGGGACTTGGGGTCTATCTCCCTATGGCCTTCTGTCTCCCTCCTGGGCTCCCAGAGAACCACACCTGGGCTCCCTGGGTCCAGCTGGCCTCCCCTCCCTGGCTTTTGCCCAGCGAACACCGCTACCCTATGCTCCCAGAAGGGGGCCATCAAAGGCTCAGTGAAGGTCACAGCTAGACACATGTGCCTTGCAGGATCCCAGGATGGAGTGAGGCTGTGGCCCTCCCTGACCCAGGCTGGCAGAACCACCCACCATTGAATGGAAACTTGACAGAGGGGAGTTTCTCATCCATCCTGATCCAGGAGCCTCGCACATCTAGGTCCAATGCCCCAAGGTCTCCCATCTGCCAGGGGTTGGGCCAGCAGCCTGTGGAAGGGAAGATGTGTGGTGTGACTTCCTCTCCACGAGCCAGGGCAAAGATCACTGTTACAGAGACTGCTGGGACAACCCAGAGCTGCAAGATGGGCTCTTGCCAAGTTGCAGAATGGGGACCCCCAGGCATCATGGAGCACAAACATCCCCTGAGAGTATCCTGTGCCCAAGGATATGCTGAGCCCCTGTATATTATCCCTAAAACAGCCCTTTCCTCTAGTACCTCCTTGCTCGCTGGACAACCTAGCAGACGGTCATTCTGCAAGTGCTTCAGCCCAGCGTGTAAATTGCTCCTTGCTCTGGGCACGTGAGCTTCACCAGCTTCATCTCTGCCTGTTCCTTTCCTCTTGCTTCCCTTTGCTGGGGCTGAGCTCCTGTGGGAAATGCCAGTCCACGCTTCAGTCCCATTGGAGTCTACCTAACCTAAATCCTGCTTGTTCAGGGCTAGGTAAATACCCCTTCCGTGAAGCTTCCACGATTCCCAAGGGATGAGCTCTGGCCTCTGAATTCCTGGGTCACTTCTGTACATCTGGCTATTTTATTGCCTTATGTTTTTATCTGTTACATATGTATTTCTTTTCGTTCTAAGGGCACTTTATTATTTTTTTTAAGATTTTATTTATTTGACAGAGAGAGAAAACACAAGTAGGCAGAAAGGCAGGCAGAGAGAGGAGGGAAGCAGGCTCCCTGCTGAGCAGAGAGCCCCGATGCGGGGCTGGATCCCAGGACACTGAGATCACGACCTGAGCCGAAGGCAGCCGCCCCCAGGCGCCCCTCTAAGGGCATTTTAAACCCTTTGAGGGAAAGGCCTGGGTCTTAAAGATCTTTGACTACCATCAATCTCTAGCATTGTTCTTGTAGACAGGTGAGCAGCTACTGGTTATTTGAACCCGGACAAGGCGTGTGGTTCAGGCAGTCGCGGAGGGGCGAACAGTATCTGGGAAGTATTTACGCGCAAGGGAGAGAAGGAGGGTGCAGGGAAGGGGGTGGAAGCCCCAGGAGGAGGCTTCTTGATGAGGGCTGGGGGCTCTGGCGGGCAAGTGGAGCGTTTTAAGGAGTCCCATGTCCCCGTACCTAATGACCATGTCGGAGACGTTCTCGAATCCTCAGTACAATTTTGCGTTCCCACTCCAGTAGCCCTCCGGTGCTGTTTTCATACACTGATCTCCCTAATTGCATCTCACTGTTGGTTTGAAATGTGACTTGCAAATCGAGTCCACCGCCTCAGAGCCCGGGCCTGGCAACCGCCTGTGACGGATTCACACGGAGCTGTGTGAGGACACCCTCCTCCCCCTACCTTGCACATGCTTGCCCAAGTCCTGTCTCTCAGAAAGGGCCTCGATGCCACCATTTTACAATAATATTTTGGGTAAAATGTTCAGTTTCTTCTTTGTGATTCCAGTCAGATGGAGAAGATCTGAGCTCAGTGTGCAGGAAAGGGCACAGGCTCTGTAACTTTCCTTAAAACGGTTCTTGGCCAGAGCCCTTGTCTAATTTGTATGATGCATTGCTTGACAATGTTACGCAACACCATGCTGGCCTAAGAAGGCTAATTTATGGAAATTACAAACATGCACGGATTGAGTTCTTTTTTATATCATAAAATGGTTTGACGTTTTGAATTTTTGTTGGCTTTTTAGTCGTCCAGGGATGAGTGAGCCCAGAAACTTCCTGACGCTCCCGTACATCAGAATCTTGCTAATCTTTTGGTGGTCTGTGAGTCCAAAGGCAGCAAAGCCTTTGAAAATGCCTCCTGCACTCTGTTCCACATTGCATTTCAAAGTTTCTTTTTGATGATTTTATTTTTGGAGGACCTTCAGAAATCTGTTTGTGAGTTGCCTGTTTTGTTCACCTTGCTTGATATTTCACTAACATCTCAATAGACAGTACTTTCAGCCAAAAGAACCCTGGACTCATACATCAAAGAAATCCTTAATGAAGGACATTAAAATCAGCCTTCAGGGTCTGACTTAAATCACTGGAAACACATTTACACTGTAAAAAACTTAATTGAAAGGATTTTCTTTCTTTTTTTTTTTTTCAAAAATATATGTAGCCATCTGATCCTAAGTATAGTCCAAATCCAAGGTCATTTTTATAATAAAGCTAATAGCTACTGATTTGCCAAGCTTTGATGATAAATTCCACTTTTTTCTAGGTACAGTATAAACCACCGAGGATTTGTCTATTAGAAAATAAGGATGACACACTGGTTTTGTCTCGATTTAATATGTAAGTAATTGCTACCTGAGATAGTGTCTAAATAGGTCGTAGATCTTTCTTTCATGCCAAGAAAGATAACCTATTACCTGTTTTTTTGTAAGTGAACAGGATTTCTAAATAATAAAAATACATTTTTTGCCTCTTTAATCAATCCCTTCTTCCATCTTAGAGACCATAAAAAGAAAAGCAAAAATGTTTCTTAAAGTCTTATATTACTTTCTCATCTTCTCCTTAAAAACTTTAATCAATTTATTCCTGAAATCTTCCTTATAATTTAAGCATGGAATATCTTATTTTTTATTCATTCATTCATACCACAGACATTTTCCCTAAGAATTCTCATTTCTCCTTTCCAATTTTGGCTTTGCAAGCAAGCCTGCTATTTATTTCTGGTACTGCTCGATGTCTCTCAATTTAATCCTCAAATAATTATATTCAAACACCCAAAGAGCACAAATGTAGCAGCCTAACTATTTAACTCAAATTCTAAATCACTAGTTATTCATGTTAATGGTTATAATGAGTTTTTAAAGCATATATTATCATTATTTAACATGCCAGAAAAGGAGTTCAGTGTTTCTTTTCCTCATGAAATTTCAAAAATCACTAGGATTAAAATCGCACCAGACACTTTTGGCTGACCTGTGGGTGTCACAGGGCTGTGGTCTTTGTGTCCCATGACTTATCACCCTCTTTCTCATTCAGTGTTCTCTTAGGTAGAGAAGAAACAGCAGCAGAAGATCAAATAATCATGTCTTTTTCATTTTTTCCATATTTTGTCCACACATTCACACAGGTTTAATTGGGAAGGTATTAAATGTGATGATCATTTTCTGAAAAGAGAATTTGTGACATCCTGGACATTCTCCATGCCTTTATGGACACACACACACACACACACACACACACACATCCAGGCACTATTACTGCTCCCTGGCCTCACACCCTTGTGAACTTGCCCCAACTGTCTATGCTGGGAAAACTGGGGACACTTCTGTCCTCACTCCACAGCATGTCAGCCCAATCAGACAATGAAAGCCTGGAAGTTAAGACTTGGTATTTGGCTTTGTTCTTCTCCCTAGAAGAATGCAAATACCAGTGCAGTGACCAGGCTCTGTACCCTCCTCACCACTTCCTCCCACTTACCCTGCCTCATCGAGGTCACTGCCAAACCCAAGCCTGAACAGAGGAGAAGAGCCAGAAACTCTGGGGGGCCAGACTATAGTGGAGCAACAGGTGCAGAGGACTCAGTCATGATCCCACAAGAGTTTCACGTCCTAACACTGCTTTTGTTATTGGACTGGATTAGGGTCCTTGGACCCAGCTACAGTAGAAATGAGACTGGACCTAGAATTTAAAGGTACAGGCCAAGCTTTGCTGGGGACAACAGCTGCCACCAAAGAGAGACACAGTCACAACAAAGGTGTCAGTTTGGTTCCCTGAATAGTAACCAGGGAACGGTGCAAATTAGGGGCTGAGATGGGAAAGGGATGATGTGTAAGCGTGTAGGAGAGGGGAGTCCCAGGAAAGTGGGTGTGCAGGTGCAGTTGACAGAGCCTGCTATGGGTGTGTTTTTAGCATTCAGATGAGAAGGAAGATCAGTGACAGGTCAAGTTCGGTGACCATCCTGTTTTGGATCTGTTTGAACCAGTCTGGGCTGGCTCCTTGGTCCTGCCCCACTCTGGAAGGAAAGTGGTAAGAGCCAGCATGGGGTGCCCTGGTTGCATAGGGGCTGGTTGTCAAGGTCATTCCTTTTCTCTCCTGTTTCAGCCAGTGCTCCCATGCACTGTCCTCTAGGGGCGAACTTCTGATTTTCTTTAACCTCTCTTAAGCCTTCTTCTCCCTGCCATCTATCCGCATGCACTGTTTCTAGAATGTCTCTCATTTCTTTCCCAGAAGGGGGTCCAGGATGGACTACTGGAGTCCCTTCTGTGGATTTACCCCAACTCATCATCCTCTTCTAGACTGCTGGTCTGCAGGGCGATAACTCTACCTATGATTCTGGAAAGAATCTCCTTGTT
This sequence comes from Neogale vison, assembly GCF_020171115.1. Classification (NCBI taxonomy): domain Eukaryota; kingdom Metazoa; phylum Chordata; class Mammalia; order Carnivora; family Mustelidae; genus Neogale; species Neogale vison. Next base: position 116,237,228 of record NC_058102.1, read on the forward strand.
GGAGATACCATCACGTCTCCGTTGTAAGCAACAGTTATCGGAAGGCAGTTTGGTATATAGGCCTTTGTGAGGATCATCTAACTATGGTGCCTTGTGATCCTGTCTGGCCACTTCTGAAACATATTATCTAAGCCAAACACGATAACTAAAATTTCTACTCATTAAGAATTAGCTGCTTCACCTGCCTCTCTCAACACCGGTGACTCAGTGGGAACTTCTTTCCATCAAGGTCAGAAGGTCTTCGAGATGTTCTCTTGGCTGTTTCCAATGTCATTCCAAAAAACGTTCCTTCAGTGCTGTAATAGAGGCCAGATTTGGTATTCAACAGCACAAAGACTTCTCTTTCCTTCCTGCCAACTTGAGACATCCTTATAGCTGTAAAGGACAAGAATATTCAGTAACTGCCAAGACTGAATGAATCAGGCCCAAGAGCCATAGTGAAAATTACATAGGCAATAGCTGGCCAAGAAAACCCAGTACAAAACAATGGTCATTTTAAGTGTAAATTTCATGGCCTTTATGTTACAAAAGAAACAAACAAATTAGTAGAGACCTTAGCCTCAAGGAAATTAGCCCAGAATTTAGAAAGCATGACAAATAAATTTAAAGATTTTAACAAAAATTGGCTTTTTTTTTTTTTTTTTTTTTAGCCAAAGCACAATTCTTATATTTCATCAAACTTCTCCTTAGATTATAAAGTGCTCCATTATGAATGTCATGGAAACATGATGAACTATTGTTTTTGGCCTGTTTGCAAGAAAGCAATAAAGTTGCCTTTTTCTTGGCTGTCATCTAGATTGTTGTCATTATCCATGACATTGCGTGAACCTGTATTATCTTTAATTTTGTTTTTGCAAACCAATAGTCATAAGAAAAATCTTCTTTTTTTCCACTTAGTGAGTTAGTTTATTTTCAGTCCCTTTTCTGGTATGATCTGAGCTCCTAGGGAAAAGGAGTTGAGGAACTGTAGGAGACTGACAAGGACAAGCAGGTAGAGATATGACAAAGCCTTGGTAAATCTATAAAATTTTGGCTTAAATACCATTGTTGTTCAAAACCTGCCCCAGTGTGATGGTGGTAAGGACAGACTTCCAAAATGGTGGCCAACTGAGTGGGCTTTCCCCTTGCTGTGATGACCCAGCCCTGTAGGACGACGATGCTCAGGAAGCTGAACAATGGTGTCTGACGGGTGTGTGAATGGAAGGTCCGGCATATGAGGAGAAGGGTTTGGGCCAAAGGGGCTAGATAGGTTCTCATTAAGACAGCCACATAAGTTCTGAAACAAACACTTTAGTGTCTTCATATTCACCGTTGAGTCCCAAGACCGGCCACTCGTCTCGTCTTGTCTCATTGCCTGTGGTTTGGGGGATATTATCCACAGAACAAGTTGGGGGCTCACGATGGCAGCAGAAAGAGAAAATGATTATTAAAGACGTTTCAAGGACCCCTAATCCCTTGCAGCTTTAGAATATGCAAAAGGAAAGCAAAAGGAAAAAGCTTCATGTTTGTCAATCAATAAAGCATCCTAATGGAGAAGAAACATGGAAAGCTTCCCACTAAGATAAGGCAAAAAACAACCAGGGCTGGTAATGTTGCCCGTCAAGGAAGGAGATGGGGGAGATGTGGGCAGATGCAGGTAGCATGAAGGGAGAGAGCTGACCAATCCAGGATGTTCCAGGTAGAGGCGAGGAGGGCCTTTCCAGGCCCTGACTTCCCTCTGTCTGCTGGGAGCCACTTTATTTTAAAAGCTCAGTTAGTTAAAACTTTAACTATAGTAAAACTGAGCACCTTCCAGGGGAAAAGTTACATCTATAAACAAGACCCCTGGCCTTTCAAGGTCCTGGAGGATGACAGGGGAGTAGCATAAGAGCCTAGAAATTGAGACTAGAATGAATACTGTGAGGGGGGTTACTGAAACAGACCTTGGGGTGAAGGTGGAAAGATCCCAGAAATCATGCAACTGGCTCTAATCTTACAAATGAAGAAGGAAAAAGATTTGTTTGGGATCACACAGTTACCAGGAGAACCCGAGTATTCTACTTCCTCTATTATGTAGCACTACCTACCCTGCACACACATTTCTGAGGAATAATGAGGCTAATGGAATTAGAGAACTCATAACCCAATTTCTCATTTCTCAGTGAGGTCAGGAAGGGAAATATGAAGTCAGGATGTGTGTGACAACAAGATAGGGCAGTTCAAAGAAGACCAAGAGTAGATGGGGGTTGTGCTGATATCGATCAGGGAGGTGACTCCTGTCCAGGCTCTGGGAAATCTGCAGAGGTGTGCAGAAAGGCCTGAGAATTACAGCAGGTGTGCAGGGAACAGCCACAAAAGTCAGCAAAGCAGGCCAGACCAACCTGTTCAGATATGGTGCTGAGAAATGAAATATTTACTCAACCCAGGTCAAAGGCTCTTTGTCTCCCAGCTTTATGCTGTTAGAAACACAAAAGACTGTCCCGGAGAGAGGCATGCTTTACAGGTCCTGATAAATGCTACTCACAGAAAATACTGGGTACAGGCTTCTAAGAATGAGGATTTAAAGAAGTGAGAAGTCTTCCCCGAATAACCAATTAAATGAGAATTAATTATTGAGAAGAGTATATGTATATGTTTATCTGGGTCTCTGGAAATAAATAACAAAACTAATTAGAGCTACTTTTCATCCAAAAAAAGAGGGGGGAAAAAAAGATATTTACTGGCAGTATACAAGCCACTTATGGGACCCAAGGTCAAGAAAGCTTCAGGCTTCCGTGAGGGACTGGGAGTTGCCAGAATTCTCCATTTGCCCTGCCTGCTTTGCTCTGTGGATTGCTTCGTTCTTCCCTCTCTGCACTCTGACTGCCACTGCTGGTTATCCACACCAGGCAGGAGGCGGTCACCCCCAAAGCTTCCAAATCCACAGGTCACAGCCCAGTCACAAGCAGATTCTAATCGGCAGGACTACAGGTCTAATGCCAGGTCCCTGGGAAAGAGAATATGTTCATTCCAGCTTGATTCCAGAGTCCATCTCTGGCCTAAATGACTAAATCCTGGAAAAGTGCTCCTGCAGAGTGAGATGGAGTTGGGGGCTGAACAGATGGTTTCCAGAAAAAGAAGTGGTGGTCGGGCTCTGAGACATCTACCATGTGCGCATCTCTGGAATTTAAATCTGGGGACCTCCAAGAGCTTCCGGGCCAAACCAGCCATTTTGTAAATGAAGAATGTAAGGCTCCAAGAAGGGAAATGCTTGCCCAAATTTACAAGATGCATAGATTGCAAAGCCAGAATTAATCTGAAGTCCTCCAAGTCTCTCATTCATTCATTCAACTCATGTTGATCTACGGCTTGGCAGCCCACTACATGTCAGGTCCCCGGCCACAGACTGAAAATAAGGCTGTGTCACACACCAGACCAGATCTTCTTCTCCTCCCTGGAGTGTATAGACATGTGCAGACAATCACACAAATAAATAAAAATGTAACTCTAATCAGTGTTAAAAAACAAAACAAACAAACAAAAACCAGACAGTGCCAGTTCTCATCTTGCTGTTAGATGTCACCAGCCAGGTCAAAAGAGCAGGTCCCCACATCAGCACTCAGAAGAGGAGTTCCATCTAAAGTAAACTGTGACAGGTGTGACATCACCAAGATGGCAGCCTAGAAGGTCTCTGACTGGTCTTCCTCCTATGGACACACTGAGTATGTAGCTACCCACAGATAAGTTGCCTCTGAGAGATGTCTAGAAGTTGAGTGACTCCTGCACATTGGATGACACAGAAAATACCCACATCAAAACAGGTTGTAAAGTCTGAGACCCACTCTTACCAAAAGTGCACCCAGGGCACAGTGACAAGCCAATGGAAGGGAAGCCCCAACTCTCACTTATCCTTGGGAACCAAGGAGTCTGGACCATACATATAGTATCTTAACTTTTAAGGCTGCCACTCAAGCTTCCCACCCAAGGGAGAGACTCCCAAATCACCTAGCATTCAGAGTCAGTGAGGCTGGCATTTACGAATCCCACAGCACTAGAACAAACAAAGAAGCAGTTGTTAAATGGACATGTGTGCTCTCCCCTTTGGCTATATCCCCAGCTCAGTGCAAAGGGAGCAGGCAAAAACACCCATCCATCAGTTTCTTCCTGCAAGGGATGTGACCGCGTACTTTCCAAGCTGCTGCCTATGGGTCCAGCTTCTAATCAGCGTGTTTCTAGGTGCTGTCTGGGATCTTCCCCAGAGCCCAAAAGAGCTAGTGGGCACTTTCCTGCTTTCTCCCTCTGGCTCACTCCAACAATAAAACCGAGTCTCAACTTCCCGACATTTGTGGTAGCCACCCAAAGGGACAGGCCATCAAATTACCTAGCTATGAGAGCCAACAGGGCTCAGCATTTACAGTACTGGATCTAAAAAGAACTAAATTTCAATGGATGTGCAAGTACTTCCTGCAGCTATCGCCCACCCTGGGCTTAGCCCAAATACCAAACGGAAATAAAGAAAACAATCCCTAAAATACTTAGGAATAAATTTAACCAAGGAAATGAAAGATCGCTACACTGAAAACTATAAGACATTGTTGATAGAAATTGAGGAAGGCACAAAATAAAAAGATACTTTGTGCTCATAGGCTGGAAGAATTCACATTGTCAAAATTTCCGTACTACCCGAAGTGACCTACAGATTTCAATGTAACTCCTATCAAAATTCCAATGGCACTTTTCACAGAAATAGAAAAAGTAACATTAAGATGCTTCTGGAACTACAAAAGACCCTGAATAGCCAAAGCAATCTTGAGAAAGAACAAAGCTGGAGGCATCATGCTTCCTGACTTCAAACTACACAAGGCTATTATAATCAAAGCAAACTGTAGTATTGGCATAAAAACAGACACATAGGTCAGTGGAACAGAATAGAGAGCTCAGAAATCAACCCATTCATGTTAGTCTCTTATTAATTTTTGACAGGGATGCCAAGAACACACAGTGGGGAAAGGACAGTCCATTCATAAATGGTGCTGGGAAAACTGGATAGTCACACGCAAAACAATGAAACTGGTCCCCTAGTTTTTTCTTATACCATAAATAAAAATTAACTCAAAGACTTGAATATAAGACCTGAAACTGTAAAACTTCTAGAAGAAAACACGGATGGTAAGCTCCATGACATTGGTATTGGCAATGATTTTCTTTGGCTTTGCACTAAAAGCAAAGGCAATAAAAACAAAAATACTTCAACCTTACATCAAGATTAAAAGCTTCTACACAGGCATCTGCCTTCAGCTCAGGTCAGGATCCCAGGGTCCTGGGATAGAGACCCACATCAGGTTCCCTGCTCAGTGGGGAGTCTGATTATCCTTCTCCCACTCTCCCTGTTTGTGCTCTCTCTTTCTGCCAAATAAATGCCAAATAAATAAATAAAGTTTTTTAAAAAATGTTTCTAGACAACAAAAGAAACCATTGGCAAAATGAAAAGACAACCTATAGAATGTGAGAAAATATTTGCAAACCACATATCCAATAAGGGATTAATATCCAAAATATATTTAAAAAACAGATACAACTCAACAGCAAAATAAATAAATAAATAAATAAATATTTAAAAGTTAAAAAAAAAAATTAAAAATGGACAAAGGACCTGAATAGACATTTTTCTGTTTTTCGAAAGAAGACACGTATGACCAACAGGTACATGAAAAGATGCTCAGTATCACTAATCAACAGGAAATTTTAAATCAAAACCACAATTTGATATCATCTCTCACCTGTTAGGATGTCTATTATCAATAAGACAAGAGATAATGGTGAGGATGTGGAGAAGAGGGAACCCTTGTCCACTGTTGGTGGGAACGGAGACTGGTACAGCCAATATGGAAAATGGTATGAAGCTTCCTCAATAAATTAAAAACTACCATATGATCCAGCGATCTCCCTTCTGGGTCAATAGCCAAAGGAAACAAAATCATTATCTTGAAAAGATATTTGGATTCCCATGTTCATTACAGCATTATTCACAATACCCAAGGTACAGAACCCACCTAAGTTCCTGTCAATGGGTGAATAAATCAATAAAATGTGATAGATGCACATATATACATGATGAAATACTATTCAGCCTTAAAAAAAGAAGGAAATCCTGCCTTCTGTGAGAATATGAATGGACCTAGAGATCATTATACTAAGTGAAATAAGTCAGACAGAGAAAGACGAACAACGCATGCTTCCCTTATAGACGGAATTTTTCTTTTAAAAAAAATAGCTTTCCTCACACAAAAAGAGAGGGAGAGACACAGAGGGAGAGAGTAGAAAAGTGGTTGCCAGGAGTTGCGGAGTAGGAGAAATGGAGAGAGGTTGGTAAAGGAGTACAAACTTTCAGTCATAAGAGCAATAAAGTCTGAGGATCTAATACATAATGCGGTGACTATAGTTGATACTACTGTATTGTGTGCCTGAAACTGGCTGGAGAAGTAGAACTTCGGAGTTCTCTCACACGCACACATGGAAGGTAAATAGGTGGGGTGACGGATGTGTTAATTAACTCAATGGTTGGCATCCTTTAACAATGGATACATGTATCAAATCACCACATTGTATACTTCACACCACAATTGTATTTATAATAAAATAAACTTGGCCACTTTATATCTTTGTCAGTCAATTCATCACATGTAGATACATTATGCTATTATAAAATCTTGAGAAGGGCTTAAAAGCCCGTCACTATGGCACAGTCCTCCAGCTGCGACCGTTTACCGGCAAACAGCATTGTATCAATAGACAATTATTTTGCTTCATTGGCATTGGCTGAACATTCGGAAGCAATGAAAATATTCTGTCAAGTCAAAATATAGTCCTTTTCAAAGATTCTTATAGTACAAGTATCCTAGCTATTTCTTTTTAGATGCTGGTGACTCTTTAACGGAGACGTTGTCATCAAAAATGTAAAAAGCCTATGAAAAATTAAAATGACTTTGGTTTGGCTGAGGCCCTGAGCTGGAAGGGTGTATCACCACATGTCTTCACTTCTCTTGTATGTATGGGATTATACTTGGGCAATTTTTCTTTTCTTCTCTTCTTTTTGACTGGAACCAAGTCAGTTACAATGTAGCCAGCTGCCGTCCTTCTTAGGAAAGTACTGTTGATTTTTGTGTGTATTGTTCTCTCCTATTACAATGCAGCGGGTTCCTTCTCTAAATAAGTGGCGTTCCCCATCTTTCCTTCCATTCCGTGTGACACAAACCGAGTTGGAAAAAAATAACTCCAAAATAGCATCCTTCTATTTTTGCAGTTTTATATGATTATAACATGCTAGAAATGTCACTATAATTATAGCAACAAATTATTTCAACAATCCTCACAAGTGATGCTATTTATAGACAATTGGAGAAGTGTATGGAGGATGAATCCGTCCTGGAGGAAAACCTGCCGAGTGTGGTGGAGCGGGAGCCTTGGGCTGGGACCACCTGGCCCTGGGTGATCAGATGTGTCCTGTGGAAACAAGAGGTTCATGCGTCTTCATTCAAATGCAGAGCGTAAGACATGGAATAAATAAAAGAGGACGTTCAACTGTTTCTAGCTTGGCATTCACTCAGCATTCCTTGTGTGTTAGGTACTGTTTAAAAAATCACAATCACTGCTTCACTCTTTCAAGACTTCAACCCGATCGTCCTATCAGAGAGACCTCGGGTTCCAGAGAGGTAAATGGCAAGAGAGAAACGTTTAGGTCAGGAGAAGGAATGAGATAGCCATGCGTCTCTTATCTGTGATCACTTACAGATTATGAAAGCTGGAAAGAAGACAAACGGTTTTTATGGGTCTTGCTTACTTCCTTCATGTCAGCTTAACCAGGGGAAAAGAGTTGGCTGGAAGTGCTTGTTTGTTACCGGGTTTTCCCTTTTTAGCCTTTAGAGTTTTTCCTTTTATGGCTTTTATATAGTTGTACTTAACAAAGCTGTAAATTCAGGGATGAGGTAAATTGTGAAAGCCATGGTGAAAATTGCTCTTGAACCTCTACTAGTACGATGCTTTTGCAGAAACTTCATTTTAGCTAAGGGATCCCGCTTTGGATGAGGTTTAGAGAGGAGGGGAAATCATTTCACCGAAAGCCATCCCTCCTTAAATCACAACTGGCTCCAAATTACCTGCGTTTTTCCATCTTGGTTTATAAAGTTCTCTCCCCCAGGTCACTGAGTAGAGTTGACAGCGCTGTCATTTGGACGGTGATAGGTGAGTAACTTCCCTTCGCTTCCCAAAAACCCAATCGTGCCTCTGCGGGACACCTCCCAGGGACGCCTCCCAGGGACGCCTCCCAGAGAAGCATGGGCACCAGCTGAAGTAGCTCATAATGGGAAACCTATGTTTGATTTTCTTTTTCTAGCAGACAAAAAAGATGTCCCTAATTTTCCTAATCTCATTATAAATGTCCACCTCTGTGCCATTAAATGTTCATCTGGACTATTTTAGACTCCATCAAAGATCGCCTCTTTCCTGTCTGTGTTTCTCTAGTGTGCATTACTGCCGGAGTACGCAAAGGTAAATTTGCCATTAGTTGACTGTCATTGTGTGGTGGGAGAGGACATACAGAGTGACGCTTAATGCAGGGCACAAAGCTGAACTTCAATGACTATAGCATGGTGCCGAGAAAGTGATCTGGGGATACACCTTACGGGTAAATGACAAGTGCGGAAAGGTGCCTCCAAGGTGGAAGACAAAGATTTGGGGAATGAATTGCTAGTATAGCTTCTTCTGATCCATGTCAAGGGCCAACCTGGGTAGGAAAAGTAATAACAATAACAACAACAACAAAACCCGAAAGCAATAACATGTGTACGGCAGGGACTGCAGCCGCAGCTCCATTTGGGATGAATAAACATGTGTTAATCATTAGAGCTTGAAACCGATCCCAGAGTACGTTGCATTATAGCTACAGACGTGAAAAATGGATCTTTGCACAGACAATAACTACGCATGTTTAGATGGTGACAAAGCCTGCCTAATGACGTGGACCTCAGGAGGAGCTGGAGAGGACAAAGTGATATCACAGGTCGCGTTTAAGGAACAAGGAGATGAATTTTCTTCAGAAGCAGCAGGATGTTCCATGGCTTTGTAAGAGAGCTCCAGATGGATGCTGAGAATAAGATACTAAACACAACAACACCATGCTCGTTGGACAGCTACCTGACAGCAATTGGAAGGAGCCTGCCGAAAAGGGTCCCTTCATTAAGCTAATAATACACCGGCTTATGTGGTTAACTGAAGCCAAGGGCTGGGGATAATTTTACAAAAAGGAAAAAATTTAGCTGCCATGGTAACCTAGACAGCGACAGATCTTCTGGATGTGACAAGATTCCAGTCTGAATTACACAAAGTCACCATAAGCCCAAAAAGCAAAATGGATTTAATTAGTTGGTTAAGTCTGCAGCACAGGAAAAATGGCAACATTTGTCCTTTATTCTCTTTCCAAACTAACAGTGTTTCACTAGCATGAGAGTGTTCCTAGAAAAGGAGCATTTTTAGCTAAGCACGTGATGGCAAAATGATGCTTCGCATGGGAAATCCCCAAATTTAAATTCCCTCAAAACTCCAGATCCAAATTAACCACGACTACTTGAAGGATGCCCAGAGAACAGGCTTCATTACATGTCATTTCTAAACACTGAACCTTCAAATGTCTCTCCCCATAGCCACAGATGCCAAGATTACCACTTCCTAATTTTAAGTTTATTAAGATAACGATAGCACAAGAACCTTCTTCATCTTATTAATCAAAATATATTTGGTAAGTACATATGGCATTGTATTGAATATTAAATAAAGCAACTCTCAAGAGAGCAGATTCCCATAAACTAAGATTTACTATCAAAATATCAGCCATGTTCTCATAACCAGATCTGGGGTGGGGAGGAGTATTAAAGGGCACTGAAAACTTTTCTAAAACAGAAGAGCTTATGGGGCTGTTGCACATGTATTTTGCCTTCCTATAATCCTCATTTCCCTGCTGTCTTATCTATGTTTTATAGATATTAGCATTACATTATTATTATTGTTATCAATAGTAATTACTATTATTATTATTACTATTACATCTGCTTTTTAAACTCTTCTTTGGTTGTCATAACCCCCATCCTTGAGTACGCTCAGTCCCATTCACAGCTCTTCATAGAATCCCGTTCTCACCTGCTCTAATGTCAGCGTAGGGCCCTCCCTTTTCTCCAACTGACAATTTCTCCAACCTCCCCTTTCTCCAACTGACAATTCAATAGTTACATGTCTCCCAAAGCATCCTCACATATCTAAAGTGAATGCTTCTCCCCTTCTTCTTTATTTCCCTAGCCTTCTCAATGCTGCCATCACTCTTCCAAGGCTTCCAGTTGGAACTTCAGAATTTGTCGTCTTCATGTCTCATATCCAATTGGTCAACTAGTCCTGTAGGTTCTTCCTTCAGAGTCCCCCTCAAACCTGCCCTCATGTTTTACACTTGGCTGTCAAAGGAACTACAGTTCTGTACACAGACCATGGTCACTCTGGTCTGCGTTCCTTGGAGTATGTGCTTTCCTCAAGTATCATTAGGTAATTAGCAACAGAAACTCAACATAGTTCTCAATAAAGGGATCTGATTGAAAAGTTTCAGAGAAATCTCATGGAACTTGAGGTGGGAAGCCAAGACCAGCTGGCATGCCTGGAGCTGAGAATGGGAAAAGTGCCAGGAACCAAGGGGGTGTTTCTCTTTCCTCAAGAGGTGCTTCATTCCCTCAGTTTGCTGGAAGGCCAACTCTGTTTATTCATCAACATGCAAATGACCCCCAGGCATCAAGACCTGCCAGCTCTACTTTCTGTCACCGCTTGGCAACATGCCTGGGTCTCTTAGTTCAAAGTTCAAGGGAAAGAATAGATTGGACCAACTTACCTGTTTAACCAAGACCACACATGTGCTTGGTTGCTGGACCATCAATAGGCTTCCTCTGTGTCAGGTAGCATGTACCCCTTAAGCAATCAGCCCCAACTCAAGAAATGGGAGCTGTAAACACCACTGCTGTTTTGAGAGACTGTGGGTGGAGGATGATCTTTAGAAAGGGCCATGGGACAGGCAATCAAACAATTCTTGTCAAAAATGCTGTTTCCTAGAATACTCTTTCCCCACCCATCCACTCAGAACACTCCTCCTACTCATTCTTTGAAACCCAGAAAGGGTCATTCTTTTGTCCCTCCATTTCACTCATTTTGTTTGGAACCCCAGCAGAAACAATCACACCAGCTCTGTGCTGTTGCTCTTTCTCGAGCTCATATCTGTTACTGCACCTAAATCACTAAACTGTAATTATTTTTTGCATGATTGGGTTCCCCACTGGACCAGACATCTCTTAAGGACAGTTTTGAATTTTATTCATCGCAGTATTCCCAACATTGGGCACAGTGTCTGGTAGTAAGTACTCAAAAAATGTTTTGTTGACTGAGTTGCTTTTAATATGCTAATTAATTAATTAATATTTATGAATGTTGTCTCCCAAGTCTGCCCCTCACTTTAGGGAATTAATTGTATGTAATTGAAAGGGCAGGAGTTGCAGTTAGAAGCAATGAATTAGAAGCATCTATAGAAATATGGACAAATCTTAAAAATCCTTAGTGAAAAACAGAAAGGAAAAGAAGACATATAATACCATTTGCATAATTTAAAAATAAATGCACACAAAATGTAATAATATTTAAGAACACATACAAAAAATATACAACAAACCCACTGAAATTTTTGATTATGGAAAGAGAGTAATAGAAACAAGGCATAATAATTTTTAAAAGGGAGAAAAAAAATTTTTTAAAAAAGGGAGAAAAACAAATAAATAAAGTAAGAAAGGGGTCTTGCACAGATCGAAGATGGTAATGTGCCTTGATCTGAGGAGAATGATTGACTCGACCATCTGTTTTGACTTTCAAATAAAGAATAATAAGTGGAGTGAATTTAACATTATAGAAGTTTAGGTTCCTATCCTAGCTCACGTCTGTGGGTGCATTGATACTGAGAAAGTTAACTTACATCTCCTTTCACCTTAGTTTCCCTATATATATAATTGGGATATTATTATCAACTTCATAAGGCTGCTTTAAAATTAAGTTAGAAAATGTATATAGAACACATGCCACAGAGTGACTCAAGAAATGGTCATATAAATGGATTCCTACACAGTATACCTGCTTGCATTTGCCTTTGGGTTCCTCCAGTTCAAATTTAGCCACTACCATATCAATCTTTAGAAGACAAAGACATCAAAATATTTCTATTATTTCCTGCTTCCAAATTACCTATTTCCCAATTTATTGGAAATTGGGTGGTTAGTGGTAGCAAGGAAGAGTTGTTAGATATGATATCTTAAATCTGATATCTTAACTGTGGGTGTGATACACGGGGGGAGGGAGGGGGGGGAGTAACTGAGGGAGATAAGAGAGAGGACAGGGAAGGATTGCCCCTATACCACAGAGTCAGACCATGCAGTTGGCTACTAGAACACATATCCTGCACCTGTAGTAAGAGTGGAGTGTCACCCGGTGATCCACTAAGCAATGCTTAGTAACTCGAGGCCATCCTTACCAACTGCCTTTAATAAGCCTTGAGGTCCAGGTAAACTGATTTTGTTGTCATTATCTCTGTAGGAGCATTGACATTTCCTGGTCTGTGACTTTACTGAAGATATTCCACACCGGGAATGTCTTGTCTTTTGTCCCCCTGTTTCAATATTATCCATTCTTCAGGGACCAGCTAAAACCCCAGCTTCTGTACAAAACTTCCACAGAACACTTCAATTTTTGAATAAGCTCCTTTTCAAGATGGTCACACTTATTTGGCATTATATGCTACCTCCTCATAAATATGAGTCCTCTGGTCAATCTGAATTATATTTATATTGGTTGTATAGACCTTTATTCATATGGTATCTTTGTACCTAAACAGATATGTCTGTAATAAACTCTCAAAAATAGTGTTTTACAAATAAATCACTTCAATAGCTTAAAATTTCATTATTTTGCAGGTGGGTTACTTGAAGACTAAAATATCAACTTATTTAGAAAGTGTGTGAATAAAACTTTCTCCAAGAAAAATCTTACAGGGAAACCCAATCAACAGCACACAAACACACACATTCACACACAAAAGCATAGTTGCTGTGATTGATGTTGGGGAGCAGCTGAGATGCCCATATTTTTGTCCTTGCTCCATTCACCAGCTTCTTGGAAGTAGAGTTTGAAAACCCCAGAATGGATCTAACACAGTCTTTCAGACACTTATTAGTTGCTGACTCCATAACTGCAGGAAAATGAACACCCTCTTCCTTCTTTCATAACACCTTTCCATTTGGCTGGCTTTCAGGATGGTACAAATTACTTAATAGGCCATTCAAAGTAGTAGGAGCTTCACTGCCTTCCCAAGGTTCTATGAAGATCAAGTGAAATAACATAGGTTGAAGTGTTTGCCAATAATAAATCTTAACTTAAAGGCATAGTGGTACTAAACATATTTAGGTGGTGACTGTTCTTGTTTTTACTATTTTTATTACTAATTTGCAGCACTATTTTGAGATCCTAGTTTCACTTAAAGATGAGAAAGTGGGGGCTTAAAAAGGTTAAGTAACTTCAAATAAGGCAAATTACAAATAATAGAACCTTGATTCTAATCACAGGCTTTTCTTATCCAAAATCCATATTTTCACAACAGCATGCTGCTTCAAGCTGAATTTAAAAGGGCTGCCTGAAAGGAAAGATAGTTTTTGAAAAATATGTTTAAAAGAACACAACTTATAATGTCTTTCATGACAAAACCATAACTAATATCTCTGAAGAGTTGGAGTCAGTCTTGTTTGATCCTTAGAGCCACCTTGAGACATGGGACATGTTGGGGGTGATGGTGTAACATCTAAGCTTTCCATGGGCTTGGGTTGCAAGAAAAGATGTCCGAGGGAAAACAAACACTGGGTGATGGAATTTACCAGGAGTCAGATATGAGTATTTCTGTCAAGAGTAAAACTCTAGTCTCTGGGCTAGTTCCCTGGTTCCTGTTAGTCATCTCCTACTCTTGGTAATGGCTGGACACATTTCCATGCTCAGTTTCTAGGCACTCCCAAGCACATCCTCATAAACATAATCTTGGCTTCCTGTAGATCCGACTAATACCTCACATAGATAAGACCTGCCCACATACACATACATACCTAACTGCCTTGTAATGTCAAACGTACGTACTTGTTTTTCACTCTTGCCAACTCAAGACCTATCAAGCATGACAGGTGACACATTGATATTGTCTACATTACTCAGATGAAGTGACTTGGTCAGGACCATGGGAACAAAGAGACAGATTCAGTGTCCAGACCCCAAATCCAGCTGTCTCTCTGTCACATAGGTTTTGGACGAAGCACTAAAAACTGGCCTGCATATTACTACATTGCCATCTGATGCCATTAGCGACCCATGGACTATGGGAAATACAGTGTTTTCTTCCTTGGGAAGCCATGTGATTCTCATACAATCAAACACTGAAAATGTTTTATTTCATGTCCTTGCAATCGACATGGACGGTGGTGGAAGTGTGGCTTGTTTGGTTTTAAGAAATCTCTACATGAGGGATAAAAAGGAGCAGGTATTGGTGAATATCCATTTGTGTGACTTCAGTTTATTTTCTTTTGTAAATCCTTTTTTTAAATAATTAGCTGGGCCCAATGAATGGACCTTTCTTTTCTCCTTCCAACTCTGTTCTCCTTCCATAGCCCCCTCTGGGATCCCAAAGACATCCAGTCAGAGAAGAAGGCCTGAGAGGCATAGAGAGGGCCATGCTCTGGAGAAAGCCTGCAATACCTGCCCTTTCATAGGGCTCCAGGTGTTTCAACAACTTTACTTCCAGAAAGTGCTGACATGAACAATCAGACTCAGGACAGAGAGTCCAAAACCTCTACTTACAACCTCCACCCTACTATTTCCGGAGAATCTAACTCTTCCCTCTAAGATTTCATTTTTGGCCACAATAACTCAAAAAATGACATATTTTCAAAGCAATTCACAAAAGCTGGTTACATTTCATAAATTATTAGTAAAAACTAAATAACTGACCTTCAGTTCAACAAAATATAAACCTAATGCCATTAGATGACTTCTGTATAGAATTTTTAGACTCAACTATGTTGAGTCTAAAACTAATACAGAGGTCTTTCAATTCACCAAATTTTAAATTTTGCATTTCAATTTAGGATAAGAAACAGGAAATGAAGAAAGAAAATTATTATTGTCCCAAGTCTCTAAAAATGTTTAACTTTGTTTTTTTTTTTAAACTTGGTTTTCATTTTATTCAGATAAGTGTAGGCACTGCAAATAAAATTTTAGAATGCAGACAGAAGGCCTGTGAAGCATAAATTATAGGTGTTTTCCCAACTGGTTTGTATAAAAGATTTGCTAGAACATAAAAGTTTAATTCACTAAAACTCAATTCTTCTGAAAAAATAAACTAACTTGGTTTAAAGAATCACATTCATTCACTTTAAGGAATTTATATGGGGTGACTAGAATGTGCCAAGCATTGTGCTTAGTACCATGGGAGACACAGATACTTATTTCTGAGATTAAGAGGTACACAATCTAGAAGTTCAGCTGGAGTTATTTGAAAAAGAGAAGGAGAAGAGCAGAAAGATTTATCTATAATACTGGAAATGTTGGAAAATCTAGTTTTTGGAAACATGATATATTTTGAATTTCCTCTGCTGCAATTTGGTGGCATATGTCTTATTTATAAAACAAATGTTTGTCTATTTTTAAGCACTTGTGAAGACACAATAATCCGTCCTCAAGAAGTTTACAATCTTGTAATCAATTTGATAATGAGGTGATTTTCAAGAAAAAGGGGAGAGTTCTCTGTTTCTCCCAAAGTAAGGGCGGAGAGCTCTGAATAGAGGAATTAGGGAAACAAAAGAACCAGGCAATATCTGGGTTGGATTTTATCAAAGGGGGATGGTGTTCAAAAGACTCACAGTTAACTTATGAGAGACGAGCTCAACATAGAAGAAAACTAGACTGGAGGGAGCCAATTTCAATTCCTGGGTGAAGAACTGACTATGGTTTAGATGGATGATGCAATCTGAAAGGAAGCTGTGAAAATGGCCTCTTTTTCTTCACAAAGCTAGATACTTGATCCTCGGTACATACATGTTCTTATCAATAACGAACTGGTACCCATTTCTGGTTACAGTGTGTGATGACTCCTGTCCCCCGAAGAGAGGTTCAAAGATCCAAGACTGAAGCTCGGAAGTGAGAATTGCAGCATACACACTCATCTTGCTTCTCTACCTCAAGCAGAGTGCACAGGGCCAGTCCCCCTTCTCAGCATAAGAGACAACTCTAAGCCACCGAAGGGACTACATCATGTCCACGGTAATAGCAACAACTAATTTAGGTCCTTAATGACCGTCGGCCGGCGCTTTCTCCCTGTGCAGAATATAGATGAAATAACAACCACATTGGAGATGAAGAGAGTAGGAAATTAAAATCATAAACTTGGGAGCGCCTGGGTGGCTCAGTGGGTTAAGCTTCTGCCTTTGGCTCAGGTCATGATCTCAGGGTCCTGGGATCGAGCCCTGCATCTGGCTCTCTGCTCAGCAGGGAGCCTGCTTCTCTCTCTCTCTGCCTGCCTCTCTGCCTACTTGTGATCTCTGTCTGTCAAATAAATAAATACAATCTTTAAAAAAATCATAAACTTGGACTTATAAGACTATACCCTAGTGTAACATTTAAATTTAAGTGTTAGAGATTGTCTGTCTATTCATGATATAAAAATAAGATCCAGTAAGACTTTTAAAAATCTGGGTCAAAAATTTGTTCCTGAATTGACAGATCTGAAATAGAATCTATGGCAATGTGCTTTCCTAAAAACTTACGGATCAATTAGAAAAGAATTCCAGAGAACCACAGAAACTTAAGGCACAGATATTACCTTAGGAGAAAATATTAGTAATTGATTATGAGATTCCCCTGGAAATTCTCTACTGGGAGTACCCATTCTATTCTGGAGGCTAAGCGTTACCAATCTTTCAATATTCCCCCAGCATCGTCCTTGACAACAACTGCCTCGGTCAGAACCTGTGTTACTCAACATTCCTTAAAGTGATTTGCAAATGGAATTCTCTGTTTGCCTCCAAGAGTGGGAACAGGGCAATTTTAACAACCACAAAATTTAATTTGATCTAGGAAACACATGAGGGAATTTAGCCATTCCAAGCAGGAAAAAAAAAAAGATGATAAGAAAGGAAGCTTTTCTTTTCCTCAAAACTTGAACTTCTGGCATGATGTTGCTCATTCTTTCACTTCTCAAACCCCCCATTCTCTGTTATGAGTTTGTATCTTTTTCTTTAATACCACATCCTCCTTATTTGAAGCCGAATGTGGAATTATTTAAAAGTCATGCTTTTTAAAAGAAATAAAATTTGTAGAATACATACCAAAAAACCCTACATTTTATAAATTATAAATCTGAGGCATAAGGAATTTAGTGATTTGTTTGAAGTCATACGGGGAACACATCAAAAAACCAGGAACCCAACTTCTAGTAAGATTATAGTCAGATAGACCTTGGCTCTGGAGACAGAATAATAATGAGATAATGCTTGGAGATTAGCTCCAAACCTGGCATAGAGTAAATACCTAATAAAAATCATTGTCATAAGTTTCTGTCCTCAGAGATGTCAGGATGATAAATCCTACAGAGAAAATAAAAAAAGGTGGGGGGTGGAGAGTGGGGAGTAAGGAGGGTTGCTAACTTCATGGAGTGGGATCCTGTATCAGTTCATGATAACCCTGCCTCCCGCCCCTGACATAGCCCTCTTTTATCCTGATTCTTGGCTTTAACACCATTTTTGCTTTATATCTCTTGCATCATCTACTTCTTTGAATACTAAATGTTGAATACCCACTAAGATCAAAAATACCAGCTTTGCACTCAATAAAGAGGGGTAAGTGACATGGATACAAAAACTACTCCAACAGACTGGGTAGAACTTAGCTTAATGCTTTTCAAATATAAAGGAATGATTTCAAGCTTTAAAAAGAAAATCCAAAAAAAAAAAACCACTAAGTTTTGTTGAAGGCCCATTAGGCTCTGCTCGTTTGTCTCAGGATAGTTGCAGAAAGCTGAGCTCCATTCAAATAAGCAGTGGTCCTTAACACAACATTTTCAAAGAATCATCTCCTCCCGCAAACTCCTCTGCCAGTGTCTCATTGACCTACTCTCATTTTTTTGAGTATCCTTCAAATATAATCCCCCACATACTGAATTGAAAAAAGAGAGTCAGAGCATTAGAATTTCTATAGCAGTTGACATCTATTATTAAGCTAATTTTTACCTGTGGAATAAAACTGAAGTGTTTTATGGGTATCCACCATCTTAAAACCTTTATTTTCTTTTTAAAATAACTTTATTTTATTTATTTAACATGCTTTGATAATCTCTCTCAGACCACTCTTCTATGAGGAGGGTAGATTCACACCAACTTTGGACTCTCAAGCAGGAGAGTACACTGAGGGACACAAATTTTAAGAGCAATTTTAATGCCATTCAGAAGTGATCTCATCAAACCTAAGATGGCGGCATGAAGTTGTGAGAAAATCTTTGCCCTGAGATTCTGGTAGGGTTGGGAGGGGAGACAAACCAAGGTGCCAAGTGTGCTGAAATTTCCTATATTGTGTTTGAAAAGACACTCCTCACCCAATTTCCTCACCGATAAAATGATGGGGTTATGCCAGCTGCTTCTAAGTCCATTCAGCCTTGAGATTTTTGAGACTTTGGGATTTGGTTTTACTACCAAAATATCTTCCTTGTCTTGCCTTCTACCCCAGTCTGACCAATGCCGTCTACCTCATAAATGGAAACACCACTCCTTCACACCTGTCACCTAGAAGATGTCTTCCATGCCTTTCTCTCACAACCCAAATTCAACCCATGAGAAATGATTTCTGAACATATACTGAATGTGGATCATCCTCTCTGCTCTAATTGCATTCCAAGCCACCTCCCTTTCACTTCTCTCCAAAAGTATTTTCCAAAAGTATTTTCCTGTTCCTGCCGTTTCCTGATGGTACACGGGAGAAGAAGGAGGCACAAACAAGTCAGCCGCAAGAGAAAGGGAGCCGGGGACAACAGTAGAAAAGACTGTTGCCCGGAACAACTCCTCAGTCCCGCCTTTATTAGATAGAAATAGTAACCAACAGAAGAGCCAAAAAAGGCCAAACATTAGCCGTATGCCTTGTAGATAAACAAGAAGGCAGGCAAAATATGTCTGGTCAAGCAGTATAAAGTTTATAGTTGAGGGCACCTGGATGGCTCAGTGGGTTAAAGCCTCTGCCTTCGGCTCAGGTCATGATCCCAGGGTCCTGGGATCGAGCCCCACATCAGGCTCTCTGCTCAGCGGGGAGCCTGCTTCTTCCTCTCTCTCTCTCTGCCTGCCTCTCTGCCTGCTTGTGATCTCTGTCTGTCAAATAAATAAATAAACATTTTTAAAAAAGTTTATAGTTGAACTAGCACATTCAAAGGACTTATCTAACTAGCCACAGGCATTCTCAGGGTGGGGGGAAGGGGGGGCAGAGGTAACGGAAAAATGAAGCAGGAGGCGTTCTGCCCTGAGCAGGCCAGGCAGCCCCCGCCGCTCACCTTCAAGGTGGTATATCGTTGTCTCCCCCAGAGGTCTGTTGCCAGTATGTGTTTTTCTTAAGGTGATATCAAAACATGCTTGGTAACTAGTGAAATTTCCCATGGGTTATATTTTAAGTAATACATTGTTCTGAGGGACAGTTGCATTTTCCCCTTTTTGTGCAGAAGTAGAGAAGTCTATTTTGCAACTTCTTGATTCATCAGTCGTTGGAGGGATTTTTGTGTACATCTGAGGACTAAGCATAAGAAGATTATAGCAGTAGAAAGAAAAATCATTCCACTTATAACGCCAAGACCAGTTTGTTTGATCCAAGTAAAAAGGTTTAAATTAGACAAAATATTGTTCATCTTTTGAGCAAAACTTACTCCTGGAACTGATTGTAATGATGAATGAGTAATGCTTTGAATAGTATCTTGAAGTTGTTTAATATCTAAAGTTAGATTATCACTTTTGTACAAATTGTGTGGTTTGAACAGTTTGACGCAAGGTTATTCCTGTAGTGGTAGCTATAGCAGTAATGGCTATAATTCCTAAAATATTTGTTATAAGCAGCCCAAGAAATTTTTTTGCTCTATGGACCCAGTCCTTTAAAACTGTTAAAAGTACATGCATATCTGGAGAGTTTTCCCAAACACGGTGGTGTTTCACTGGTAACCAGATGCCTGTTCTTCTTCGACCTACGAGAATGATAGAATTGTCTGCATAAACATTCTCATCTACACAGGTGAACATTTTACATCTGGGACAGTTTATTTCTCTATTGTTATGATCGAAGTTCATTTTTCCAATAACAAAAACATAGGGATCTCTTACACAAGCTTTTACCCGTTCTTCATCTATTAGGAAAAAGGAGAAAGCATAGTTATTAAACTTCTAAATGTAAGAGCCGTTCCAAACTCTTATGTGATTTAAAGCAGTGGTGACCTCCCATAAATTCTTTTGTCTTTTATGAGAATTCACAAAAGGGGATGGCACCGAAAGTTCTTGCCCAAACCAGGCCAGAGGTGCATCTCCTGAGGTTAAGGTTTGTGGTAAAATGAGATCATCAAAAACTTGCCATTTTAAATTTCGATGAGAGGAGCAGGGTCTCCCAGTGCGACTGGTGACTGCCATCCCCTTAGGGGAGCAGGCCCATACAACTCCATAGGAATCATTAATAACAATTCTGGGGTGAGAAGCTCAACAATCCTCCCATAGAGGGTGAATTCCTTCATCAGACCACATTTGTGTCAGTTTGCATTTGGGAGTAGGGGGTGCTGCTGTGCTACAAGTAGGACCCCCATATTCATTGGCTAGGAATCCTTTAGTGGAGAGTAAATGTAACTGAACTTTAGTCAGATAATTATTAGTAGGAAAGTCCACCAACCATCTTTGACCATCAGGGATAAC
Source organism: Neogale vison (assembly GCF_020171115.1). NCBI lineage: Eukaryota > Metazoa > Chordata > Mammalia > Carnivora > Mustelidae > Neogale > Neogale vison. The sequence goes on from NC_058102.1 coordinate 116,258,263, forward strand.
GGGATGATTGCCGATACATATTGGTCTATTTTGATATCCTAAGGTAAGACTAATATTTGTGCCCTCCTCTAGGGCAATAGTGGCAATCTAGGATCCAAAATTCCAGGTACCCATTTTGAGGCATTCAAATAAATTGGTATTATATTTTCTCCCCACTCTACTGAACAGAGTGGGGGGGGGGGAATTGGGTATATAAGCCCAGTCAATAAAATTATTTATTTGTGCATAACTTCCAGGAAGACTTAGGCTACTGTGATGAGGACCTTCATAGTACATCAGATGTAGAAATAGTAGTAGTTTCCATATGCTGTAAAAAATACACTGTATAAAAAGAATCAGATAACAGATTAAATGCAGAAGAAACATCTTGAAACAATGTAACAATCACCATTAATTCTGATTTCTGTGCTGAGAGACTGGTAGTAGATATGACCTTTGAGGTAGGACCATAAGAACAGGCTTTGCCTTTGACAGAGTGATCAGAAAAGTAAGTAGGGGCAACTGTTATTGGATTTTTATAAGTAATTTTAGGAAGGACAAAAGCAGTTATGTTTTAAAAAGGAAACAACAGGTAAAGAGGGATAATGAGAAGAAGTGTTTCCAGTAAAGCCACTAAGGGCAATTTGCAAATTTAAATTATTTTGGAATGCTCTTTCAATTTGTGTCTTATTTAAAGGCAAAACTAACTTGTGGATCATATCCCTGTATTTGGAGATTTCTTTTTCTTCCTAATTGAATAATACTGCCAATATGGTCTATATAGGTAGTGAGTGTTTTAACAGTATTATTTGGAAGAAAAATCCATTCTTGATTAGTTTTTCCTGAATAAGTAATCCAGTGGCTGTATGTGGGGTATGAAAAATAAGAAGATCTAATGGTATCTCAGGTTGGACTCTATTTGTTTGCATTGATTGAACCTGGCTTTCCACAAATTGTAATTCTTTTAAGGTCTCTTCTGATAGGGTCCTAGGGCTATTTAAATTAGGATCTCCTTTTAAAGAGGCAAATAGATGCTGCAAAGTAGAAGTGGGAATTCTAATTTTAGGTCTTATCCAATTAATGTCTCCCGATAATTTTTGCAAATCATTCAAGGTTGTAATTTTATCTCTACGGATTTGAACTTTCTGTGGTTTAACTGAGGTCCTATCCATAATGAACCCCAAATATGAGAAAGGTGTAGTGATTGTATTTTTTTCCAGAGCTATAATTAGTTGTATTTTTCAAATTGCAATTGAAGGATTTTAAATGCATCCTGCAATTGCATGTTGTCAGAGGCTACACATAATATATCATCCATATATTGGATAAGATAAATTTGTGGAAATTGATTTCTAACTGGCTGTATAACTTTGGCCACATACTCCTGACAAATAGCAGGGCTATTTAACATTCCTTGTGGTAAAACTCTCCATTGATATTATTTGGCTGGTTCTTTTAAATTTACACTGGGAATAGTGAAAGCAAAACGGGACAGTCTTCCTTAGCAAAGGGTGTAGTATAAAAGCAATCCTGTAAATCTATGATAATTATTGGCCATTAGCGTGGGACTAGATTAGGCGAAGGCAATCCAGGTTGGAGAGACCCCATGGGTTGGATAACACAATTAACCATACGCAGGTCTGTTAAAAGTCTCCATTTTCCCGATTTTTTCTTAATAACAAAGACCGGTGAATTCCAAGGACTGTGAGATTCTTCAATATGCCCTTTTCTTATCTGTTCCTCCACTAGGGCTTGCAAAATAATTTCTCTTGTGTTAAGGGCCACTGCTCCACCCAAATAGGTTTGTCATTCTTCCAGTTTAACTTAGTGGGTTCAGGAGCAGTGGCCCTCAGTGAAAAAATCTGGGAATCCTCCTTAGGGGAAGGTATAACAAGAGAGGCTTCCCATTGACTTAGTAAATCTCACCTCCAAAGGTTAATGGGTAAGTCTACAATATATGGCAGCAGATAACCCTTTTGACCCTCAGGTCCTTCACAGAAAAGAATACTGGAGCTCTGACACACATTTCCATCCTGTCCTAATCCCATAATAGTAACAGAAGAGGAATTATATGGCCATTTTTCAGGCCAATATAATGAGCTTAAGATAGAGATATCAGTTCCAGTATCAATTAGACCTGAAAATTCCTTTCCTTGTATTTTAAGATGACAAATTGGTCTATCTTGATAAATTTTCTCAGTCAAATATGCTCCAGTTTTTCCAGTACTCCCAAACCCATTGGAGTTTCTTCGTTTGTTTTTAGATTGACCCTGGAGATAGGGTAAAAGCAGCAACTGGACAATGCAGTCTCCTTTTTGAAAACGGTATGGAGTCGCCATAGTTAACATCACTGAAATGTCACCAGTATAATCTATATCAATAATGCCAGTGTGAACTAGTACTCCCTTTGAAGTAAGGCTAGATCTCCCCAAAAGTAACCCAGCGGTTCCCTTTGGTAAAGGGCCATAAATATTAGTTGGAATATTAGTGGGAAGCTTGGCAGGCATTAAGAGATAATCTTTGGGAATGGGGATATCTAATCCAGCACTACCAGGCTCTCAGACAATATCAGAGCTGCTCAATAGCTTGATCATTCATCAGTACTTGGTCTTGTACTCGGGCCCATGGCCCAACACCCACAAGCTGCACCATGGAAATAGAAACACTATTAGCTCTGTTATGGGCAGCTGCTGTTTCTGCATGATCTTGCCACCATGTTTTAAATTGCAAGAACTCACTTGAAGATAGAACTGTTTTTGCTAACAAGGACCAACCAGTCGGAATAAGTCGATTGCCTTCTGCGATGCCTTGAATGATTCCCCTTGTAAATGGAGAATTAACTCCATGGTTTTATACTGTTTGTATTAGTTCCTTCAATAATTTGGAGGGAAATGGCTCATGCTTGGCCTCATAGATACCATTATGGTTGTCAGGATCATGTCCCGGAGCGACTTTTTCTCTATAATAACCCGGAAATTAAAATGTAAGGCATCTAGGTCTCCGGCTCGCTGTGCTTCAAGGAGGCCTTTTTAAATGGCCGATAGCATGGATTTTTCATCTTTTTCACTAAATGGTGCCTTCTTACAGAATGATGGAGCCGATTCTTATAGAATGACTTGCACCTTTTTTCTGTTATTGGAGGAGGAGGAGGAGATTCCTCCTTGTTATATTCCTTTACGATGGTCTTAGTAATTTCTTTCCCCTCCTGGATGGCATGTTCAGGTTCCTCCTTTTTAGTTTCTCCTGAACATTCATGATTGCTCTCCAAATCAGGGCTTTGTAAAAGCTCCAAAATGGAGTGAATGAGGGTCCACGTAGGCCATACAGTAATTGGAATTGGTTTTCCTTTAGCATGCAAAAGTTTTAACTCATTACCAACTTTTTCCCATGTTTGTAAATCTAAAGTCCCTAATAGGGGGGACCAGGAGCAATGTTCCTTAATCACTTCTAAAAGCGCCATAAGTTGGCTCTCGCTGACTTTTGCTCCTTCCGCCTAGAGGAGCTGTCTCAGTAGACTAATGTAAGGGCGATAATCATTTGTGCTCTCTAGATTCCCCATACCCTGCGATAAGTACCCACAACTCACCAGCGGGAAAAAGGCACGGCCATGCAAAAACTCATGTTGGGGCTTCTTCTCCTGTTTTGTTTCTGGTCCCTGTTCGGGCGCCACTTGCCATTTCCTGAGGGTGCACGGGAGAAGAATGAGGCAGGAACAAGTCAGCCACAAGAGAAAGGGAGCAGGGGACAACAGTAGAAAAGACTGTTGCCCCGAACAACTCCTCAGTCCCGCTTTTATTAGATAGAAACAGTAACCCACAGAAGAGCCAAAGAAGGCCAAACATTAGTCATGTGCCTTGTAGATAAACAAGGAGGAAGGCAAAATATGTCTGGTCAAGCACTATCAAGTTTGTAGTTGAGCAAGCACATTCAAAGGACTTATCTAACTAGCCACAGGCGTCTGGGGAGGGCGGGGGGTGGGGATCGATAACAGGAAAATGAAGCAGGTGGCGTTCTGCCCTGAGCAGGCCGGGCATCCCCCGATGCTCACCTTCAAGGCCGTGTATCGTCGTCTCCCCCAGAGGCCTGTTGCCAGTATGTGTTTTTCTTATGGCGGTATCTAAACATGCTTGGTAACTAGTGAAATTTCCCGTGGCTTATATTTTAAGTAATACATTGTTCTGAGGGACAGTTGCATGTTCCCACTTTTCCTCTGGTAAGGTTTGTTCTCTGCAGAGACGCCAGAGTGATCTTTTAAAACATAAGTGAAACCCCGTCCCTTCCCAGAAAAAGACCTCATCTACAGGCTTCCCTTCAATCTCAGAATAGCTTGGGAAATCCTTACCACGCTCTGCAAAGGCCTACATGGGTCAGTCCTGGCTATCCCACCAACTCTGTCTATACTCTCCCTCTGCCTACTGGCCTCCAACCACTCTGACCCCCTTGTTGTTCCCACTCATGGCCTTTGCACATGCATCTCCTCTGGCTAGAACCATCTCCCCCAAACCCTCACGGCCCCCTTTCTATGGCACAGGTCTCTGTCTTATTGTCACCTCCTCTGAGAGATTTGTGCTGACCTCCACATCTGAAACAACTGCCCTATCACTCTTTATGAATCCCTTCCCCATTGCTTTATTTTCCTTAGTACCCCTTATCACCCATGTGTTAAAATTTTTCCATAGTGGTCCATAGTAAATCATGGGTCCTGTGTCTCTGCCCATATGTAGCTTCCTCCGAGCCTGTGAGACATGAGCAATTATGAGGCACTTGATAAATGCTTGTCCTTGGGTGCCTGTTCACATGGAACCCTAGGACCACACAGGGACAAAAGACCACATGGACATAGAAGTCTGGCCAGCCCAGCTCTGCCAGCTGACCAGCTGACCTTCCAGTTCAAAGCAGTCATATGAGTGAGCCCAGCTGAGGCCAGAAGGAGAACCGAAACTCACCCACAGAATTGTGGGAAGTAATAAACTATTGTTTAAGCCACTTAGTTTGGGGTGGTTTTTTTATATAGTGAAATATAATTGATAGAGTTCCAATGGCATATTATTTTTCCTTATAATCTTCCCATTGGACTGTGTAGTCCATATACATGTAGAGACTTGGTGACAGAGAAAGTGATGGCAAAGTGCCAGTGAGGTTAAGAAAGGTATTTGAGAAGGTAATGCCAGCCAGAATGAGTGCAGGGCAATCAGAAATGTCTTAACAACTTTTCAGTTCTTTCACACAGTCAGTGCCCGGGACCATTCTGTCTTCCTGCTGAATTAGAGTTCCCTTGAGCTGAAACCTTAGCTCACTGTATTATTGATTTCTAGAGATTTCCATCACTGAGCTTCTAGATCCACGGACAAAGAACAATGTACCTTTTAAGTGACAGTTATTTCCTTCAGAGTGTAACTATAGTTATAAACCTCTCATTCCTCCCACCACATACTCGCAGCCTCTGGCCCTGATGAGTAAAGAAAACCATGTTCATGGAAGGGCTGTCACGATGGTGGGGAATCTGGATTCAGAGGCCAGAAACAACACCCTGTCCCCTGCACAGTGGCCTGGTGGAGCAAGACTGGGGGAACCAACCAGAGAAAGAGGCACCGATGCTTTAAACAGAGCCTTAAGTTGAGCCCGTAAGTGAGATGAATCAGAGAGGATAGTAGACAGCAGGTACCACTTGCTTTCCATGGCCACTGCCTTTGGGTACAGCCTGGTGTCAGAAAAGCATATCTGTGAACTAGGGACTTGCTTGCTTGGGAGAAGCTCTCAAATCCTCCCACAGGCTGTGTGGCCTGGGGCAAGTTCTTTCAGCTCTCTGGCTTCCAGTTTTCTTACCTGCAAGATGAGGAAATTGTCCTAGATGAGAACTAAGGTCCTTTTATGCTTAGAATGTTTGAGCCCCAAATCAGCAATATTAGAAAGAAACCATCTACCTCCCACAAGAGATGAACAATGAAGTCACTATTTTTAACAATCGTTAAGCACAAATAGTCCTATGGAGCAAGCAGTTCATATGAATCGGCTTCCTAGGTATTGTATTTGCATCCAAAGCAAACACGGTGAATTGACTCATCTGGCATGCGAACACTGACCCCCACTGCATGTCTCCATCTGTGCTAGCACCGGGGCCAGGCGAGAGGTGCAGAACACAGCCCCCCACCGTGGAAGGCTGCAGTCAGTTAATAAAGGATCTTGAGTCCCTAAGAGCTTTAAAGGAAGGATTTACTGGTGTAGAGGATGCTCATTCTGGCGTCAGAGCTGCTGGAGGGGGAAAGAAGGAGATGGTGAGGAAGACAGTAAGGAAGGCTGCTGCAGTAGTGTGAATGAAAGGCGACACATAAGGTCTTCATCTGTCTTGTAGGCAAACTGTTGTCATGAAGAGAGCCTAGCATCTCACAGCTCAACACAAGAGGCATTTTCCTGGGCAGTAGGTCAGCACCAGCCGCAGTTCTTCCACATGGGTTCTGCCATCTGCAGCTGCCCCAGCGGAGCAATGCTCCGTGGGCAGAAGACGAAAGAGCATGGAAGCCCTCTTCCACAAATTCTTAATGACCACACCTGGAAGGAACACATGCCATTTCTGTTCTGCGCCCATTGGCATGGGCTGGATGACACAGAAGACCCTGGGAAGAGCATGTAGTCTCTGACATGCCCAAGAAGAAAAAAGAGAATGGATTCTGGAGAACTGTTGGAAGCTTCTGCTTAAAGACACGAGCTGAAAAAGTAGCAAAGAGGGTAAGATGGAAGAAGGATGGAATTAGGAGACATTTCTGCGGTTTAATCGTAGAATGTAATAACACTTTGGTAGGAAACTAGGGAATGAAAAGGAGACATTTGGTGATGACCCTGAAATTTCTAGCTTGGAAAACTGAAATTAAAAATATTGCCAGCAAGACAGGATTTTTGGAGGACAACTTAGTGTTATCCATCAAAACTTCAAATGGAGCATACTTTTCACACACACGTTCTACTCTAGGAATTTATCCTACAGAAAAATTGACTATCTCCCTCACACACGCACATGCAAAGACATTTACTGCCGCATAGCTTGCATTAACCAAAAAAAAGAAAACTAATGAAATGTCCATCAAGAGGATACAATGTAATGAATTATAGCCACATAAGTGACAACCAGTAAAAATTGCAAGGGTAATCTATATGTATCGACAAGAAAAGATGTCTACATTTTACTGTCATATTTAAGAAGTAATATATATATATATATATATATATATATCAGGATGATATATACAACTTCATTTTAGAATAAAAATATATGTATGCATATTCATTGAAAAAAAAAAACCTCTAAAAGAATATACCGAAAACCATTAAGTCACTACTTTGAGAGTTACATATTATTTAAGTGTACTTTTATAAAGTTTCTGTCTTCACTTGGATAATCAGGAAAATATATGATTAAGGGTTTATCTATCTATCTATCTATCTATCTATTTTATTTCTTAGTCTGTAAGGCTGTGCCTGTTCATATTTAGGGGAAAGGTCAGAATGTGAGCATATTCTGTGTGCATGTGTGGATATATGTGTTATTTTTGCTGTTCCTCCAAACACTTTGTGACATCAGCAACTTTCCCATTTTAGAAAAGAGAAAAGAGCCTCAAAGAAGCTAATGTGCTGCCCCAAAATCGCAGGCATCTATCTGAAAGATCTTTCCTCAGGCTCCATGGGAAATATGAAAGCCTTCCTTTGCCACCCTTCTCTGCCCAAGCCCTCCACAGGCAGACATTAGTGGCCTGGTGGGACAGGAGGGTGGGTGGCGTGGGCAGGAAGAGAAAGGCAATGACCAAAATAGAGACAGCTGTGTCTTCTTTCTGAAGAACATGTGGAATTTCAGCTAAAACAACCTTCTATTTTCACTTTGCCTAGTTCTTATTTCCCTTTTCTCTTCTTGCTCCTTCTCTCTGACTCTCCCACATTTTTTCCCCCGCTCTGCCTCTCAACAAAAGAAATAAGAAGATGATAAAGAAAGAGATGTAAAAGCCAACAAACCTTTCAGTGGTTTTCTCTATTTTGTAAATGTTGACTTAGGATTTTTGTTTGTTTGGTTGGTTTTTGTTTTTGTTTCTAATCACAAGCCCTTGAGAGACACAGGTCATGCAATTTTGAAATTCTGTAGGGTGTCTCCTATAGGGACATAGTCATGCCCATAAAATTCTATTTTTAATCTCTTGATCACCAGCACCTGAATGATCAAGAGATTAATAATATCTGAGAAATAAATGGCAGTTGTTGATTTTTTTAGGTATATATTGATTTAATTTTTTGTTTTTCTCTCCTTTCTTCTCAATCCAGTCATCTTTCTCAAAGGCATTGAGTGAAATAAATAACAAGGGTGTACATTTTGTCTTATCGTCTTAATTTTGATGAATCATAAAAGGAACCATATGAAATATATAAAAGGCATTTCATATGCAAAAGATTTCACAAAGAATGAAACTAAGACATAAGATACCATATATATTTGTAACAGCTCACAGAAGCCTTTTATCTCCATGTAGTAAGACATTCTATAAGCTACATGAGAAATCTGTTTCTTAGCTTTATAGTCACAACACACCACACACACACACACACACACACACACACACTGAGGGATAGGGAGACTGATTTGGCTTTAGCAAATATCACTAAGAGCCATCCTTATTGCTTTACTTACAAAAATGAATTTAAGTATATATTTAAGTAAGAGGATGCTTTTACATGTAATGTAACATTAAGTTTGTTACAAAAATAATCATTAGAATGCAGATGGTGAGACATTGTTTCTAAATAAAGTTAGCAACTGTTACTGAAAATGCTTAATTAGGTTATTTTTTTAAGTAAATGAAAATGATAGACTCAATGTGTGTAGAGTGAGTCTGTATCATGCAGGTTCTGGAACATGAGAATGTATGCTTGCTTCAGAGTTATTGCAATGTATTCAAATGAGAAGAAAGAAGGTACAATATTTAAATTTGTAATGAAATTCCATGTAATGCGCTTTTCAAAAAATATTATTGTGTGAATATCTTAAATGGCTATAATTTCTAGGAATCTTCTTTAGCTTTCTCTGCCCTCAAGAAAATCAAATAAATTACACTAGACCAAGCATTAATTGGTTGCCAAGATTCATTTTTGTAAAAATCATTTTGGAGTTATAGATGTTCATAAAAAGACTAATTGCAAAGTGGTTTAAATTATTGTTATTATGATTTAATTGTTCAAAACAATTTTCCCTTAGGAGTATTTTTTCCAAGTCATTTATTTCACTTTGCCAAATGACCTTTTAAGAAGTTCTATAATCAGCACACTTTGTCAAGCCAAAATAGGAAATATGCAGAAATACTCTGGAACTGTTTGCTCTCTTTACTTCTCTGTTTCTCTCTCTTTCTTTCTCTGGGAAAGCCATACTTCTTATTATTAAAGTAATTCGAAAAGGTAGCCACCTATAAAATTAAAAATAAAAGTTCCACCTTAATTCTGTTAGGCTTATTTGGCTTTATATGAAAAATAAAAACAGTATTTTACAGCAGATTACAGAGCATTTAATATGGAAACCATTTCATATAGTTTAAACATGTTATATGTAATGTTAATATATAATCTAAAATATAAAACGCAATACACTATATTGAATGTGAATAGATTTATCTAAATGTTTCTTTCATACAAATCTTAATTGTCAGTGGAGTGTAGCATTTTGTATTTAAAGTCTTCCTTATTGGGGAATCTTTGAAAGGCCCAAAAGATTTTCCTTTCCATAGAGTACAATTTGCACTGACTTGTACCCAAGCGTTTCAATATTCAAAATATGTACAGAAAAAGAAATTCAACTCAGTATATTTGCATCTGCCCACTGTGAAAAATTGTATTATTTGTCATCTGAGTTCCCAAAGCAGAGATGAGGATTGGAACCTGACAGTCTAGCTCGTGGCTCTTTCTCTCCATACATTGAGCACAGGGTCCACAGGGTAAGTATGAAAATGCGGGCCACCTGAGAACTTCCAATCTTATGAAGAACCTGAGGAAAGTAATAAAGGTGGGAAACAGAATGGGGTTTACCTACAGATGATCAAACTCAACAATGATTCACAGCTAAAAGCTGGGTGCATTTAAAATAGAATTCATTCTTGATAATAGTTTGAGAGTTCCATCTGTACAATATTAAATAAGAAAAACGGATTTATCAGATTCTCTTTTAAATTGAATCTTGATCTCTGGTCTTCATGTGGTATAAGAAGAGTGGTGACCAGTGTCATATAGGCGCAAAAGGCATCTTCTACCAAAGAAATAGAAATAAATGAAGTAACTGCTCTTTAAAATTAGGTGGCCATGGCAGGAATATGGAGGAGAAACAGAAGGTACAAGTGTATGCGGATAAAAAGATTTTGTTATGGACTGAATTGTGCTTTTCCCCCGAATTCATATGTTGATGTCTTACTTCCAATGTGACTACATTCGAATATAAGACATTTAGGGAATAATGGTCAAAAAGGGTGATATGGGTGGGGTCCTATTCCAACCGTGATGATGTCCTCATAAGAACAGAAAGAGGGGCGCCTGGGTGGCTCAGTGGGTTAAAGCCTCTGCCCTTTGGCTCAGATCATGATCCAGGGTCCTGGGATGGAGCCCCACATTGGGCTCTCTGCTCCCCAGGGAGCCTGCTTTCTCCTCTCTCTCTGCCTGCCTCTCTGCCTAGTTGTGATTTTTCTCTGTCAAATAAATAAAATATTAAAAAAAAAAAAAAAAGAACAGAAAGAGACAGGGGACATTGCTCCCTCCACTCATGCAAAGAGGAATCCCACTCGAAGACATCATGAGAAATTGGCCACGTGCAAGCCGGGAAAGGAAGTCTCATTGGAAACCAACCCTAACAGCTCCTTCGTCTTGGACGTCCAGCCTTTTGTTGTTTAAGCTGCCCAGCCTGTGATGTTCTGTTATGGCAGCCCAGAAAGACTAATACATGTTTAAAACATGTTTCCATTCATTAGCTAATGGAAGGTGAATGAAAAGTAAGACAGAAGCAACAACAGATTGTGCAAGTCCCAGAGGAGACCAGAGAAGATGGAGCCCTGAACACAGATCACAGGGTGCAGAACACAGGTGGCTCTCATTGAATAAAGTTTCCAGACCCTTTTAAACAGAAGTTAGAGAATTTAATGAGCATTCTGACTTTGGGTAGGTACAGTATTTTCGAAAATGCTTCAAAGTTACACCCTTTCCCCTTTATCTCTGAAGAAGGGGCTCCTGTTCCCAACTAAACTTTCTGCTTATGCTTAGGATTTCAAAACTTCCCCCACCCTGAAGACCTCTTAGACTTTCTTTTCATTACCTTCCTCGCCAGACTTCTCTTTGAGTCTCTCCAACCAGCACCCAGACCCACATACCATGTGCCCTGGTCCTGAATTTTCCAGCCTCTTGTGACTTGTTAACCCTTTTTATAATGATCTATCAAATCATCTCCTTTAAAATTTCTTCATGGTATAAAATGAAGAAATTTTAAGTAAAAGTAAATTTTACATTTTACATCAGTGTGTTATTAAAAATCATATGACAAAATACATTTAATATACTCTCCTATGATATTAATTTTATGTTTAAAAATTTTAGCTTTTTCCATTTGCTATATGACATATATTGTTTGATTTACTTTTTTACATAGTAAAAATAAAGGAATGGTTTAGTAACAAATCTAAAAATGACAGTGCATACAATTTGGAGACTGATATATATTAAAATGTAGATTAAAATTTAATTACATGTTATATCATCAGGATTTGACTACTTTAGTAGCTGATATTTAGAACCCTACATTTTGCAGTTTAAAAATCAACTGGTTCATTTATATAATTGTTAAGTTTTAATGATGATATGAAAGGAGTTTTCAGGCTGTTACTTACAAACACTTTCCAAATAACATATTTTTATTAGATAAAAAGCCAGTCTCATGATATCTCAATATATCATATCTTATGATAACTACTATATTTTTATCTCCTTTTCTGTTTTTTTTTATGCATCTGAGACATCTTGATGAGCTTTAAAGAATTTTGATGTATGAATTGTGGATCTGGTGAAGATCACGTTGAGGCAAATTTGCAAAATATTATCATGTGTGTCAATAACTTCTAACTTCAACGTTAACATTTACTTTATGCCTTAAACCAGAGGTCCCTTTGTCAGCCCCAGTATGAAATTGAAAAAAGTCAATTAAAAATTGTTGAATAATAAAATAAAACTGTGCTTATTCCAATCTCCACTTACCACGCTTGGGGACCGGGTGTGTATAGGGACTCTGGCATCGCGCGGCCATTGCTACCACGCTGATCCCATGGAACACCTTTGTGAATCTCTGGGTGTCTGCAGATTACAAGTCAGAACACATTGCTGTAGCCTTCTTTCTCTCAAACTTTGAAGTCCTCAAACTTGAATGAGCATCAGAATCAAATGAACAAATTGTTAAAGCACAGACTGCCAGGCCTCGGAAAATGCGAACTTTCTGATTCAGTAAATCTGGGGCACCCCAAAATTTGCCTTTCTTAACAAGGTCTCCGATGATGCTGATGCTGCCAGTTCCAGAGGCCTGCTGGAAGAAGCACTGGCCCACCATTCCAGACTCTTCGTGTTTTCCATCTGCATTTCCAGCTCCAAGCCTGGCAATTTCCCCCCTGGGATGCCTCCTCCCACTCTTGTCACTCCCCAGTCCATCCTCTGAACTCTCCCCTGATGACAACTCAACTGTCCTTCCAGGCAAAATTCCTGCTGCTCCCTCAAGCCAGCTTTCTATTCTTCCCAGAGTTCCCCATGTTCTCCTCTGTGAGACAGCTAGTTGGATGCTTGCCCAGATGCACACATTGAGGACAAACTATGGATCGAGCTTTAAGGAAAATATCCAGAACACAAAGAGGTGTGAGCTGCAGATCTTCCTTTTGAGGAGACCCCATTTATGGATCTCACTCTCATTGGCTGTGTTGAAAACTCCTGGATTGTGAAAACTATGTCTTATTAATCTTTATGTCCCCTAAAGAGCTTCACGAACATTTAGGCATTTAATAAGGTCACTTCTAATTTTAATTGGCTTGTGAAAAATATTATTTATTTATTCAACAAATACATGTTGGATGTGCCATGATGAATGGGGCAGACCTAATCCCAGCCTTTATAATAATAAAGACAGTCATGATGATTTATTGAGTGCTTATTATCTGCAAGACACTATACTAAGTGCCTTATATTTATTAACTCATTTAAACCTCAAAACAAGTCTATATGATGGGTACTGTAATTACTTTAATTTTACATTGAGAAAGTCTAGGTAATATGTTCAAGGTCACACAGCTGGGAAGAAAAGGAGCCAGGCTTTAGAGCCCAGGCAGTCTGGCCCCAGAACTCATGCCATTTACCATGATATTACAGCTGAGGAAACCTATTTTAACAAGGGAGGTGGACAGTAATGATGAATGAATTAAATACAATCCTAATATAAACTATGAATAAGAAGTACAAGATGCTATAATAGCATATGATGGCGGGGAGGGGAAAACCCACAGTTTGGGGTTGGTCAGGAAAGGCTTTCTTGAGAAAATAATTTCTAAGCTAAAACATAAAGCACAAACAGGAATGAAGAAAGCAAAAGGAGAGAGAGTCAAGTGGTGTTACACATCAAAGAAAGGCCATGTGCTTAGTTCGAAAGGAACTGAATGTTTATATATGAAAAGATGCTGCTGAAGAGAACACAGGGGGCAGATCATTCAGACACTTACATCCTGTTGAGGATTCTGAAATTCACCCTAGGAACAATGGGAAGCCACTGAAGTTGTCTATATAAGGCAGTTGTATGATGGGACCGAAAGCAACAAATACAAATATGGATAATGGTTGGTAGGTTACTGCTATAGAACAGCCAAGAGAGGAAAATGGCTTATATTATGGTGTTGGCAGTGGAAAAAGTGAGAAAAGAATGGACTTTAGGAAGATAGAAGAGAGAAGGTAAAATTCATTGCATAAGTGAATTTGAGGGCTGAGGCAGAAGTGCTAACAAGGACACTGATTTCTATCACACAGAGGGAGGTACAGGGAGTGACTGAAGGGTTACTTTTTTAAAAGATTTTGTTTATTTATTTGACAGACAGATATCACAAGTAGGCAGAGAGGCAGGCGGGGGGGGGGCGGGGGGCGGGAAGCAGGCTCCCTGCTGAACAGAGAGCCTGATGCGGGGCTCCATCCCAGGACCCTGGGATCATGACCGGAAGTAAAGGCAGAGGCTTTAACCCACTGAGCCACCCAGGTGCCCCTGAAAGGTGACTTTTAAACTGAAACCTGAATGATAAAGAAGAACCAGAAATGTAGAGATCTAGGCAGGAGAATTGCAGGCAGAGTTGAAAGCAAGTTCCAAAGCCTGATGTGGGAATGAGTTTGATGTGTGTGAGGAAGAGAAAGATGGCAGTATGGAAGGGGGGCAGTGGGACAGATATTGTGTGGAGGAAAGATGATCCCTGGTCCTGGATCATCTCAGCCTTGAGAGCCAAGGCAGAGAGTTTGGAATTATTTGAAATGAAATGGGAGCCACGGAGGAGTTTTAGACAGGACAGAGACATAGACACACATGTTTAAAAATTGTTTTAGCTTCTTCGAAGAGAATTGTTTATAGAGAAGCCAAAGTATATATAGGAGGACTTGCAAGAATCTCTGATAATAGATCTGGTGAGAGGTACTAGTGGCTTAAGCTAGGAAAATGGAGAGAGGACAATGGGACCTAGATATATGTTAGATGTGAACATGGTAGAAGTGGTTGATGGATTGTACTTAGCAGGTAAAAGAACATGGGTTTTAGATTTTGGCCTGAACAACCTAAAGATGGTGGTATTTGCGATTTAATAATATGGGGTTTGCTGGGAAAGACCCACTCTGGTGGGGAAATATCAAGGGTTCTGTATCCAATGTGTTGTTTAAGGCACCCAGAAGACTTTCCAGTGGAGTTACACTGACAAGTAGATATGTGGGGCCAGGACTCCAGACCAGAGCTACTAAGAGTACATTTGGAGTTTTATCTAAAGCCATGGGATTGAATGGGATCACTGAGAGGGAAGGGGTACAACACTTAGCTCTAGGTCACCTCAATTTGTTGATGTTGGGCAGACATCCAGGAGTAAGACATAATCCGGAAGGTCAAGAGAAAATCGGCAGACTGTGCTGTCACAGAAGCCAAGAAAAGGAGAGAAAGGTCCAACACGGGACCACTGAATGGTTCAGATGAGACTGGAGAAGTGCCATGCATATGACCACCTGTATGTCATTGTGACCTTGCCCAGACTGATGCCAGTAGTATGGTGGCCGTGACAGCACCATGGAATCGCAGTGTGGAGAAAAAGCATTGGGAGTGATACCGATTATTTCTGTCCTAAATTGTGTCGTGACGAAATCCAAGGGTGCAGCAAGGTAGCTGAGGGGTTATGGAAAACAGTAGAGGATATTTGGGTGCCAGTGAGCAAGGGTCAGTGAATAAACTGATGATGTGACAGGGGTTGGATAGAAAGACAGAGAGTGGGAGAAAGAAAAACTGTAGGCCTATGTCTTTGAGAAGGCCAAGGGAGGTGACAGATGTAGAGGGGATGGCTTTAGACAGAAACATGGAGAGCTCATCAATTGAAACGAGAGAAGGGTATGGACAGTTAGGTTGGTCCAGAGACAGAGAGCGGTTGGGTGGGTAGATAAGATGGAGGGAAGATGAATTAATTTGTTTTCACTCTCTGCTTATATTTTTTCAGTGAAGTATGAGTTGAGGTCATCAGCAGAGCAGGAAGGGTAATTGAATATGGATACTTAAAGCAGATTAAAAGGTGTGACATCCTCATAGAAATGAGTGGGAAAAGAAACTATGAGGGGAAATGAAGCAAGGTGTACAACGATGTCTTGTACAGACTTTCTTATGAATTTAAGTGAGACCAGTCAGCACAGTCATGTGATTTTTTTACCCGCAAGATTCCTTATCTGCTTTGAACATGGACAGATGGCGAATTGGTTGAAAGAAGGGTAGAGATAGGCAAGGCAGGTGAAACGAAGGAGGAGAGGGGCAGTGAAATGAAGGGAGTGGTTGTCATGATGGGTTGTGGAAATTAAGGTGGGTGAGGAGGGAAGGAAGAGAGAGGTCACTAGATTTGAGATCGGGATAACATTGAAGAAGCTCTGGTGGGAGGTACTAGAGCATGTGAGTTAGAAGGACGGGTTGTGGTGTCTCAAGTGGGTGAGGTTTAAAACCAAGATAGCTTTTCTGGCATTATAGCTCATAATCACTTTTTCAAAGCTCCTCTGGCCAGATGTATTCACTATTCATAATCTTCAAATTTCTCAAAACATATGTGTATGTGTGTCATATCCCAATGGGATACAGGGACACCCTCCAATCAAACACATTAATATTTCTGTAGCAAAACCATAAATTTTCACACAAAGTAGGATAAAGACAGACTATTAATAGCCTAGGAACAAATCAGATCAGGACATCTTGCCAAGTGAGTTGTCAGATCTGGTCAAATTTGGCCGCCAAATGAGTAGCAAATAAATAAATGAATAATAAACAAACGAACGTGTCAGAGCTATTTGATTTGAGGATTTCAGATAAGGGATTATGAATATAACAGCTCTCTCTCTGTCCCCAAGTCATTTGATTTTTAATTTTCTCTTGTTTTCTTTTTCTCCAAGGAACTTCATGTACTCTGTAAGACAGCCATAACACTCAAACAATAGGCATAATTTTAAATGTGCAACTTCTCTGAATGTCACACCTGTGTACCATGGCTCATCCAGAGAAATAAAGCCTTACACACAACCCATGAGAAACTTAACCTCCTATAAAAATATGTGAACAAAAGTAGACTTGCTTCCGTTGGAGAGGGTGGGGTGGTAATTATCCCAGAGTGCTCCAGCTCTGGAGATGTTCTGGGGTCACCTCAACCCTCTGGTTTATATTCGTGAGGAGGATCCACCCAACAGCTGTGCTTCCATCATCTGTAGAGACACTGTCTCCCATCCCCTACCTCAAGTTAGTGAATTGTAAAAAAAAAAAAAAAAAAAAAAAACAGTTGAATGTGCTGGTAAATATACATTATGTTCCATTGTGTTACTGTGTAATTACTGTACTATATACATGGTGTACCAGAAAAGGACTGAAAACTGAAGAACTAAACAAAGTTATGGGTAAGCTTGGGCCAAATCCAGCAGGCAGATGAACAGGACAGTCCTGATATTTTGCCAAGGCCACGGCTATAGATAACTAGGACGATAGTGCTGGGCATGCGGTAAGTGAAAGAATTAGTTGAGTGCAAGTTCAGATTGAGAGGTTGATGAATGTGACAAGTCTGTCCAGAATGATCTCTTAGGATGGGTTGTTCATACAAACAAAACAAAGAAAACCATATGAGATATGAACACTATTTTACCAATCAATAAAAAGTTATATAACCTTAAGTTTTATAATCTATATATCAAGCAATGTTTCTATTCCAACATTTAACAATGTTTCTTTGTGTTGTTGAAAGTACCAACCTCCTTTTTTTCTTTTGTTGTTTACTGAGGTAAATCTATTTTCTTTTAGGATAATCTTCCTAGCTCAACGTTACTGACCTGCTAGAGTTTGCAAGAGTGGTCCATTAAAAATTTCATTTTTCCAAAAGCTTAAGAAAACCATATATTTAATTATGATAAGGCTAAGAAGCTAATTAACCTTGCAAGTATATTCCAGAGAAAGAGGGAGCGAAAGAAGAAAGGTAGAAAGATGTACACGTCCAGGGAGTTCCTTCCAGAAGGACAGAGTGCGTAGGTTGAATTAATGAAAGTGGAGAGCAGAAACGAATGTCACCAGCCAGTTCTGACGCTCTTAAATGTTAGCCTCACAAATTGGAATTTAGTTAGTTTGTTTGCAAAAGTAATACAAAGGTTTTTGAATAAGACAATGGCATTATCATATTTATACAGCTTTTTCCATAGAATTCAAACCACTTCACATTCTTCTGAGTCATTAAATATGTCTGTGGCTTTAGGGTAACATCAAGTTAATTTGAGTCCTTGTCCTAGTTTTAACTGACTTCCAAGACCTGGAATCTATAAATTAAGTCTGCCAGTGACTCAAACTCTCTGAACTTCATTTTACTTCTCTGTAAGTGGGGATAATAATACTAATTTTATAAAGGCCCTGTGAGGATCAAATGAGAGAATATGTAAACCACATTGTGTAGTATATGGTACAAAGCCAACGTTCATTATAAGTCAGTTCTCCTCCCAGGCCTTCCATGTCTTCTAATAATTAGAATGATAGCATCAGAAAGAAAATATCCCCCATGTAAGCCTTTTCATTATTTCTTTATTCAATTTGAGAGACTTTTATATGACAACTTCCTGGACCCTAGGACACAAAGATGAATAAAATAAGACTCTTTCTCTCAAGAATTCCATAGCCTACTGAAGGAGGCAGAAACCACATCAATAAGCAGAACACCATGTAAGGAGAATTAACAAAATACAGGGGGCTTTGAGGGGGGCAGCTAATCCTAGCCAGTGGATCTGAGATTTCACAGGAAAGCTAGGCTTTGAAGAATGAGGAGGTAGACGTGTGAGCAAATCACAGAGGCATAAAAGGGGAGTTCCTCAAGCAAGAAGGCCAATAGGATGCACTAATTCAATATGACTCCAAAAGGAATATGAGACCAGGTAATTAAGGAATATATTTATCCTGCCATACGTGTGAGTTTTATCCTGTACACAAGAAGAAACCACAAAAGGTGTTCAAATAGATTTGATATTTTAGACAGTAGTGCAATAGAATGGACTAGAACTCCAGAGCTGGAATGCCTCCAAAATCCATAGAGACCTTCACATTTCCAGCATTGATGTCATGACAGAAATTGTAACCAAGATGAAGGGTTCAAGAAGAAAAGTAGGGGGAAGTGGGTTGAGGAGTGAGATGAAATTATTTCAGATCCCTTAGATGTGAACTGGCTATGGCCCAACAAGACAAAAATCTGAGTTTGAAGTTTAGGAAAAACTCACTACGTGTTCAAGGAATCACAGATTATAGGTGAGGGCTGAAGCCAAGCATGTGACCAGGTCCAACCATGAAAACTTGGAGTGTGAAGGAAAGAGGGCTAAGAGTAGAATGATGGGACTTACAGTGTAAACATCGTGTGGAAAAAAAAAAAAAAAAAAGATTGATATCATTAATACAGAGGCACCTGGCTGGCTCAGTCTGTAGAGCATACAACTCTTAATCTCAGGGTCGGGAGTTCAAGCCCCATGTGGGGTGTAGAGATCACTTAAAAAAATAACAAATAAAATGAAAATAAAATAAATAATACAAATGGAAAGGAACCAGGAAAAAGAATGTCTAGGAAGCCAACAGAGAAAACCAGTAAAGACCAACTACATTTTATGCAGAAAGAAGGTCAAACATATTTAGAGGCAGAATACATATATATGTCTTTTTCTTTTATTTATTTACATATATATAATAAAATATATGATAACTATATAAAAATAAATAAGTACATAAAATAAATGTATATCATATGCATGTATTACATTAAAAATATTTTTATTAGCCATTTTAAAAACAAGGTGAGGGGCACCTGGGTGGCTCAGTGGGTTAGGCCTCTGCCTTCAGCTCAGGTCATGATCTCAGGGTCCTGGGATTGAGCCCTGCATGGGGCTCTCTGCTCAGCAGGGAGACTGCTTCCTCCTCTCTCTCTGCCTGCCTCTCTGCCTACTTGTGATCTCTGTCTGTCAAATAAATAAATAAATAAAGTCTTTAAAAAAATAAATAAAAAACAAAGTGAAATGGTTATCTGATTTTTTCCATTTCTTATGTAATGGCTCCAAATAGAAACATTTCCTGAGGAAAATATTAATTTTTCTCATTCTTAGATGATCTCGAAGGCACCATTCAGTCTTCCTGTGTCCACTCTCTTTATCATACAATCAATCCCACATAGTGACACAAGATACATTTTCTGAATACTACCAAACTGCTACTTTCTTATTCAAAGAACTTTGAGCTCCTCCTAATTGCTTACAGGATAAAGAATAAATCCTGAAGCCTCCTCTGCTTTTTAGACCTTCGATCATTTTTATTCGGTGTTTATCAAGCCAGAGACCTGAGGATCTGAGCTGGGCCCCAAAATGACTCTGTAACCTTTGGAAATATCTTGAACTCTTAGTTTACTCATCTGTAAAATGAAATAATTTTCAAGATTCTCAAGTTCCAAAATCATTCTGTGAAAGTAGGCATTAGCTTCTAACAGGGTACCTGGAGACCAGTTAAGAGGCAGTCGTGACCACTATCAGTCAGAGGCCCGTCCTGGAAGCAGTCCATAAGAAGTCAAACATCCAAGATGGCAAGTGCGCTAACAGGAAACTTCTGACCAAATTGGAAGAAAAAGCATGAAACCCTGCTTCCCACCCCAAGTAATGAATATTCCATCTCCTAGTTAACAACTACCAATACGAGATAGAAACCCAACCCCCAGGCCATGCAGCTGTCTCTCTCTCTCCCTCTCTCTGTCACCCACTCTCATATCTCTAGAGTGTACTTTTTGCTTTCATAAACTTTCCTGCTTGTGTTGCTCATCTACTATGAGAGTCGTCTCTCCTTAAATTCTTTCTTGAGACAGGACCAAGAACCTTTGGTTCTGCCTTCAGGATAGGCTGGATCTAGGCCCCAGGTCCCGCGGACTCTGCAATTCGCCCAGCAACAATTTGACCCTACGTGCTGCAGTGTATGTTTAGCTAAAGAGATAGGAACAAAACAAAACAAAACCATGTTACTGGGTGTATGCACACATCCAATATTCCAGCAAGGAATAAAATTGAGTATCTTCTAAAGAAATGAATGTGCTGATACTAGGATTTTTCCAATGAACTTGGGTTTGGGAAAGAACACATATACAAAAGAGAATGACAGTAACAGGCATGAATCAATGCGAGCATATCACAAAACTGGAAACAAAAGGCCTTGAACAAACTTAAGCTTTCAAAACTATTATCAGTAAAATGAATTTAGGGGTCCCTATTGCCTGGCTTTGATCTTTGATGACCTCTTTTTTTTTTTTTTAAGATTTTATTTATTTATTTGTCAGAGAGAGAGCGAGTGAGAGAGAGCACAGGCAGACAGAGTGGAAGGCAGAGTCAGAAGGAGAAGCAGGCTCCCTACGGAGCAAGGAGCCCGATGTGGGACTCAATCCCAGGACGCTGAGATCATGACCTGAGCCGAAGGCAGTTGCTTAACCAACTGAGCCACCCAGGCATCCCTTTGATGACCTCTTGAGACTCATCTCATTTTCCCCTCTCATGCACACTGTCCTATATATATATATATATATATATATATATTCTTTTTTTTCTCCCTGAATTCTCTCTCTCTCCTTTGTGTCTATTTTTCTTTTCCAGTGTTTTGCTTTCATCTTGCAGGATTTTCTCAAATGATTGGTGATCTGCAGTTGGCCCTTCAGACTTAAGATGAGGGAACAAAAACGCTGTTTCTGTATCTGCTTTTCTTACTGAGCAGTAAGGTCTTTGAAGGAAAGGATTATGCTTTGCTATTACCTTTTTTCCCCTAAAATGCTTTTGCAAAATTGGTATGCAGTATTTGAATGGCAATATTTAGAACACAAGAACTGACCATGCTTTTCTATTCACACCATATTTGGAGTAAGGGTAACATGAAAAACCAATAAAGAAGACTGAATCAGTTATGAAATTTCTTCTGTCATCAAAGTTGAATAAATCGAGAGGTTTCACTTGGAAAAGAGAAGGCAGAAGGAAACAAGGGAAATGGAATATGAAAGGAAAACATCTGAATGAGTGTGCATGACTGTTGTACCAATACCATGGAGGCACTTGCCCTGTATCAGGCAATATCCTGAAAATTAAATGTGTAACTCTTTCAATCCTATGAGGTAGGTATTATTTTTTGCCCCATTTTACAGATGTGAGATCAAAAGGCAAAAATATTAAGTACTTTGCCCAAAGCCACACAGTTCATAATTGGCAAAGCTAAAATTTGTACCCTGGCTATTCCTAGAATAGTCATTTAATCTCTGGAGACCTAATTATCATACATTAAGGGCTTTAGAATTTAGAAGTGAGTGAAATTTATTAGAATTTAGAATTTCAATTAGAAATTCAATTCAATTAGAATTTCCCAGTGATGAACTAATAGAATCAAATGGCAGGGATGTCAAAAGGGCACATTTGCAGTGGTCGAGAAGTTAAGACTTCAAGATCCACTAACAATCCGAGAGTCTGATGGCAGTTATATGCACATATATGTAATTATCGTCTCCAAATACAATGTAAGATTTGGGGGGATATGGATAATTTCTTACCCTTTTCCATGTTCCATGTTCTTTCTCCATATGTTCTCTATGCATAGTAAGCACAAATATTTGTTGTTTAATTTTGAAATACTTTCCACTGACTAGCCTTTTTGAATGGGGTCGATTATCTCTTCTCTGTGATGTTTAGCATGAAGGCAACAGAACAGATTGATGACTTCTAAAGCTCCCTTCCAGTGCTGTGATTTGGTAGGGGACAAAAATAGACAGGAAAAGGCACCAACATCCTTATGTCCTTCTGTGGCACAGTGGGAGAGTGCTATGCCAGGGTTTCTGATTTTAAAGTTGTTTTAAAAGAGAGAAAGGGAGAGATAAAATGGAGTTCTGAGCAAGTCTCAAAATGGCTTATTGATCATGTCATGCAGGTCTTCTAAACTCCATCCTGGATATATACAAGATATCAAATACACGTTGGGAAAAGGAGCTAGCCTTTCTGATGGCCTCAAGGATGTGTCAAAGAGGAGAGCGAGCTATCTAAATATTTCTAGACTACAACATTCAAGACAAGACAAGAGAAGCAATCACAAAGATTTTACAAAACAATTGTCAGCAATAAGAACGTATCTGACAACCTATAGCAGGCTTGGGGGTAATATTTCTTAAATGTCTCTCTGGGTTGTTTAAATCCATTTGAAATCATCATTTTGCCTCCAAACAATGACAATTTGATATTACAGGAGCACATTAGAGTGATTTTAAAGCAAAAGTTCCTGGGGTCACCTTGAAACTCACACTGTACTTGAATACATTTTGTTGTGCTTTTAAAGGCTAAATGAAAGTGCAAGAGATATTATTGAGACAAGAAAGTATAAGATAATAATAACCCTTTAAACCTGGTCTTGAAAATTTTAAAATAGTACATTATATATAACTATTTTCATCCAATAGCAAAAGCATAAAGACGTGATTTGAGCAAAGAGAACCAGATGTTCTTGTGTTGAGAGGAAAGTGGAAAAGCATACGTCAAACGTGTTTGAAAGCATCAAACGATACTCTAATAGTGAGATATGGTTGCTTGTAAAGTTATAATTATACCCACCTCGATGAGAACAGCTCCTAACCTCCAAATAAGTTGTTTACAAATAAGAAACAATTTCTACTTACCTGTGCCATGCCCCACCCACCCACCCACCATTCCCCAAACCGCAAAGCTGTCCCTGGCTTCACAGATGATAGCTGTTCCCTCGGACCCTCTTCTTCAAGGGGATATCTCCATCTTTTAGGGCTCTCCTTTCCAGGAATATAATTACTGTTAGGACCCCATCTAAGCCACTACTTTGGAACCCCACTATCTAGAAAATTCCCCCTCTCAATCCCAGGAGAGGAACCCAGCTGCCAAAACCTGGCTTTTGTGAGATTTCCCCTATTATTACACTATTGACTTAGTGTCCTCATCCTTCTTAAAAATAACCAGGTCTCTCTTAAAAATAACCAGGTTTAGGATCATAAGGGGCCTCACAGCTCAAGGCTACCAATAATAAAAGTTCAGCTGTGGGTGAGTTTAAAATGTCTTAGTGAACGGTCCTGTGGCCTATCTTTTATAACCTTGTCTCTGTAGGGAACTATGTACAACTCTAATCAACTAATTTTGAAACAGATATCTAGAGCATAACCCATTCCCAGGCTAGGGACCACCCATAATAATAATCACCCAAAATAAGCAGCAGGAGCTGAAATTACAGAATTGAAAATATTCCACCAGGGAAAGAAGAGGAACTAAGATATTGGGGATGTATATTTAATAGTTGTAGCCTAAGAAAGAGAAAATAAATTGGAAAAAAAAAGAAAGAAAGGAAAAAAAAAAACCGAATTAAGAAGCCTTTTTAGGTGAAACTACTAGCTAATAATACTGTCATGGGAACCTTGATAAAATGCTTACATTGCAGTCTAACAGATCCCAGAATCCTCTGATGGTCTAGGAAATCAAGTTATTGAAAACAGTGTCTTTTGTATTTAGAATGTCTTCTTTGCTGTAGGCTAAAAAAAAAAAAAATGTGTCAACGCTAGATGTTAACAATAACTAAAAGGAAAAGAAAGCAAACAAACACAAAAACCAGTCTCTTTCTTCTTCTTTTCAAATGGAAGCACCAGAGAAAACAAAAGCATAACAAGACCCTGGTACTAATCTAGTCGGAATTGAAAGGGACTTAATAAAGGTCACCATTGTAGGGAGTGCATGAACTCAACACCAAGAGGATTTGGAAGTCATTTGGCTTTGACTTAATACTGTAAAAGTGTTTGTGCTTAATTATGGAAGCCCTTGGGGGCTCTTCCTTTTCCCCTTCAAATGTGGGGAGTCATCAGTAATGGAAATTACCTGGTTGTGAGATTAAGGAAGACAATGTACTGTTCACCAACGAGGGGCCAACATGGTTCTGACAAATTACAGCCAAGACTCTCTTTTAGGGCAGCAGGATATCACTCTGGGGGATTTTTCCATCAGCCAAAGTACACCTACCTGGATCTTTGTAGATGTGACCTTCAATTAAGGCAACGATTTCCTCATTACCCATTTTCCACAGGCTTATTTTACAGAGAAGCTCCCAGGGAGCATGAAATAGGAAAACTCAGAGGGAACAAGAAAGGGGATTTTAAAATCAAGATAGTCATTTCAGCCTCAGGGGAAAAGGAGGAATGTTTTGGGAGCCTTTATAAAACTTTATTTTATTTATATTGTTTTCCAAGGACAACTTTTACTAAGGGATACGCTTGTTAAAATCACAGCAAAGGTGTGCTCTGTCAGACGAATGCAGCAGCTGTACTCGGATCCCCTCATGGTTCGGACCAGGATGACACTGAGGAACATTTTTATGTTAGCAACAAAAGCTACCTCCTGGATTTAATAATATGGGAATATCTGTGAGAGCCAACCACAGTTTAGTCAGTATGAGCCCTTCTAATATCACTATGAAGAACCAAAAATTGCCCCAGAAAATGCTCCTCTGTCAAACGCATGGTACTGCAGAGGTAGGCCTTTCAACCTCATGAGCAAGATGGTAATTAAGTTCAAGATTAATTGAAAAATAATATACCCTTGATACAGAAGCTGCAGGTAACATAAAAGGAAACCCACAAACCAAATGTGTTCTCCTTTTGTCTTCAGCTTGACCTAGAACGGGCAAGGCTCCATTATTGCTCTCCTGAAGGGAAGTGGGAACAAAGGAGCAGAAACCCAGTGTGGCACACATTCTGCTTCCACTGATAAGGGTATCCAGAAAGGCGGAGCATTTCTAGGAGCCCATGATCACAGAAATGGAAAGGCAAACAGCCTTTAACTAAAGCCTACAGCTTTAACCTGTACTTTCTCAATAAACTTTTGCTCAAATTTTTAATCTAGTTGACTCACAAGGATCCTTCATGAAGGAAGCACTTCTTTCCCTAGCTGAATAGGAATCCTGACTTGCTCTATACTTACAAGAAGTCAGGGAGAGAAGAGTTTTGGTGAGGGGTGTGTTGTTGTTTCTTTATCTTGCTTTTTCTTATGGTTTTGGTCATTCCCTGCCATTCCTCCAATAGCACTATTTTATTTTATTTTAAATTTTATTTTATTCTTCCTGAGAGCTGACAGTTTATACAGATAGGCATAGGACGCGGTCTCCAAGTCCATTTCAGAGCTTCATGGTCCATAGAATTGTGTTAGAAACACAATTCAGAAAGAAAATACACTGAGAAAGTTTTAAGTATCAGATAAGCAAAGGAGCCATTTCATGCGAGCTACTCCATGAGATGTCCTGGGGCAGCACCCCTACATTCAAGGTCTCACAGAATGTTGGATGGTGACACGCCCACTCTAATTTTAAAAAATAAAAATAAACAAAAAAACCCTGCTCTCAAAAGAGCAGAATTATCCAATGTTGCAACAGATAGGCCCTGAAAGATTACTGAATCCAATGACTCTCTTTTACAGACTGGTCACCCAGCAGGACGAGGCGATGGGTTCAGAATGGTACATAGTTGTCGTAAAATGGTAGCCTGGACCATCTGGGTCTGGACTCTCAGCACAGTGCTCTGAAATTCAGTTGAGCTTCCAGTTAACCTGCTTTCCTAGGTGAGAGTCTCCACTGTTCCCATCTCTAAGCACGTATTTCTTAAAAATTTGAAAGGGTCACGTTTTTATAAAAACAACAAACAAACAAACAACAAAAAATCTGGCACTATAAATGTGTGTGGCCTGTTCCAAATATATCTCAATATAGTCAAGTAATTCTTCTGTTCCATGAGGCTTAACACACCTCAAGCAAACATACCACACAAGATTGGCAGAAGAACATTCTGTTCCAAGTTCCTTTTATGATGTGATTGTTGTTTATTGCAAACTTCATACCGGAGTCTACCAATCATGTCACCCTAAAAACCTTTCATTTGTTGAAGAAAACAAGTTGTTTTATAAGTGATTCTTAGGCTCTGTCTTCACAGTCATCTCTCCAAAGTAAATATGTCCCAATTTCTCCCTCCAAGGCAGCTTAACACTTTGGAACCCCGGTGGTGTATTCTGACACTAGTGTGCACAGATTCTTTATTCATATCCTTATAAGGGTATCCTGGAATGTTCCTTGCCTCTTAAGCCCTCCCCACTTGGATGACATGGGCCCTGAACTCTCACCATTCTATGGGTTAAGTCTTGTGTTCTTGCAGTGATCTATTTCTCTAAAGGTCTTTGTGAAGGAGCAGGAAGAAGAGACATAAAATGCAGGGAATTCACTGAAAAGAAGGTGGAGTTAAAAATGAACTCCTTCACCTACTTTATCATTTTATTGACACTAACCCCAAATGAAGCTTGAAATGAGAACTACAGACTCACACTATCTGCCACACATGGATATTTGGGTAAAAATCTAAAAACAGGGGCACCTGGGTGGCTCAGTGAGTCAAAGCTTCTGCCTTGGGCTCAGGTCATGATCCCAGGATCCTGAGATCGAGCCCTACATCGGGCTCTCTGCTCAGCGGGGAGCCTGCTTCCTCCTCTCTCTGCCTACTTGTGATCTCTGTCAAATAAATAAATAAAAACTTTTTAAAAAAAATCTAAAAATAAAGGGAAACAAAACAAACACAATACACTGCCATCAACCCAGATAAACTCGAAGAACTGAAAGTTGTATACACTGTCACTCGAAAACAACAAACAATAACAGAAAGAATGGTCTGCCCAACAGCGGACGCCTGTGGTTTCTGGTGACCTGGGCCTCCTTCGGATTTCCTCACAGAAACCAGAGACCCTCTTATTTTTCTCTTGGAGAATTCCATCTGTCATGCGCGCTCACACTCTCATTCCCACAGCCTTGGTGGGCGAGCGACACAGGCTGACAAGATGAACCCATCCCCCCTGAAAACTGACCACTCCGGGATGGGCATAAATCCAAGTGGAGCCATCTGGATTTTATGGAAGAGAATTACATACCTTGGAAGAGAAACTACCCTATCTCTGAACACTTTCTCCTTCTGGAAAGAAGGGTTAAGCATGGAACCGCCATTAGCCTTGACACTGCCTGGAGAGTGCCTGCTGGAGAATGAAACCAGCTCAGATGAAAACACAGATATCCTGATAACGGGCACCAAATGAACCTTTGGCCCAGCTATGCCTGTGCACCTCGATTTCCCAATTATGACCATTAAATCACCTGTTTGTTTAAGCTAATCTGGTTTGACAATTGACAGCCCTGATTACCTCTCATCATGTATCCTGGAATTTATGAGATGTTTCCTTTTATACATGACAGAAAAGTTGTTATTGTCTATCTACATAATACAAGATATTCACCTGACATGATTAGGACTAATATCAACTGTAGAGATATCAGAGTTGATCTGTCTCAGATAGGTTTCTGCATAAAAGCCCAAGCCAGACAATCTCAAACCAAGGTCCAAAGAATCTTAAAAATCAATGAGACAGGAGTTTGTTTGGCAGGCAACATTAAAGTTGAATATGTTGGAGTAAATCTGAGTACAAGTTAAATCTGAGTATGTTTAACTACATCCAGTCCTTGTCTCAACATAATTCCAAGGTCTGAGATATCACATTAAAAAATTCAGAAAATGACCTATAATGGAGAAATATGCCTTTGCATACAAGACTAGAGACAATAGCACAGTATGAATTTAAGATGCCATTTGATGTATAAAACACAACCTAATGGATATTACTGTAAATTTTTAAAAGAATAAACCAATTGTGTTAAACTTATTTTATAGCTTTGTTTCTATCTTCTTTAAAACACAAATATAAATTCAAAAACGTGAGTTTCCTACAGATTATTCCATCACAGAATTGCTGCATAATCTTGCCAAATTTGAACTTTCAATGTATCTTGGTTCTTTTACCTGGCATAACAGCAAGAAATGACACGTTTAGAAGCCAGTGAGACCCAGGTCCACTTTGAAACTCTGAATGCAAATTATAAGTAGAAAGTTCTGATGGACACTTTTTTTTGTTTAACTTTACATTTCAAAACGCAAACCTATATATTTTGTCTACTCACCTATCACTAAACAACTTTACAGGCCTCAACTTTTAACACTTCGGTTATTTTCAATTTCTACAACTAAAAGTTAACGCTAAAAAAAACTGAGAAGAGAAAATGCAGGAGGGTTTCTTACTAAATATTTTTCCTTCCTGTCTACATGCTATTCTGTCCCTGCTGGGATGTTTACAATAGTTGTGCAGGAGGAGAATGTGCCTGCAAAAGGTAATAGTCTGAAGACTTTTTAACAATCCAAAAGTTCCAAAAAGTCCTGCCGAGTTTTGCATGACTTCCTCAGATCATGCAAACATTCCTCAGATCAAGCATGAGGACAAGGCCATCAAAGCAATGACTTTTGTAGCTGAAAATCAACCAGCAAGTATTAATTTATCACTTCTTACATAGGAGGCAAGGCACTTTGACAATCTGATGGTTTAGCATAATAAACTGAAGGAAAAAGGCTTTGTTGAAAATGATGTCCACTGACAAGTACTTACAAGTAAGTAGTCTACCCAATACACTGGACTGAACTTGATAGGTGGGAAATTATAGAACAACTCAAAGCAGGCAAAACAATCCCGTATGTATCTATCAAAAGTGTGTGCAATATTGTTGTTGCATCTCGACTTTACAAAATTGAAGAAACATTTTAGTTTATTTAATATGGAATATCCAATCAAGCAAGTCTGGAGGTGTGTGGTATAGGGGGAAAAGGAACATTTAAAATTCTTCTTGAGTCATCTCTGGAAGGATAAAGGACAAAGAAGAGATTGGGTGGGAGTGGACAACACTATTGCAAAGAGTTATGTGGAGGGACACTTTCCTGTACATTAATGGACACATTCATTAATTTGCTATAAATAATAGTTAGAAAATTCCTTTTTCTTCAGTCACTGTTGAGCACCTACATAAGCAAGCTTTGTTCCATGAAATAATAGCCAGTTTTTCTGGGAAAATGTGTTCCTAGCCCAAACTTGCAGCCTACAAAATTATCAAAACAATAACAACAGCTTCTCTGGTCAGTCTGCTATTCATTTCAATTACATTCCTCTCCAGAGACTTTCAATATCTCTCCCTGTTCCTCTTATCACATGAGACAGGAGAAAATGGAAGACAGTAGGAAAAAACTTCTAGAAGGGCAAACTTCCTTGCAATTATACTCATCAGCTCCTCTTTCCCTACACAGTTATCACAGAGGAGCTGTCCCTCTTCCAATCTAGGGTAAGTCTGCCCATCTGGTCTCTGTAGGGTATAATACCCCTTCCTGCCTTCTCAAGCAATTTATATCTTGATTATCTTTTCTGTGACATATGTTAAGTATCTTTCCCAGTACTATATTCTACCCATTAGCATTCAAGAATGTTCAAGGGTATCCATCTTAAAAGCAAACTAAGAAGACAAAGAACCAACCTCCCTCCACATCTCTTCCTTCCAGATCTATTGTCTGTCCCCCCCCCCCCCCCGCTTCAGTAGAAACTTTCAGAGAGAATTATCTTTGCTCATTGTCCCTATTCCCTTACCTTCTCCTCACTCACTGGTCTACTCTACTCCGGCCTCTGGCCCTGTCCCTCTAACACTCAACTGAAAAGGCTCTTGATACAGTCCCTCTCAGTAACCATCTTGCACTATACCCAATTGCATTTCAGTCCTTGTCCAACTAGGGCTCTCAACAGTATTTAACTAATTTGTCTAGCACTTCCTTTTAGAAATCTCCCTTCTACTTGACTTTTATGACAATATACTCTCCTGGTTTTCCTCCTACCTCTCCAGCTGCTCATTCTCAAAATCTTTTGTTGAGTCATCCTGACAACTCAGCCTTTAAATGTTCTTCATGGTTCTGTCTTGGTCTTCTTTTCCAATTCCCTTAGCAATTTCATCCATTCCTTCCACTGTGACTACTAAATTATTATAGTTGTATATTGTGATATCATGATATATAACTACATATCAGCAACCCAAAAATTTATATCTCCAATCCAAACCACTCCTCTGTATTCCTACCTCACTTGATTCTCTCGAAGATATGAAACACTAAATCTAGATCAGATCAGACTCATGATCTTTCTTCCACACTAGCCTT
The DNA here is from genome assembly GCF_020171115.1 of Neogale vison. Classification (NCBI taxonomy): domain Eukaryota; kingdom Metazoa; phylum Chordata; class Mammalia; order Carnivora; family Mustelidae; genus Neogale; species Neogale vison. Next base: position 116,289,153 of record NC_058102.1, read on the forward strand.
CTAGAGTCCCTTGCCTATTTAAAGGCTACTACCACCACCCACCAGGTTATGAAACCCAGAACCTCAGGGGTTGTCCTTGGCCACACCCTCTCCTTCGCAGGCACATCCATCTCACCATCTACCCTATTGATTATCACTTATAAATACACCAGAAATACATTGTTCCCAACCTCTACTGCTACGATCCTTGTTCATGTTCATATTTACATCTGCCATAGTCACTTCCTAACTTCACTTCTTCCCTTGTTCTACTCATAACCCATTCTCCATGTAGCAGCTGAAGTCATCTGATCAGAATACAAAATAAAACTGAATTCTGTTAGGATACTTTGACAATTCTTTTACTCTTTTTAAAGATTGCTATTTATTCATTTGCCAGAGAGAGAGAGAGAGAGATTGAGAGCACAAGTAGAGGTAGCAACAGGCAGAGAGAGAAGGAGAAGCAGGCTCCCCACTGAGCAGGGAGCTCAATGCAATATTCCATTCCAGAACCCTGGGATCATGACCTGAGCTGAAAGCAGCAGCTTAACCCACTGAGCCACCCAGATGTCCCTAAATTTGACAATTCTTAACTGTGGGTTTGTGTTGTTTCATTGGTTGTTTTGCTGTTTTGGTCTTTGTGTTAAATTTTACAATTATTTTTTACTCATTTTGTTCAAAATTCCTTAAAATTTTAGTTCTTTTCCTAAAACTATAATCAAATGTTAACAGAGAGCTACTTCTCTGTTTGATTACTCAAATTATACTTTATAGATCCTCCTATTTAAAACAGTCCTTTGGAAATATTGAATATGTTCTCTCTAATGATGTTTTTATTGGTCTGATGGGTGTTTCTATTGGTTATTATCATCTTAACTTTCCTAATTAAAAAGTAATTAAATGAAGGCAGAATAACCTAAGATGGTTCTTTCACACAAATAAAAATATGCATTTTCAAATTCTAGCCCTAACCTCTAACACCAAAAAATGTTTGGAATCCACTAATACTATGTAAATTTTGGCATTGTTTTCCTGCATCTTAATATTATTGTACATGCTTCAATACAAAAGCTCCATATGATAACTTTGTTCCAAATGTTAGATGGTAGTATTTTCTCCAATATTTGAAAAAATTTGTGAGATTTATTTACATTAGAGAGAGAGGAGAGAGAATGTGGGGAGAAGAGAAAGTCTCAAACTGACTCAGGTTGAACAGGGAGCCCCAAGTGGGGCTCAATCTCCTAATCCTAAAATCAGGACTTTAGCCCAAACCAAGAGTGGGAGGCTTAACCGACTATGCCCCCCAGCTACCCAAGCAGACGTGTCATTTTTAATAGAAATTTTAAAAATAATAATAGGGGCTCCTGGCTGGCTAAAGAAGAGCATGTGACTCTTGATCTGGGGGTTGTGACACCAAGCCCCACACTGGGTCTAGTGATTACTAAGAATAAATAACCTTTAAAAAATAAAATAATAGTATTTTAATTTAAATTTTGATTTTTAATCTTTCCCCAGTTTCACTTCTCCCATTTTTCTTTTTCAAATGTAGGTTAGCTCCTACTAAAAATATGTTGTTTTATTGCTTTTCTGAAATATGTGGGTTTGATGCTTTAAAAAACTTGACTAGACTTGATATAGTTTTGAAATACCAACCTCAATCTCCATATTGCATCAACCTGAAATACTTTGAGGAAGTTAGTGGCTCAAATGGCCCTCTGGGAGCAATGGATCTCATCTCATTTCTGACAAATTGATGAGAGCTTGATAAAAAGAACCTAACATTTACCATCGAGTCTATTCTTAATGATGGACAACGATTTCAGTCCTTCTCTGAAGGTCTGAGCGCCTTATTCCTGCCGCAGCTCTGCATGGATGTCTATGGGACTGGGGCTTGCCCACCCAAGGCCAGGACTGGCATTCTGGAAGTGTGCTCCATGAATCTTCCCTTCAGTGGAACTGGGTCCTATCTAGTCTGGGGATTTGTGATGTCAGGAAGAGTGATGTGTTCGTAAGATCAAAATAAAATCAACCTAGGAACACTGCCAAATTCTTCCTCTGTCTATCACTTATTCTCATATAAAGGTCGGTCTGTCTCCCGTGCTGGAGAATTGCAGAAATCTAAGACTGACCCTTTTTAGCACTTAGCGGAATCGAAGGCAGAGGAAAGAGGTTGTTAGCAAGGACAATTTGCTCTGTACCAACCCACTAGCCGGCAATTATCAATCAGTGAGGTAGGGCTCCATTACCCAGTACCGTGGAGAAACTAAGAAGCCTAGAAAAGCCTCAGATCAGATAAGACCAGAAAAATCAGAGGCAGAACTTAAATTCGGTATTTCCCTCACAGTACATAGTGCAGGTCTTATTAGTTGGTTGGAGAAAGCCTGGCAAAAGTGCTCAGACGGTGAGCAAGAAGGCAGACGGGGGTTTCCTGCGTGTTGACAAACTGGAGGAGCCCTTCCCGGGAAGGGCGGAAAGGGAGCCAGAGGGACAGAGGTTGCGGAGTGGGGGGCAATCCCTCTCTGAGTGCCTGATCCGGTGGCTTTATTTGTTAGCGTGGTGGGTCCAGGCTCGGAAATGCACACTCAGCAGGGAAAGGGGAAGGGAGATTGGCGGCAGTTTTATAAAAACAATACAGCTCAAGTCTCCCGCGTGTGCCCCCTCGCTCACCCCGCCGAGGCACAGTCGGGTCAAAAACGGCTCCCTGGAGTGAGTGCGGCCCCCTAGCTCCCAGTAGGAAGAAGGCGGGTATTTGTGACTCTAGGACGCCCTGACCGCTGCACACACCCCCATTCCCCTTCTCTGTCAACCCGCCAGTTATAAGAGGCGCCTCTCTCTCTGAGCCTTGGACTGAGGTCGCTCGGGGTCATCCTAAATCTGATGATGCGGCTCAGCCCCCCGCAGCTAGGGACTGGGGGCGGGGGGTGCGCTGGAGGCAGAGAGGACGCGGGGAGGAGGCGACTTGCGCCCGTCGGAGCCCAGAGCTGGGGTTTCCCTCGCAGCGCTTGCTCCCCCGGGTCTGCGCTGGGCGCGGCTGGCGCCCGGGTCTTGCCTCCCGCCCGCCCGCCCGCACGCCGCCGACGGGGCCAGGACTCTGGGCTGCCAGCGGCCCCGCCACCGTCCCTTCCGCTCGCCCCAAGCATTTGATTGCCAGCCTCGAAGTACCACCTCCCCACCCAGCGCCTCCCGGCGTCCGAGAGCAGAGACCCGGGAAACTGGTGAGGGAAAAGAGGAGCCCGGGGGCAGGGCCCACTGGGCGCCAGGGGGCCGGGTCTCCGGCTTGGAGGCGGGAGCTCCCCGCGAGCGGGGAACCGGAGAGAGAGCGCGGCGAGCGCGGGCGCCGCGGGTGCACCTCCGCCCTGCGCCGGGCCCGCCCGCATCCCCCAGGGGCGCGCGTCATAGCGCCCAGCCGGGCCCGCGCGCCTCGGGCTGCCCTTCTCCCGTCCCGCCCTTAGTTCTTCCGCCAAAACCCTTGACCAGGGTCTCCTTGCCAACATTCTTAAATGTCTTTTGCCAGCTCTTTGCGCCAGGTAGGAATAAGGCTCTGCTTTCGGGGTGTGCACATAAACGCCAATTCCCAGAAGGTGTAGCGACCTTTTCACCTTCCCCACGAACTCCTTGGGAGGGGGTCCACGGCCATTTACCCTCTGAAGGGCCAGACCGTTTCTGGCCGAAACCTGTTTGTTCCCTGAAATGTCTTTGCTATTCATATCCTCAGAGGCTTCTCGGAAAGCCCCTGGGGGTGGAACTGGGGGGCATCCAGCTCACAGTGAGGACGCGCCGCCGTGGGAGGTGGGGGAAGACAGGAGCTAGAGGTCTGGCGTGACAATTGCCTGTGGCCTGAGGTGGGCATTGTGCGACCCCTGCCAAGAGCCCTCCTCCCCCGCCGCTGTTCTCCCTACCCCGAGAGGCACCGAAACAGAGGCGACTGGACCCCTAATTGCCACCTCCCCCCCAACAACACCTGGGCTCCAGAGAGACGTGAGACAGGGCGGGGTCGGGCGACGGCTGCCCCCTAGCTGGAAGGCGCATCACCTCCCACCCTCCCGCTTTTCCTCTGTCCCAGAGGAGAGGGCCCCAAATCTCGGTTAACAATGGAGCCACCGGTGTGCGGCGGGCACCCGGGCACGACCGGCGCCCGCCAGCGCGCCCCGCTACGGGGCAGAGAGGCGGAGCGCAGCTGCAGCCCAGCCTCGCCCGATCGAGTGGTCTGACTCTGCTTCACGCGGCAGCGACGCTGTCGACCCTCGCCCGGCTCTGTGGTGGCGCCCACCGCTCCAGCCTAGCTTTCCCGGGTCTCCCCCGTCCCGGCCCCGAGCGTCAGGGGTGCCCCGCTGCTCTCTGCCCCGGGTCTCGGACCCGCACTGCCGGAGTGACGCGGCTGGCCCCGCGCTCCTCGCCGCCGCGGGCCGGGGATTTGGAGTTGTGGGAAGCCCCAGCCGTCTCCCCGGCGCGCCGCCTCTTGGCTGGCGGCTGGATCCCGGAGATCCTCCGCGGAGCTGCGGGTCTCTCCCCCCTCCCCGGGTCCTGAGCGAGCACGCAGAGGTAGGCTAGCCCGACCCAGTCGCTGGCACCGACCTCGCAGCCTCCTCTCCAAACACACCCCCACACCCACACGCCCTGGGGCGCAGACCCCCTACGCCTCCCTTCCCGCGGAGATCCTGCAGGGCCTTCAGGGGAGACGGACAGACAGACGGGAAAGCACACGGAGGCAAACTTGTTCCTCCCAGTCTCCTGTCAGGCAATTACTGGCGAGCCTGTGCCGGCAGAGGGGAGGGAGGAAGCGAGGGAAGGGCTCCAGAAGGGGAGGGGGAGGAGGGAGGAGGTGGGGAAGGAGGGGGTGCAGTTGGTGAAACTCCTCTGTCTCTCGCTCATCTTTTCATTGCTTGCTCCTCTCCTTCGCGCAGACACCCCGGACCTCCCCTGGGCGCCAGCTCCTCGGCTCCAACGGGTCCAGAAACAAGCCGGATTTTTTTTTTTTTTTTTTTTTTTCTTTCTGGAAATTGGCTTTGGTGTGTTTCCCTCCCTCCCTCCTCCTCCGGCTACCCCCCCTCCTTTTTTTTTTTTTTTTTTTTTTTTTTTTTTTTTTTTTTTGAGACATGGCCCGGGCAGTGGCTCCTGGAAGAGGAACAAGTGTGGGAAAAGAGAGAGGAAACCGGAGCTAAATGACAGGATGCAGGCGACTTGAGACACAAAAAGAGAAGCATTTCTCTCGGATCAAGGCATTGCCTCGCTGCTCTCTTTTCTCCAAGACGGACTGAGGATTTTACAGCTCTAGGCGGAGTTGAAGCTCTGCAGATTGTTTAGATTCCCCCTTTGCTCTATTTTCCGCCGCACGTTCTCGTTCTCCCGCGTCCGCCTGGGGATCCGGCGAAGGGAGAATGGAGAGGGGGCTGCCGCTCCTCTGCGCCGCGCTCGCCGTCGCCCTCGCCCCGGCCAGCGCTTTTCGCAACGGTAAGTGACAGGCGGAGGCGCGTGTGACAGCGCGGCGGCCCGGCTCCCCGGTTGCCGGCGACCGGCCGGGGTTCGCCTTCCCGCCCCAGCCGCGGGGCTCACGCAGAGCCGCCGGGGTGAGCCCGCAATAGCCACCTCCCGGGCGAATGAAACTTTTGTCCAGGAGGAGAAATAAAGAAATAAGATCAGTGGGCTTAGGGCAGGGAAGATTTCAAGTCCACTGCCTCCCTTCTGAAGTTGGTTGTTTGGTTATGGGGGTTTTCCTAGCTCTGTTACACGGCAGAGCTGCCTACCTTCTATGATCAGCACACCAATTATCTTAATAATGTTTCCTCCCAAAGGCAATTAGATGAGACTCCCTTTCAAAAATTTGATGGCTGTTGAAAGTTAATGAACACTTTACCAGGAGAACTTCCTGGTTCTTTTGCAGCTCTTCGAAACCATTTCCTCTGGTGGGTGCCTGCAAGGGATAGCGGTTTTTTTTTTGTTGTTTTTTTTTTGGTGGATGGAACTCCCTCCTCCGCCTTTGCAAATCGCCTCTAATGTGTCAGAAGTATGAATGAAAGTTACATAGTGTCAATGAAGGAATCTGATATATACACTATAAAACACCAGGATATCTAAAAAACCCTAATCTAGTTGCAGCTTCCACTTAGCTTTTAAAACCACTCACTGTTAAGTAAATGAAAGACTGCTGGGTTATAAACAGTATCCCCTAACCTAAATAATGTATTTTAAAATGTGATCTGGTTGTAGGCATGTTTAACTTACACTTTAAGTAGGCGAAGGCAAGGGTATGAAATTATCTTTACAGTAAGTCTTCAGCAATTATTATTAACTAATTATCAAATATTTACTTTTGTCTGGCTTAGATTTCAATCAAAGTAATTAGAAGAAAAGAACACCCACTACTAACTGTGGTATATTGTTTTAATAAGAGACCACAAGTGGAGGGGTTCCTACCAAGAGGAATTTAAATCACATCTTTATGATGGAAGTTAATCTCTCTAATATGCTTTTTGGAGGTTTTGTGATTGAAGCAATAGATTTCCCCCCAATAGCTACCAAGCGGTGTTCTAAAAGATATGCTCAGAGGCAACTCACGCACGTACACACACGCACACACACACACACACACTGTGAATGTGGAGTTCAATTTATTAATGAACCTGAGTTGGTGGCATCTTTCTCTAATCTGGCAAAGGATGAAACAACATTCTCCTCCAATTGGAAGAGGTCAAGTGGTTAGACTTTAGAAATTACAGGAACCCAACCTCTGCCCTCTACAAGTCCTGAGATTAAATCCATAGTCTGGATGGTCACAGGAGGGATTTGAAACCTAATGCAAATAGCTTCCAGACTTTAGGTTGTGAACTGCATGTATATGTATATGTATATGTATATGAACATACACACACACACACACACACACACAAACACACACACACATATATATGAAATACATTTTTAAATTTTCTTAGCGGAAGTCTGGGGAATGTTGAGAACCTGAGCCTCCGTCTGTGAGCTTGTCTGGGTAAGGCCATGTTGGTATGATTGCAGTGACCAGAGCCAGTAAAATGCTTCTGTGACACAGCAGACCTCTTAAAGCCATGTCCACCTCCTTGGAGTACCAGTGTCTGCTAAATTAATTCATTAACCTTATTTAGGTCTAATGGTCCAGAGTCATTAGAAATTGCTCTTTCTTAATCAACTGTTAGAGAGATGTAACAGAGCCAGAGAGTCTAGCAGTCCACATTATCTTATTACACTGTCACTTTCTCAGAAGTCACAGATTAAAGAGCTCTGGTGTGGTACCAACTCCACCTAAATGTCTTCTGAAGTGGCTCGTGGAGTGACTAGAAGCAGTGCTGTTTTATTTCACTCCTCTAACGGATGCCAGACTCTGCCATGATGTTTGTACAGAGCTGGAGGAAACTTAATGAGATGGGGTCACTCTCCAAGTTTTCTGCACATTTAGAATAATGGAAGAGCCTCGGTAGAATCACGTAACAGAGGCCAATGTGATCATTAGTTGAGATTCCGAACTCCAGTTGCAACATTTCTTCTTGGCAAATCTTAAGCTTTTAAAAGCCAAGGCAAAGGAAACCAGCATAAGGGGACCCCCAGGTCTAAGAAACATGGTCAGAAACATCTAGCAATTGAGAAAAACAATATGATTTATACTGTCTTCTTTTTAATTTATGGCAAATGATTTCTGTAATGCATGTAGCTTTATGCATTTTTGATGGGCACTTCATCTTTCATTTCCATTTGACCTGGTTTTCCTGTAATAAAATTCTGTAGATTTATAAATTCATGCTGAGAGCAAAGAATGCCATTCTCTTTCCACAGGGAATCTATTAGATGCAATATTAAAATCTATATATACCATTACTGAAAATTTGTGATTGATAGGCTTATATATTTCACTGCTTTCATACCTATTCCTCTTATATAGTTTATGCACCAAATTTTTATTGCTTAAAATTAAGCATCAATAAATGTGGCAGCATTTCAGGCTGAGACTCTCCAGCATGAAATCCATCATAAAAAGTGACAATGAGAATCTACACTGAACAATAAAGCAGCCCAGTGACTGGTTTATTTGGCTCTCAGTGAATCACTTCAGCATTTGGGTTTTTGGAAATGAAGGCTCAAAACCAGTCAGCTCACCTTTCCCAGAACGTGAGACCATGGCTTACCATATATGATACCCAGTCCTCAGTGTGGTGGGTTTTGGTCCCCCACCCCAACATTTAGGTAATTAGAATTAATGCTGTGTGGCTATTTTGCTTTCTGCCCAGTTGCTTTGATCTGGTCTCTAAGACTGAACAACTTTCCGTGGAGCAGTAGAGCGGAATTATTTCTGCTTCACCAAATACACTTTGTTCTCTGTTGATCTGGATCTCCAGAGCACAGATAACTCAAAATCACTTAGATTTATGGGCAGATAAAACAACAACACAAAAGGTTTGGCTTTAAGCCAATCGAAGTCTTGGATGACAATCCCCACTGATCAATGACATAGACCAGGCTTATCATCAAAAAGCCACACAAGGGGTCAAATAGCTTCTTTTAGTCACCTTCCACTCAGAACTTGCTACTTAATGCGATTACACTTCTTGGGGGATAATTAAGTCTAGCAGAAGCTCCCTGGGGACCATGTTAACATCTATTGAGAGGATTTAATGTTTTTAATGCTAGAAGACCTTTTTCTTGGGAAAGAAACTTTGGTGGAGGGTGGTACGGTAGAGTCCTGTCACCTGTCAGGTCTCAGTCTCCTTCCCCCCACCTCCAAGCTAACCTTTCTGGGATCAAAGAATGTTCCTGGGCGGTGGGGTTGTATCAACGCCACCTGAACGACCCACAGGGAGTTTCCCTAAAAAGTTATGGAATAATAACCAGTAATTTATATATAAGGCTAGAGCACTGAAGTGGTTGTCAGGGAAAGATTTACCAAATTGTTGTTTTTATTACAGATAAGTGTGGCGATACGATAAAAATTGAAAGCCCCGGGTACCTTACGTCTCCTGGTTATCCTCATTCTTATCACCCAAGTGAAAAATGTGAATGGCTGATTCAGGCTCCCGACCCATACCAGAGAATTATGATCAACTTCAACCCTCACTTTGATTTGGAGGACAGAGACTGCAAGTAAGTGAGCAAGTATTTGAACAGGGCCCCACACCGCCATCTAGTGGTCATGGATGTCTAAGGGGGAGAAAGTCTGTGCCTACAGTATGGAATATAAATGGATCCAGGAGGGATTCTAATCTAGGCCAGATCATATGTCAATGGTATGGAAATTAAATTATGTTAAGCGATTTCTAAGTTCCCCAAACTAGGAATATTATGTTGAAATGTATAATCCCTCATATTCTTTTTCCTGTTAACACTTTTGTTTTCGGAACTCTTTTGTTAAGAAGCGTGTCTATATGCTTCTTTTTTTTTTTTTTCTTTATTTTTTTCCCCCTGCAAAGGGGAAGAACCAGAAACCCGAACTTTCACTCAAGTTTTTATTAAATATTGTGGGTCACTAGCATATATATCATCAACAGATGGTGAGGTTGGCTATTTTTTAACAAATCTCTGACACATTTTGTGATTTAAGGACTGTGGCTTACTGAGTTCGACATGACAAAAGCAAATTGTCATTGAATAAAAATGAGGCATAGAGTATAAATGAGATGGGGTTTTTTTTTTAGTAGATTAATGATTGAAAGTCTTATGGAAAATTCAAAAAAATGGTTAATGCACAATGAATACAATGGGACTCAAATATAAATTTGTATTTCATCCACCTGCTTTAGCCTTGTTAACTCCTTCTAGTGTTAAGTAATTAAGCATCAACTTATGCCAGATTTCATTATTACGAAAACATTCTCACTATAGAGACAGCCTAAATTATTCTTCCTCACTTTATTGGAAAGAATTAGCTGTGCAGGCTTGGCTTTGCACAGTATGGAAAATGTATTTTAACTTTGTGGGCGAAAGCAGTCCACTCAGAGCCAGGTTTGCCCTTCTCTCTGGACACCCAGCGGACCACCGGTCTCTGTCTTGTCTACCTTACCCCATTCTGCCAATCTGCACAGGGAATATTCCCCAGACACTTGAACCTGAATATCTTCCTTTAATGAAGTTTAGATATAGAAGTAGTTTTAGGAAAGGGAAACAATCTTACTTAAATCTCAATTCCAAAGTGTTTCTCTGGAACTGATATGTTTTCTGAAGTTTTAAAATGGGTCAGTTCGATATAATTGTATACAGTGTAAATAGGTTACGAGTTCTATTGGATATGAACATTATTGTGCTGGGACATTCATTATTACAAGTGTTCTATTTGCAAATACATAGCCCTTTTAGGGAAGAACAGAATGATAAAAATGTTCCCACTTGTAAGAGGTCCTTAACTACCTGTTGAGTTGGTATGGTAAAACGAGTGTTTCGTGGGCAGGGAAATGAGATCATCTGGTTAATTCAACATTCTGGTGCTAGAGAATTAGCATACATTCATTGATCAATTTCCAGATAATCAGCATACACTACAGTGTAATAGAATTATGCCGATTCCAATTTAATCCTTGTTCTGTGCTTCAGGGCGTTATATTGACTTCTTAATCTTGTACAAAAGTTGCCATTAATAGTGTTGCAGCGACTGCTAGGAAACAGGGAATTTATTGCTGTTGTTGATGATATTCTGTATGGTGATTTTACAGTGTCAATCACCTAGACAACCTAGACATTTTTTCTTTCATTTTATTTTAGTTTGTTTTATTTTATTTTTTTGCTTTTTGACAATACTTTTTTTTTTTTTGCTTTTTGACAATACTTAAACGGCTTTAAAAGATATTTGTAAGAAACTCAACATAAAACATACTCAAGTAATATAACATTATTCCAAAGATAAGGCGTCATTATAGTTTAGCAAACTCATGCCTGCTAAGTCCTGATCTGAGAGTGGTGACCACGTCTGTGTATAAGATAATAGTTAATAAATTCAGAATAATCAGGAGTCACCAGCAGGGATGTGCTGATCAGTGTTGAATGACCGGATCTTGGAAGGGTATGGGTCAGGTCCTCATCTGTAATATTACCAATTTTTATAGTGTCATTCTGCTGGTGAGGCTTTTTTAAGGTTACCCAGTGAAGTGGTTTCTTAACTGTATCAACTGAGGGTTTGTTTTCTCTGAAAGTGCCATCTCCTGGCCAACCTCGAAAGGCTGATATATTCAGCCTGATGAAGTCAATGGAGATGATGGCATAGAAAATACCTTTCTGCCATGTTGCCACCTGATTGTTTTATCAATGAAAATTCCAAAAATGATAGAGGAAGAGCAACTGAAGACATTGCTGTCACTATCTTTCCAAGCTGGTCCATGTGACTCCTGGTCACTGTTGAAGGTTACACTGGAGATTCTACAAATGGGGCACAATTCTTAAGGCTTTTCTGAAGGCTGCAAGAAGAATCCACAGCTTTAAGTTGAAGTTAAAATTCCCTATAAAAATAGAAAATACCAATAACCCTTGGAAGAACAAATTTGTAGACTTCAAAATTTTACATTGAATGTGCAAAAGCTTGGCTTTGTTTTTGTTTTTTATTTTAGTGGGTTTGAGTTTGTTGGTTTTTTTTTTTAATTTATATTAGGCTACCTCCATAAAAGGAACTTGAGATAATACAACATCAGGTACAACAAACCACATTCAAGGAGCTAGTAAGCTTGTAGTTATCATTCCTGTTGAGATCAAGCTGATAGTTTTATTTGAGATATTTAATATCTCTCCTTGTTTCAGCTATATTATATGTCTAATAGCAATAAAAATTACTTGCTTTACCAATGTCAACAGGTTATTGGTAAGATAAAATGGGGTAGTGGATAGGAAAGCCTTTTGAAATGTTGAAAACTTCCCTCAAAAGAAGTTATCATTGCTATTACGATATCTCAAACAACTTGGTGATGGTTAGAACATATCAAGCTAAATATATAGATCCAGTAATGGGATGGTCCACATAAAATACACCCCCCAATTTCTCTTGAAAACGTCCAGTCTTTGTATAATCAACTTCCACCACGTGAAAGCTTAAGAAATTGATTCCTTAGTATATGTGTTTGTTGAGAAACATCCTTAAAAGCCAAGTAAACAAAAAAAAAACAAAAAAAAAAGTTGTTTTTGTTTTTTTTTTTTTTTTGTAGAGTGTAGGGATGGATAAGTAATTAAATGGATGACTTCTGGGAGGAAAAATATTTTTATTTACATTTGTATTGTTTTATTTATAATTGAATTAAAAACTATTTCATAGTTTTAACAATGCAATAAAGGGTACACAGTTACAACTTTTCATGTGAAGAACATGACCATAACTACGAACCTAAACTTACAAAAAGTTTTTAGAGTGAATATCAAGGGGCATTATTTCCATAGGGAAAATGAATGTATCAGGTTGTAATTGATAGTTTTAAAATGCAGCAATCTCTGTTTCAGGTTCCATTATGAGTCAGGTTTCTAGATAAATAAGCATCAAAACCATAATATTATAACTCCCTGAATTCTTTTATTGAACAAAGTGTGGTATCGATCAATCGCTCAATCAAGCAAGCAGGAGAACATCTGTCTGCAGGATAATGTTGTGCCAAGATGTGTAGCAAAACGGTCCAGTCTGGTTTTATTGTTATGTTGATAAAAGGTGGCTCGAGAATGTTCTGAAGGAGAAGGTGTGGAGGGAATTCACCAGCACAGTCCTCCACGCTTGTGAAGTCAAAGCACAGTTATAAGCAGAAAAGAAAGAAAAACGCAACCTGCCAAGTGTTTTTCGAGAAAGCAATGTTCATTGGGCACTGTACATGGTTTCCTGCATTTACACTGAGCTAGTTAGATCTCACCCAACGATAGTTTCCTTCAGGGGTAACGCAGACATCTTGAATCTCATAAAACTTTATATCTGCATAATAAACAAGAATGTCATTGATACAGTAGTTAGAATTTATGGAACTTTTCCGGTTTCCCAGCAATGCAAACTATCAGCATGATAATTTATAATGGGTTGTGACAAATACTGCTGAGCAAAGAGGTGTGTGATTACATTCAGATCAGATGTCCTCATCTGGGGAGCAATAAAAATTTCACAGACATTGGGTTAAAAACATTAAGAAAATGAATGTGGAGCTCCAGAAAGAGTCTAAAACGGTGGTAGTGTTGGAGGGAAAAAGCTCAGTAGTGGTCTTCTTACTCACTAGTTCCTGACTTCAGTCCCTGATTTGTCAGTGCTGTTTTGTAGGATTTCGCCAAGACACAAGCTAACGTGGCACAGATGCTTTTCTGTCTATAACTTAGGTGTGTATTCCCTTCTTAGTGGAACCAAAAAGAAGTGTTTTTTTTTTTTTTTCTAATTCAATGCAGTCAAGGGAGATTTCACTTTTGTAACTTCGTATGAAGTTTAATTACCAGAAAATTTTAACTAAATAGAGATGCTATTCAAGTTTTGGAATCTTGTTGGAACAAATCACACATCGTTTCTTTAATGCTACTTTTAAAATTACCTAAGTTATTACAAACTTTGAAATACAGGTCATTTCATTTATTGCTGTAGACCATAAACTCACTGAATGAAATTAATCTTCCATTAGTTTCTCAGATTTGATAATTTTCACACATTTAATTATACAGTGGTTACTTTGTCATTTATTGGCAATTTGGGAAATACAAGTTCCATTTTTGGTTTCCCTGAGTACTATTTTTTGTTTTGTTCCTTGCTTTTTTTACTTTGTTCAGCTGTGGGTTTTTTCATTAATTTTCATTTTTTATGCATTAAAATATTATTTATCTTAATTGGTGAATTTTTGACTTTTTGTACCTGAGGCAAGTGCCTTACTCTAGTCCTAGTCTTGTGTTTTAGACTATCCCTTAGACCAAAACAAAGCCTTTGTTTTATGGAAAACAGTGAGTATTTTAAACCAAAATATTTTTTCCGTTTTCTATATTAAATACAGAAGTATACATACTTTTATTAAAGGACGAAGTGTATGTAGAAAAATACAGTGTAAAATTTGATAAAATTTTATAAGGCGAGCAGAACCACATAAGCAATCCAAAGTAAACATTTCCAGCTTCCTATGAAGAATTCCCCTTTTGTTCAACTAGCCTTTGGCTTCAAGGAAGACTACTGTCCCAACATGTGATTCGATTTTTATGAATTTCAAAATAAGACAAAACTAAACTCTTGTCTTAGAAATCTGCGGGCACTATCCTTCGGGTGTGGTAAAATTCTCTGGAATAGAGATAGAACAGTGCATATAGTTCCCCTTCTGATAATAATAATAATAATAAAGTCATACTGAAGTGTATGCTAATGTTCTTCAGTGACTGCTGTAGAAATATCTCAAAGGTGGAAAGATACTTAGTGCAGCAGCTGAGCGTTTGGGCTCAGTTGATTTGTAACAAATATCTCATATTTGTTACATATACCACGAGTTTGTTAAAATACACACAACGTTTATGAACTAGAGCTTCCTTTGATGCAAGGCAAATAGAGAAAAATCTTCCCTGGCTTTATTTTTCAGTTTTTCATTGTTGGTTTTCATCTCAAGTAACTTCCCAACATGGGCGGTGTGGGAGGCACCACCACCAAGCTCAGTTCAATTAAAAAACTTTTGAGTGGTTAAGAACGAACCCTTCTCAGAACAACTGCTGGACAGTATTGTTGCTACCGCCTGCAGCGTCCTTGGTTACTACTCAGGCAGATAATTATCTACTTTCCTCCTTTTGATATTTTTCCCTATTAGCACTGATTTAATTTGAACAAAACCCCATGTGTTTAATAGAATTAATGTTCCTTTATTATTTTTTACTATAAGCAATCGCATTGTATCATAATGAATTCTGAGTACTACAAGGTTGTTGTGTGTTAGGCATTTCTGTAATTTGAAAGAAGCAACCTTTATGAGAAGCTAAAAGAGAAGGTTAGTTGAAATCTTATCAAATTGAATCAACATGTGCATGGCATTTCCAACCAGATTTCACTTGGGGAGCAGACACTTAAAAATTGATCCAAGTGAGACATATGCCTTCAGCCGGCATGCATATTCTCAGCTCCTTTTTTTTCCAGCATAAAACTTGATACTTGCATGCATGCTGACATACTCCGGCAGAAGCACACACACAAACACATATGTGCATGTGTGTGTGTGCTTGTAAAGGAGGCTACAAAATAAACTTAGCTAATTGCCGTTGTAGTATTCATCAAGGCTGATCATTAAGCCCAAAGAAGAACAAGAGACAAGATTAGTGTTCAGATCAGGTTCCAAATGCCTCCTAATTGGGTGTTTGTAATCAATCCTGATTGTAGGAGTCAGTGACTTGGCAGAACTTAGCACCTCAAAAAAAGGTTTTTTTCCTGCTATTCTGTGGTTGATGGAACTGTGTCTAGTATCTAGGTCAGTTAGGGATGGCGTGAGGTCGGGATAACTCTCAGATTGGCTGTGAAGCCTGCCAAACATATCGTGCTGGCTTATGGTTGAAATCACTTAGTCTTTGCAGTTAGCTTAGCAATTGAACTTCCTTCATTCAGAACTCTATGAAATTCTGCAGAAGAGCGGAGAGGAAAAATAATCTTGGCTTCTCTCTACTCAGTTGTCTTTTAACCTAGTTTTTCTCATGTTCGAGCCTAGGTCTATATTGTACGCAATCTTATATCTTATACAGTCACCATGTTTTTTTCTCCTTTAATTTAAATAATTAAAAGAGTGTTTGGGAAGGAATCGTCACAGCTGGTGCTTCCTGTCGGGTCCTTGCTCTATGTCCACCATGAAATAAGCACTGTACACACAATTTCATGCAAGCTTCCCGCCATCCCCATTTTACAGATGGCAGCACTAAGGTTTAGAAAAATTAAGTCAACTGAGCCCAAACGCTCAGCTGCTGCACTAAGTATCTTTCCACATTTGTGACCGATGGGGCTGGGGATGAAGTTCTTATCAAGTATTGCCCGTCTATCTGGTATTCAAACAGACATTTTCTTCTATGAAATACCTCACCAAACTCTGAATACAAACCAACTCATTCTGAGGAAGGACTGAATTTTTAAACTCTTGGTTCAGATTAGGTAAGAACTGCTAAAAACTTTCAACCAACAGGTGATTTTTCCACTCAGTTAAAAACTTGCCTGAACCTAGGGATGAAATCCTGGCAGAAAATATCTAAATTCCGGTCCCTTTGGTTGATGGACTTTGACAGCACAGAGCACATACAAACACAATATTTACTTAAAGCCTGATAACCAGGCAACCCAAGGGTTCGATTTATACAGTTGGTTCAAGGGACGCATGAGTTCCCAGCTGCGGGCTCCACTTCCTCCCAGACCCGGAAGTCAGAAGACTGCCTTGTCTTCCAAGCATTGCTCATTTACTTCATCTCAGCAAGTGTTGGGAAAGTTTGCTCTCCCACAGCTCCCTTATTTGTAAAGTCTCAATACTTGTATTTGCCATGGTGACTCTGTAAGGGTTAAAAGGGAGAATGTTTGCTCAGGCACTGGATTCCTATGAGAAACAGAGGAGTGTTTTTTGAGAAGAAACAGATGCTCTAGAGTATTTTGTTTTTATCTGGTCAGATACTTGTATAATCAGCCGGCCAGGTTGGAGGTGATGGCTTGTTGCTTCTGTGAGGGACTGGCATGTCACGGAGAGATCAGCCAGTCCCAGACTGAAAGAGGATGCTAAATGTCTCCTTATTCAAGTTCTGAAATTTCTTTAGAACAGCCAGAGGTGGCAAAGGCCAGTCCAATATTCCTGATTCCAACTTCTTGCCTGACTCTCCAACCAACAGATGCTACGAGCTGGAAAGCTATTGTGTGCAACAGAAGCAATCACTGAATTGGCAGTGAAAAAAAATGTGGTCAAAACCTTAGTCTTCCAGAGATAATTTTTTTTAAATTAAAAGCACTAAATTCCCAAATATAAAGAAAGAAAAAAAAAAGAACATTCTCTTGACTTGAAGAAAATAAATATCTAATAATAAAGGACACAAAGCCCCCCAGGCTCCGTAGTTTGACTTCCTCTCACTCGGGGGTGGAGGGGGATGTTGTTTTGGATGGAGTGACACCTGACGCCACTGTTTGGCCTTTTCTCTCAGTTCAGACCAGCCTGTCCGTACTTGAATAACTTGGGAAAGTGGGCATTTATTTGTAATGCAGTTGGTCCTAAAAAAAAAAAAATGATGAAAATTTCAATTTCTAGATCAATCCAACCTTGGAAAAAATGGCAGCCCCTAAAAATAACAAATCTGTCTGAATTCGACAGCAATGCTATATTACGCATGGAGCTCTTGGACCCGTCTGTCCAGGTCCCTCATTCTAACCGTACAGGTAAGGGTTCATCTCCCTCACTGGGTGGTGAACTCTTTGTAGGCAGACACCGTGTCTTCCTTACATCTCTACTGTCTACAGTCCCCATGATGCTTTGCACCTAGCAGGCACTAGCCTAACGGAACGCCACAGTGGAGAGTTTTATTGAAATTAAAGTCCTGAAAGAATAGAGAGAAAGCAAACAGTGTTGCCTCGAGTAGAGTCTACAGTTCACGAGAGGCAGTCTGGATGAAAGAACAGCAAAATTCAGCGAAGGGAGAGCAAAAGGGGTAATTTTGATAACTACGGGTCAGTGGTCTGAGCGCCCGTCTTTCAAAAAGACATGATGGCAGCCACTTCCTGGACACAGAGGTGGTAGCTTCATTTTTGTGTTCTCAAAATCTGTCCAGGTCCCTCCTCCTCCGTCCCCATCCACCCAGTCAGAGACATCAGAGCTGGGAGTTTGGCGCCTCGGTTTGCGGCTACACAGGCAAGGCCTGCAGATTGTCTGAGAGAGTGAGAGAGCAGGAGGGGTGGGCTCTCCCGTGGGCTGCCCTTCCACTGTCTATGTTTGAAACACGTTTTAGCGTTGCTTTTGCTGGAGCCAAAACATCCCACAATTCCCCTAGGAGCTTCTTCACTTCTACAAGGGGTGGCCCATAATTTTATTTTTCACTGAAGGTTGTTGACCCTGGACAGAGAGAACAGTAGGGGTTTTAGCACTGATTGGATTTTTTTCTATCTTTCTTTTTTTTTTTTTTTAAGATTTTATTTATTGGAGAGTGAGAGAGCTCACACACACAGGAGTAGGAGGGATGGACAAAGGAAGAGGACGAAGCTGACTCCCCACTGAGCAGGGAGCCCGATGAGGGACTTGATCCCAGGACCCTGAGATCACGACCCAAGCCAAAGGCAGATGCTTAACCAACGAGCCACCCAGGCACCCCGCCCCTCTTTTTTTAAGGAACAAGTTTTACATTTTCCTTATCCTTTATTCCACTGCCAATTTCTTTGTTCCTGAGTAATGGTTCGGTGATCTTGGTTTAGTCCTTTAAGACCCATCCTCATTTCCTTCTTTAGCTCTTCTAGCCTCATACCTAGTGCGTGTGTTAGTTCATTAACTCAAGCAGGGAATTTCTGATTGTCAGGGGACAGTGTTAGCAGCTCTGTGAAAGTGTTCTGGTGAGGATCAGGGGTGTGTGGATCATAATTGCATGTCTACCCTCCCACCTGGGAGGCAGGATTCAGGGCGGGAGGACTGCCTCACCGTCCACGAATGGCTTGGCGATGGCGCTGTGAATACCGTGGCTTTGACCGTGTGGACCGGCGCAGCTCAGGAAGGTGTAGCATCAGGCTCTGATGGACGCCCACAACCCAGACAGAGTCTCAGTTCACCTTTTTTCTTCTCTTTCTTAAGACAAAAAAAAAAATGTTTTCCTTCCCCTACTATCTCAGTGACACAGTGCTGATGACATAACGAAGGTGGAAGTATCTTATGAACACAAGAGAAATAGGTTAAATAAAGCCTAGGTATTACTATAAGAGGAAGTGCATCCGTGGGTTTTGTTCCTTAAAATAAGTTCAGACTGTAAACA
The DNA here is from genome assembly GCF_020171115.1 of Neogale vison. Classification (NCBI taxonomy): domain Eukaryota; kingdom Metazoa; phylum Chordata; class Mammalia; order Carnivora; family Mustelidae; genus Neogale; species Neogale vison. The sequence goes on from NC_058102.1 coordinate 116,308,011, forward strand.
ATAACGTCTGCATCCTCAGGAGAAGGCACTTATAAATATTTCAAAAGCACTGCACATGTCCGCAACAGAGATAGTATCTCATGCTCAGCGTGTTCTCAGCAAACGAGAGTTCTGAATGTTCTCATACTAAGTTGGCTGGATAAGTGGGTTATAATTGCCTTCCTCTAAAATTCCTGATGGGTGGAGTTTCTGGAAAAATCCCACGGAAGATGCAATCCCAAGATCCCAAACTTGATAATAGCATTAATAAGTATTTTTTTAAAATCACAATTTTCTCAAGGGTGCCTGAGGACTTAGAAATCTATTCAGCACACCCAGATGGTAAAGCAGTCCATACTTTATGGAAGGTGGGAGCCAGGATCATGGTGGCTGCTACAGTCGGGATGCCAGTCCTTTCTAATCAGTTAACTCTGCCACTAAATTCACGTGCAAGAAAGAGGAAATTAGGTGGATTTTGTATTATAAATCCATAGAGAGTTTATGGGAAAATACACATTTTTAGATTGATGGTCCTTCCCATTCTCGTTCCTGTCCCTCCACTTCTCATGTCCCCAGGTCCTTTAACTTCGCCATCTCCTTCCCCCATTTTTGGTTGGGACAGATTTCCCCATAGTGAGGAGGGTCTCCGTGCTAATGAGGAAAAGCCATTTCATCTAGCAGAAAGGGTTGCTTTCCTTCTTGTGGGACCATGATCAGCCTCCTCAGGTCAAACAGATTCTGTAGGACTTTCCTACGCATGAGTAAAAGAAGTCCTCCAGGGAACTTGTTACCTTCAAACAAATATTTCATCTTCTGCCTTCCCTGGTACTGCCACGGGTACTGAAAGGAGTGTCTACACTCTACGGCTCTACCTTCTCACTTAACTTTTTTCAGCATCACTCCTGTCCCTTCCAGTTGACTGAAACTGCTTGCTTAACTGCTCCATTCCAACCACTCTTCTAATGCCCAGGCCACTGGCTTTGCCTTGACCCTGATTTTTTTCGCCCTTTGTACGACATTATATGCTATTGACTACTCTCTGTACATCAGAGCTTTCTTCTTCTCTGTATCGTGTCATACTGTACCATCGTGGATTCCTCCCTACCTCTCTTTTTGGACTTTCTCCTTCTCCTCTAACATTAAAAGACAGGCACTGGCAAAACCTTTGCCCTGAATGTCTTCTCCCTGAATAGCTTTATTGATCTCAGCCACTCACCTCTCCAAAATTTCTGTCCAGCCCTACATTGTCCAGCCCTAAACATTGGACTCAAACTTCCAAATCCATTCCAGACAGTGTTGACTGCCTGAGTGGTAGACCGTTGCCACAAATGAAAAAATCTGGTTTTGTACCACCCCTGCCTTTTCATTTTTTAATTGACTCCTTCCTTTCCTGTGTATCCAAACTTGACACTCTAGAATCTCTCCCAGTTCCTATTTGTCCCCCAGGTGCAGTCAGCTTAAGGCCTCAGCATTGAGTATCTACAACACCCTTCCTTCTTTCTTTTCTGTTCCATTTCCACTGCTACTGCTCAAATCCTAACACTTTTTCACCCACTCTCAGGGCTGTTGCATTAGCGACACAAAGGGACTCTTCTCAGTTCTTCCTCTTTGCTTAGAAAGCTTGAGCATCCTGTTCCCCATCCTGCTTCTGTCGGTGTTTCTCAGTCTTCCACAACATAACTTCGTCCTGTCCCTCTGCTCTATCTCCTGTGGCATCCCGATATATTCTTGCCAAAATATACTGTAGCTCTTTAGACTCACTCCTACTTTATCTCCCCATGCCTATTCATTGGGTGTTTTCTTCACATACCTTGTGTCCCTGTCAAAATATTGCATATCATTCTAGTTCCATCTGAAGTGCTCCTTTGTAAAGCCATTTCCGAGAACCAATGACCAATTAAATGTGATCTCTCCCTCTGTGTCTTCCTGCACCCCAAGAACTGTGTTTCTACATCTTTCATGCTCTTTAAAATATTCTGTCCTGTCATAATGTCATAATCATTAATATTCTGCTACTCTTCACCCAACTAGCTCATAAGGTGCTCAAGAACAGAGTATGATACTGTTTTCCACCACTAGCAGAGCCTAGTGTAGTGTTTCATCTGTAATAGGTGCTTAATTAACATTTCTGAATCGAATGGACCAACTGACGTCCAACTGAGTCTTCTCCAACATGTTCATCTAGTACGCAAGAACCAAGTCAGCTTTTTAGGAAAAGCTCTGACTTAATCAGACTATTAAAATGCACACTTATGCTTCTCATTTACATGGTAAACTCTTCCTTTGCCTGGGCAGTGGAGTCAACCTCACACTTTTCCTCTAAAAATCTCTATTTTTAAAATCACCTAAGATTTCTACATGTGAATAGCTTTAGCTAAATCTCAACAAACATGCAAAGGTAATGCTTGACTGAAAGCTTTGCTTTCTGTCTCACACTCATCTCCACAATCTGTTTTGGAGTTAGAGACATCACATGCATTAACAGTAGAGACATATGTCCCGATTGTTGAGTGTTTTCTAACATCCCCGCAACTCCCTGGACTTCATGTCACTACTCTAGAAACTTTGTCCATTGTCTGTTCATATCTGGGCGCATGGCCAAACCACCTTTATATAAATTTAGCGCAAATAATTTAGAGCCTTCCCGCATTCTAGCTGGCAACCCCAATACATGCACGTTAACTTCACAGCAGGCTTGCTGGGGACGTTGAATAAAGTGAGGTTCTCTGGAACAGAAGTCAGCATAGGATGGATTCTGAGCAGAAGGGTGTAAATACGTTAGTCCGTATTACCAGATAAATACCAAAGCCCAAGTCTTGGTGCAGCTACATGAAGATACCACTCTGGGGAGGAGCTAGACTGAGCTAGCCCAGAGGTTGCTGAAATAGACAATAAGGGATTTCAGCTGCTCCCCTGGTTCACATCATCCCAATGTTTCCTGAGTGTTTCTGTGGGTCACAGTGAACTGAAGTCAACCTAAGAGGAAGAGATGAACAAATGGCATGGGCATGGCTATCCCTACAATAGTGAGTCATCCCGGCCACCACAGTTCATTTTTGTATTTCTTACCATCTTTCACTGAGTTCTCTGGGTTACCGTCAAATGCTTCTGTTCTCTGTCTAGTCTAGAAACCCATAGCACACCCTCATCCTTCCATCTCCAGGTCGTCCGCAACCAGAGAACAGAACGACTTAGATGATAAACTCTTGCATTTCCATGGAGGTCAAGGACGAGCTGGGGCAGAGGCAGAAGTGCTGCCTGACTGTGCCTTCATTTTATTCTCCTTTGTGCCAGTCCCACCTTCATCGTTCCCTTGGGTGACTTGCTTAGCTAACAGTGTGGTCTTCATGTGTGATGCCGATAGGATCCCGTCACGATCCTGAATTCTAGAAGTGACTCAGCCTTTGTTTTGTAGAGCTGTGGGCTCTAGTATTTCATCTTTCTGGGCCTGCATTTCTTCATCTGGGAAATGAGAGAGAGAGGTTCTGTGCTTTCAGCCCTTTGACCTCTAATCTAACAGCATTCTGTGTGTGCAGGGGAATCCTGTCGCCATAAAAGCATATTCCAAAGATGGTTTTTCTGATGATTAAGCTGGGTGCTTATCCCTGGTCCTTCCTTTGTCTTTGACAAGACACCCCACACCTTTTCTCTTTGTCTCTCTTTAGCTCTGAGCTACTCCAGCTCAGTCCAGACCCTCCCTGCCTTTTGCAAAACAGCCCCTCCCCTTTCCTTACCCTTTCTTTTCCTCTGAGACACTTTTTTATGTCAGTTTTCTACCCCTAAATTTTATCAGACATTTTAGATTCTATCTCGGCAAGATTTATTCCAGAGAATTGCCCATTTCCCCACCTTGACCCTAGTCTTCTCCATTAACAGGGGATTATTTTAACTCATCGGTTATTTGGAAGAACTGGGAACGTGGTCCTCAGAAATGCTCATTTCTTGTTCTGCTGTCACTGAATATGATATTTTCAGGCAGTGGAAATTCTGTGCAGGAATAAGCTGTTTATTCTTGAAACTAGATGGGCCACAGGCCAAGTTCAAGGTGTAATTTAACTGCAGTTGATAACCCTAAGAGTTAATCGAGACTCGGATTTGATCACTAACACAGAAATAGCTCTACCTTACCTTTCTGCTCAACATAGCTTATTAAAATTAGATTGTGAAAAATAGAAATTGCATTGGAAAAAATACAGAGGAATGACAACAGCGATTTTGTTAATGAATCCCACCTCACTCTTTATGTCTCAAAGGCAGCTAAACTATGTAATAAGCTATGCATCTATTTGTAAAACAGTCTCGAATTAAGGAGCTTATTCAGATACCATTGTAAAAATAATTTTCTGAAATTGTGGTCTATCAACAGGAGATAAGATGGCACTTGGTTGTCGCCTGCTGAGGCCCATTATGAATATTCTATTTCAGAGGCAAATCACACTGTAAATACAATGTTCAGATTCATTTATTTCCACAATAGCATTTTTGCAAAGGTGCAATTTCATAATTTGACTTAGCAGTGATAGCACATCATCATTTCAAAGCTCTTTATAACCACTGGTTAATTCACACATCCTGGGGAAATTGTTTATTTGTACCAGATCCATTTTAAAGTGAAATCACCACAACATACAAAGATAAAGAAACTTGCCAAAGGCTAAACAGGGACAGAGATTGTGGTTAACTGTCCTTCTACCCGTTTCCTTTCCTTAGCGCTTGTGACTAGGCGTTTCTGGACATGCGTGTGTTCTCAGTAAAAACCAAGGGCTCTATTAATGATTCTATTATGGGCAGGAAGCTTGGTTTAAAACAGTAAATCCAAGTCATTCAAGATGCAAATGCCAGCAGGACTTGAAATGTAAGAACTTATTAATTGTACTTTTCTCCTCTGTTGGGGTCCCCCTGAGCCATATTTTTATTAAAGCAAATGATTAACGGTGGACGAAGAATAACGTTATTTAGCTAATTCCCAGCATTAATTGGAAAAGCTCTACTATTTCTAAACATCTCAACACAAAAAAGAACTTCAACTGCCAACCTCCATTATTTTGTCACCACATCTTTCCTAGGACCGTCCTTGAGATTTAAGCTCTTCGTGTTTCTTATCTGTGTTTGGTGTAGATACTGATTATACAGGCCCTGAGATGGATGACGAACATGAGTTCACTGTTTAACACCCATCACAACGTATGCTTAAAAAATATATATGTGGCAATAAGTTCTGAACTTACAAACTTGTAAGGTGAGGTAAATTCAGGCACTTTCCAAAACATTGCTTATTTGGACACCAGAACTCTTCCCCTGAATGTTGCCTGCTACTTTAACTGTTGCCTGCTACTTCATTCATTCATTCATTCATTCATTCATTCAGCAAGTGTTTATTGATCACAGAGTATGCCGATTACTGTTCAGTGACAGAGCAGTGAACATAACAGACATGGTCCCCTGCCTTCATGGTACCTACATTCCAGAAAGACGGTGAAAAACAAAGGAGAGCTGTTGATCAGGAGCCGTCCTTTGTGTTCACCCTGTGCCCTTCCAGCTTGTTCCTCATTATCCTCATCGGCAGTTCCAAGATAAGCCCGGTCTCTCTGGGACCTGACTCTCACTCTAAACAAGACGTGTATTAAAACATCTGTCTGAGGCAATTGTGGGTTGGCGTCACATTTGCTCCTGGTGGCTGATGCTCTCTGCTTGTAACCTCTGCTGGGGTTCCTCTACGATTCAACTCTCAGCCACTACTCTTGCTTCCCAAATTCACTCAGTCTCCAGCCCTAAGTGCTTGACCCGTGCATGTCCACTCTCCACACCCGGCTAGCCAAGTCTCACTTCACACCTTGGTTCCTTTGCCTGTAGTTAAGGATCCCAGTCCGTCCTTTTTCACTCTCCAGGAGGCCCTGAGTGACAGGCTTCAGGAAGCAGTGGACATGGACAGAGGGAACATGTGGCTTCTAAAGCTTTGGGGCAAACAATACATGTTTGCCGGAGCTGGCTCAGCAGGGCTGATGGCCTCTGGGTGATTCATATATAGGAATCTCTCAGTGGGGACCGAGCATGGTCAGCTCTCATGTTTTGGAGCTGGTTTACAGTCTCGGCAACCATTTTACCGGCTCTTCAAGTCACACAGACTAAGTAGAGGACAGAAGGAAACTATAGGAAATCTTTTCTTCCTCATATTCCTAGTATAAAAATAGTAATTCTTTAACAAAAATATTAATGACTAAATAAATGAGCAGAATGCTTTATCTTACCATTCCATCTTCGCCTCTTTCCACAAAGGTCCCCCATCCACTTCCTGAATGTAGCTAGTGGAGATAGAAACAGAAAGGAAGAGATATCTTTAAGGAGACATGGACTGAACTTGACTGTGATTGGATTTGAGGAGAGATGGAGGCTGGACATTAGTGACTCTCAGTGTCCCTATCTTGAAAATAGTCAACAACAGTACCAGCAACATAAATAGTAAAAAAGCAAGACGGTAGGCCCCGCTGTGGACATTTTGAGATACTTTTGAAATAAACATACAACATTCTATTGCTTTCAAAGTAAGCTGATCAAGTTCAATGGTGGTAAAATTGGTGACCACTTCGTATTAAAGGAAGTAGGAAAACTAGGATTAATTTACCAAGTCTGTTACGTAGCCCTGTGTAGGATGGCAAATGTGTTTAGTATGGATTAACAGTGACCTTTGGTAGTACATTTGAGAAAACTGCTTCGCAAGGAGGCACAGTGCACTGCAGTGCCTCCCATGGGCTTGAAAAGACATGGTAGTGGGGCGCCTGGGTGGCTCAGTGGGTTAAGCCTCTGCCTTCGGCTCAGGTTATGATCTCAGGATCCTGGAATCGAGTCCCACATCAGGCTCTCTGCTCATCAGGGAGCCTGCTTCCCTCTCTCTCTATATCTGCCTTTCTGCCTACATGTGATCTCTGTCTGTCAAATAAATAAATAAAATCTTAAAAAAAAAAAAAAGACATGGTAGTAATCTCCATCTTTAATCCGTACACAGAGGGGCCTCTTCCGGAACCAGGCTAACCACAGAATGTTAGAGAAGAGTTTTATGTAGAACAGACATTTTTGTTATTAAATTAAAAGTCATGCAACTTCTTTTTCTTGAGCACAGAATGATCAGAAATAAAGTCTTATTTAATTGTTATCTGACAGATTTGGATTAATCCCTTTGCTTTAAAAAAGTCTAATGTATGTATTCTATAGAATCAATTTTAAAAACTCAAGAGTTGTAGATACTGTAAAAATATATATTATCATTCTTATAGTTCTAAATAAAGATTTGCTCTGTGGTTTGGCAAACCCTATGTTCTGTTTTGCACAATAGGCCTTTTACAGAGACATGTACACCACACTGAGGTTGCCTATGTCTGATGGAATTGTGCCGCATATTTTTCCTCTGAATAAATATTTGAAAAAAAGAAGACACGAGAAAATAAGTCACCCACAATCTTACCACTCAAAGATAACACTATCTTGATTTTGTATATCTTTTTTTAGCCTTTTCTCTTTGCATCTAGAAATATGCATATGTTTAAGAAATTGAGATGATTCTGTACAGTTTTTATTCTACCATTTTCTCTTAAAATTACATTTTAAGTATTATATTAGACCCTTAAATAGTTTTAAAACATGCCCTTTAGAGATCACATTAACTTCGCAAAATAATAACTTTTATCAAACTGCTTAGGACATTTATTTTCAATGACTTAAAATTATAAGTAATAACAATAATGGTGAAATGATTTCTCTATGCATATCTTTATGTACTTTGAGGATTTCTTTAGAAGATATTTCTGGAAGTACGATTTTTGAACTGAACAATAAGGACAGTATTAAGACTCTTGATACAAATTACCAGCTCATGTAAGAGGGTAATTCTTGGGAATAAGGGAAGTTAGTGACATTTACTTTAAAACTACATCTGCATTTCAAAGAAGTTGATATTTGTGTGACATAAATTGATATTTTAAATCAAGAATTGGCACACTTGCTGAAAAGGATCAGATAGTAAATATTTTAGGCTTTGCTGACCAGATGGTCTCAATCTTAACTTCTCAACTCCTCCATTATAGTGTGAAAGCCCTAGACAAGTAAATGAATGAGCATGGCTGTGTTTCAATAAAACTTTATTTATAAAAACAGGCAGTCAGACAGATGCGGTGTGCAAGTCATAGTTTTCCAATCCCTGTGTCTTAACTGAAAATTCTGCCATGCTGTGAAAACATCCAGATTTGTCACCAGCAAGATTTTGGAGCCAGTGTTCCCTTTGTAAAAATTTGAGCTTGTAGGATTGTGAATCTCAACTATAGTCTAGGGAAGGGAGTAAATTTGCTTTTGTTGCAAGGCAATTTGGAAACCAAGCAAGGAAGCTATAAATCAGCCTGTTGTTTTAACATAGGCAGAGTATGGAGAAGTCTATACAGTTAGGCTTCTGTTTGCCTCTGTTAGGCAGCTGAGCTCTGCCCTGTATCTTTTCTCAGTGTGCTTTCTTGAGGAATTCACTCTAACTCCTACAAAAGTAGTTACATCTATGTATACAAGCTAATTTCACTCACTGTTGACTCAATCAAGGGCTCCGTCACTTATTAATACAATCATTACTGAACAATTCCTAGGAAAACAAAGCTGATGGTAGAAGAAAAAGAAAATCTTATGAGAAATAACTTTGTTTTCATGAAACCTACCAACAGGAGATATTTTTCCCAGATGTTAAGCACGCAGTTGCTTTTCTTTGGGTGACCCTTTATGGAGCAGCTAAAAGACTACCTTTAACAAAGGTGTAAAACAAAGGAAATAAACCAAGTGTAATCTAAATAATCCTATTGTGTCATAGATAATTAGCAATTATCTGTCAAGGAAATTAGTAAACTGGCCAAGGGGATAATATATGTTTTATCAGTCTCCATGGCAAAATAGAGGATGAAGGAAATTGCTTTCAGGGACTATCGGATCTTACGTAGATGTGCGCGCGTGTGTGCACACACACATACCCTTCTGACCTCGAGAATGCAAAAGCAGCTGCTTTGGTAAACACCACATCTGAGTCCAGCAGTAGTTTTATGTTCATTGTTTCTGTCTCTTTTATTTATGCTAGAGAAACAATGCGAGCTAGATGCAAACAGCTCTCTGCCAATAATAGAAGTGTGTTTGCCGGCGAGCCCAAGCAAAAAACAAAGAATCGGAAAAAAATGGCTTTGACCTTAGCAAATTAATATAAACAATAACTTCCCTGCACACATGCACACACACTTGTACACACACACACACATACACTCTCATACAAACACACACACCCCATATGACAGCTATAGTTACAATTTTGACTAGAAATACTTTTTTTTTTTTTAGAAGACCCCAAATTGTGTGCCCATCCTAAGCTTTTAGGCCTAGCACACAGTATTTAGGTAGATGTTATAAATACATATACTGCCTGCCAGTGAGCTAAGAAGGTAACCCCAGACTTATATTCTGCCCCTTCTATTTGATGGATGAAGAAACTGGTGTTTTCACAGTGAAGGACTTGCCCAGGGAGTGGGGCTGTGGTACAAACTTGTTCCTCCTGATTCCTGGAACAACGATCTCTTTACCCCATACCCTCTCCCTCCTTAGCGATGTTGCTTTTCCTATTTGCTGTTTGGCCCAGGCAGAGTATAGTCATCATTTGCTGTTTGGGCATATGCGCCTCCTTTTCAGCTAGTCCTTCCAGGACTCAGAACTTCCTCTGTGTCATACTAAAGGGTAGAAACTCAAGCCCTAATACACCATAACAAACCTTCTAACTTTCATAAAATATGACTTTCTAGGAACGTATGTTCAATCTTGAGCTCGTTTAACTTGAAAAGTTTACACATTAAAAAAAAATGATTGTAGTACATTATATATTTTGTACAAATGCAACTCAGTACCTTATCATAGTTGTTACATGACAGCAGATCTTCAGGCAGAGTTATCAGCGAGGCCACCCTAAATCACTGATTTCGCTACCACTGGGAGCTGTGGATGGGCCACGGTAATGCCACAGAGAGCCCATTTGTAGCCTGGCAGAACCCACCACTATGATGTACATTTCTACAGCAAATCACTTTTCATTGACAAAGAATTGATTCAAGGGGCGCCTGGGTGGCTCAGTGGGTTAAAGCCTCTGCCTTCGGCTCAGGTCGTGATCTCAGGGTCCTGGGATCGAGCTCCATATCGGGCTCTCTGCTCGGTGAGGAGCCTGCTTCCTCCTCTCTCTCTCTGCCTGCCTCTCTGCCTACTTGTGATCCCTGTCTGTAAATAAATAAATAAAATCTTTAAGAAAAAAAGAAGAATTGATTCAATTCTTCATAATACTTTTAATCAATCTGGTTAGTTGGATGCTCTTGCTTTTGTGTTTGTTTGTTTGTTTGTTTGGGGTTTGGGTTTTTTTGGAGGGGGGCTTTCATTGTTTAGAATCAAAGTATATGCTTTTTTATTCCATTTCTACTCCAGTGAGGGACTGTCTCATGGAGTGGTGAGCTCCCTTTCCCCCAGAAGCTTTCAGGCTGTGGCTTGCTGCCATCTGTGAGGAGTGTCGTGCATTTCTGTAAAGATTCAGATCTAGACTGTAGTGGGTCCACCCATAAATGGAGAAGAGTAGTTGAGTGCCAACTCCACGGCCACTGGTTTAGGAGTCATTTTCATTTCATTCCCCAGAGCACATAATGAAATACACAGCTTATCTCCGAGCTAAGTCTGAATTGGATAATGGCATCACAACGGCTGCAAGGGGACAATCATCATCGTGTTCTAGAGTCCTGTGCCCCTGGGTACGGAGGAGCGAAGGAACTAGGGAGGCAGTATTGGTTAAAAATAAGTAAAATAAATAAATAAATAAAAGGCATCCCAGCCAGGAGGGATCTTGTAGAGCATGACAGACATAGCTGACAGAGGACCTCATAGAAGACAAAATGCTACCAAGTTTCTCTTATGGTGGCATTTGTTTTCTTCTCCATTCTTCTCCCAGCTTGCTCAGTTTTTCCCAGTGATGATTTAGTACTTCTGGGAGTAGAGGTTCGATTCAAATAAAGAAAAGTAAATCAGTGAAAGAAGAGGAAACGGAAACCAAAAATAGAATGTATTGCGGTGAAAACATGTCTCGGGTCAACTCCTAAACTAATTATTATAATGGATTTCAGTTATTTTCAACTGTTGGGCCTTTGTTCATGTGTTGACCAAATTACCTTTCGTTATTTCCCATGAACCACTAAGTATCACACAGAGAATACTTGTTCCATCATACGATTTGGCCTATTATATCTTTTTTTTTTTTAAGATTTTATTTATTTATTTGACAGGCAGAGATCTCAAGTAGTCAGAGGCAGGCAGAGAGAGAGAGGGGGAAGCAGGCTCTCTGCTGAGCAGAAAGCCCATCGTGGGGCTCGATCCCAGGACCCTGAGATTGATGAGAGAGCACGGGGCTGGCTGAAGACCAAACAAAAGCTGGCGCCTTGCACCCCCCTCTCCATCCGCTCCCCCTCTGTCATATGTGTAGCATCCCTCAGGCAGCCCTGACTGCCATGAACAATAAGCAAATAGTTAACTTGCAGAGCTCACAATCCTGCTAGACAGGAGTGTCCCTTGGCTTACAAATGTCCTAAATCTCACTAACAAAGGCGATTGATAGCAGGATTGTGACATCCCACCAAAAAGTCTCCCAGCTATCTTAATGTTAATAGCTGGTCTAAAGACAACATTGATCAAGCCGCAAGGGCAAGGCCTCCGGTATGCCTCTGACATCCTGGAACCTTGTAGGCCCTCTTTAGCATATGAAAACTCCGTTGAAACCTCCCTTCCCCTCACCTTCCCCCCACCTTCTGAAGGCAGAGTCTTTAACCCACTGAGCCACCCAGGTGCCCCTGGTCTATTATATGTTGATGGAAAAACAGACCCTCAAAATTTGAAAAAGATCAGGATCTTCATTTCTTCTTTCTCATCACCATGCCAATGTTGTTTAATCATGTTCAGTAACAACAACAAAAAAAGACAGGAATATGCATCATATGTCAGTCTCACAGTCAGTCCTGGGCTCAGAAAGACGAAGAATGTCTCGTTCACAGTCCTAGAAGGGGTTACTGCAGATGGGGGACACGGGAACTGGTAAACGGATATTCTGTAGTTTCAGATGGCAAATGCTGTAACGGGTATGTAAACGAGATGGTTTCCAAGTTGCTACCCAGTTTGGTTGTGTGGGCAAAGCTTCCCTTTTTTCTCCTGCCACTTCCGCCACATTTCACATGACCAACCCCTCATTTAGAGAGGAAACTGAATATCCCTCCCCAGGCCCACAAGGTTGGCCCTGTCACTTCATTACCCTATTATCATCAAAGAAGGCCCCAATCATTGTCAACTGGAAATGAAAGGAGGCAGCATTTAAACGTGAAATTGTTACTGATCTGTAGTACTTGTGACGCCTGGAAGGGAGAGACAAAGAACTGTACCCTGGGATTCGTCCCTTGGGATTTACAAGTTTATCTTCTCTTTGGGAAGATGGAGTTTATCCCAGTAATAAGATAGCGAAGGAAACAAGGCCGTCTGTAAGTAAGTGCCCGCCGAGTGTTACACGGGAATGTGTGATAAGCATTCAAAGCGCCTGTTTTCCTTGTCAGGTAATTAAAAAGAAGAATGAGTTCTATAGATAAGACCAATACAAGAAGGAAGGTCTCCTAAAAATGTTTGTTTGTTTGGGTACACTTTGATCTATTTGCCCAATTTAGAAAGAAGATAACTGATAGCGTTGATTGCTTTCTCTCTCCTTCACTCTTACATAATGAGGTTCTCACACAGGTGTGATTAACTAGAAAGGAATGCAAAATATCACCAGCGTGGAGGGACCCATTTTACCCGAAACTGGTAGATTGTAATGAAATTGCAACTTTGGAAATGGGGGCTATGACTATAAAGTAATAAAGCTTCCTCGACAAATCAACAAACCTGGAATTTTTGCATGGAATGAGGTGTCCAACCTTTAAGTCATTGACTGTGCTCCCAGGTCTCAAAAACACTTTTGAAGTGGACTCAACCAGGAGGGGGCTCCAAGTCTGGGCCCTGGCTCAGAGGAAACCTTTGCTTTTCTCCTGGCCCCACCTCCTCATTAACGGACGGAGCCGCTGCAACTTACCCTTCCTGTAATTTCGGCGGGGCCCTTGCCCTCCTGGCAAGATGCCGGCCCCTCCGCCATGGATGGTAGCAGTGGGTCCTCCAAGAGAACGTCTGATCTGCAAAGTGTTAATGGCTAAAAACTAGGGGGAAGTCCTCATCCAAAAGCTATCTTTTGATCAAGGAGGGGCCCTCCGCCTCAGAGGAAATCTTTCCTGTTTACAGACTTCTGGGCCCTTTGAAAACCCTTGGCAGGTTATGGGCCAGGCTCCTTAGCTTTTACGCAAAGGGGCAAACAGGATGAGACCAGGATGGAAACTACATATCACAGGAACCCAGAAGGGCAGGAAGTAGCAACATAAGAGGGAACTCTTGATTAAAAGTATAATTGAAGAGTTTGTGTGAGGTAGGAAGGGGATAATGGCATTAAAATATGTCTGTAGATTTTGTACGTGTTTGTAATAAAACAACCACTAGCCCACCTTTACTTCGGTTGGTTTTCTTTGTCACGTTATTCTCCACTTTGGAGAAATCTGATTTTTCTCCTCCTTCATGCAGATTCTGTGCTATGTTTGGGAGAAAAGACAACCAAACTACATTCTTTTTAGTATTATTAATTTCTATGTGAAGTGGAATTTGGGAAAGACCTCATTATCCTGCATAAGATTAATTATTCTAGAATAAATAACTGGGAGACTGAAAAGAAAAGATGGGTGTAAAGGAGGAGGTCGCTATTCACTACATTCTGTGAATTTGCTACATTCGGTTCTCTAAGAATGACATAGATGTACATGAGTTCTTTAAAAACAAAATCAAACAAACAAACAAACAAACAAAAAAGGCTGAAAATTTAGACATTACTATGAAAGGAACAATTCTTTTGGCTTCCAAAACTGTGTCTGTGGTGGTGGCAGTGGCGGTGGGGGTGGTGGCCATTGAAATTCCACGTATGAGTGGGGATGTCCACAAAACACCCCTCTAATTGTATAATCCCTCGGCAGGATCCAGGCAGCCTGCGCGTGACCACGAGCCACACCCACCCAACTCTACAACCCACACTACAGGGTGAGCCACCATCATGTGTTTCCAGACAGAAGTTGGTAGTAACATGTTTTATAATTGTAGTCCTATGCCAACTAGAGAATAAATTGTCATTACCAGATGGCTCCCTGGTGCAGAAAATGTGCTTGTACAGAATTCTGCATCAGCCTCCTTGACTTGCACCCAGCAGGTGATATTTATGGACTGTTTACAAGTTGCTCACATATGGCATTCTAAAGAGGTTTGTAACTTTTATGTGCTGTCATCCAGTTTATTTATTTTATGAAAATCCCACTCCAAAGGTCAGCCTCCCTCTGTCTACCTCCCCAACTTTCAGACTAGAGGAAAAATCCTGAATGGAATCTCGGGGCAGAGTTGCTAAACAAAGAGGCTTTCCGGCCCTCCCAGTGTTGTGCCCCCCACACACGTCCCTGATAGACTGCTCCTTCCAACTGCTGGTGGGACCCCGGCGAGAATGGGGGACAGTGTCTTTTACTGACTCAAATCAGAGAGCGTTTGTATTCTGTGATGTGGAAAGGTCTGCCCGCTTTGGGTTGTTCAGCTCACGTGGAAGAGAGAATGGGGCAGCCACCCTGCAGAAAGGAGGGTGGTCAGTGGCGTGGGAGGGTGTGCAAGCCGCGGGCACTCAGGCGGAGCCGCCTGTGGCGTCCTCCCGCCACACGTCCCTGCCTCAGTGGGCCCAGGCCGGCAGGTAGGAGCCGTTCTCTGATCTCCTAGCCGCCGCCTGAAACGGGAGTCCCAGAGTTCCCACCATAGGCAGCGACAGATCTGCACCTGAAAACAGCTCTTCCTGACGCAGATGGGCATTGTTCTGGACATAGCCATTCTTGACATGCTCACCCTCAGTCTGGGTGGCCACTCAACATGGGTAGATGTTTTATTCTCTGTAGGTCAATGGAAATAGGAAGAAGGTATCTTCTTGTCCTCGTGAAAACAAATCTAAGGGAGTGGCATTATTTGATCATTGGACAGATTTCAGTACTGAGATGGACATAGGGTGTCCCCATGGTGGAGGAAAGGCGGGCTGTGTGGGAGCCCGGGGACTGTGGAGATGGCAGCCATCTTGAAAGTCATGTCAAGTCCTTCACCTGCATTTGGTAGGAAGTAGGAAACAGCAGGAAATTTTTTTGATTGTGAACTTTCTCAAGTGACTTTTCCAAGTCGCATAGGTCCTCTTTCCCTTTTTACATAATTCTTTAGGTAATTAGAGAGCATTTAATAGCACAGAGCACGGATGGGGAAAAGGAGGAAGTCAGGACGCTACAAGCCTATATGGGCTGTGGAGCCAACCAGGATCCCTTTGTGATGCTTAAACCAAACACACCCCTGGAAATCAGCTGCCTGCAGCCATTTTTTAAAAATACCTGAAATTAGGACCCGGAACGAAGAGACTAGGGATGGTGCTCCAGCAAGGACGGGAGACCGTCCCGGTGAGCAGCACCCAGGCCTCTGGCCCGCAGGCCCGTGTGCTGCACCCAGCCTGCGAGGGAGATGGACCCCTGCTTGGGCGAGCCAGTGGGTGGGAGGAAGCAGGGCTCTAGGCGCAGGCGCAAGGTGGAGGACTGAGCAGGTTCAGCTCAGCCTCTAGAAAGAGCTCAGCACGGATCAGCCAGGGTCAGCCGCTTTCTCTGTGACTTTGGGGAGGGTGACCTCCTTAAGTCTCATTTCTCTCAAGGACAAAGTGCACCTAAAAATAGTACCTCGTGGGGTTATTGCTGTATGCAGTGAGATGGTAGGGGGCAAGCCCCTAGAAAAGTTGCTGGCAGGAGGAAACGCTGTGAACAAGAGCAATAATGGTGCTAGGACCACTTTGATTAGTGAGGAGAATGTGGAGTTGGCGTTCTGGCACCATTCCAGCCTCAACCTGTAATACGAACAGCCCCAGTTCACGTGGTGTCTACTGCGTGCCTGACTGTAGGTGCCGATCTTTAATCCTCACACGTGCACGGCAAGATAGTGTCATGCCCGTTTCACAAAAGAGACATGAAGAATAAAAAAACGTAAAAGCTCTGGCTAAGAATACAGAACTTGAAGTGGCAGCAGAAGGCTTTGAAGCTGGTCCTTCTGAGGCCAGCCCACCATACGGTCTGCAATACCCGACCAGATACAGAATCATGGGGCCCCGTGTTCCCTTCCGGCTGACCAGAGCAGATCTCAGAGCCCCGCCCCCGCTGCCTGCATGACCGGTCCTGATGAGCTTATATTCTGGGCAGTAACTGAAAAGCACTGGGATCTTGGGAATTCAGCATGACATAAGATCAGGATGTGAAGTGGACCCTTCAAGTACGAGGTTAGAAATTCATCAGCCTTTTCCCAGGGTGAAGGACAAGTGTGGAGAATGGACAGAGGCTGCGAAGAAGGAGCACAGCTAGCTCCCTCCGATCCCCCAGACTCCCTCCAGCCCGGGCAGCATGCCCCAGTGAGGCAGAGTCTGCAGGAGGCCTGCCCGCATCTCTGGTGGCCCCGCCAGTAAGTGCCTGGTCAGCCAGGGCAGAAGTAAGTCTAATGTGACATTCACATGCTGCTCCCGGAACAAGGGCTGAAAATAGGATCTCTTGCAGTTCCCTTTCACCAACTGAAAAAATATTTCCAGGAGATCCCAAGATCTTGAAAACCTGCTTGGCTCTAGAAAAACAGATACACTTCAACGCCTGCCAAGAGTAATAGAACTGAACGTCCACTGTGAACTGAAGTCGATAAGTATATTATTAATAGGAAAATGTAATACTCATTTTCAGAGAATAATATAATTCCTGTGAGTTTTTTCTTAGAGCAGTGTCCAAGAGTCTAATTGTCTAGAGCCATTAAACCAAACTCCGTCTGAGGAGACCAGTAGCTCACCGAGCAGGCAGCCCTCTGTTTCCCCCTCCCGCCATCTGCCCTCAGGACTGTGCAGTTTAAGGCAGTTAACCCTACCTTGAAAACCAAAGTATTTGAAGGAAAAGTAGGTTTTCTGGAACAAGGTATACTTTGACTACATAAGATGTAAGATTGGAAGTAAAAGCTGCAGAGGCTCCAGAAATATTTCAGGATCCATATTTCTATTCAAATGAAATCTATAGAAACTGAGGAATTCATAGCAAATGGCTTCTAGAAACATCCTTGGAGAAAACTGTTCATTCACAGACTATAGATGAAATATTCACCCCTTAAAAGTGTGCGGCTTCTTATAATAAGACACACAGCCTGTGGCTACAACTAAATTTGCCATCTGATGTATGGCATCACCACTAAGAGTAGCGTTCGGTATTGGGTTTGTGTTTAAGGTTGTGTGGACTTCCAATCTGTAGTTTATAATCCATTTGTAGAATAAAGTTGCCCTGAGTGAAAAAGTTTCCCTTGTTTAAATTGGATTATTAGGACTGAGATGCTAATCCTGTCTGGGCTCTGGTGGCCCCAGTAGATACCTCCCAGGGAACTGACTGACTTGTCCAAACCAAGCTTGGTGTGTAGCCTTGTTCCCAAATCGCCTGGTTCCCATCCTACCCCTCCAGCTCTAGCGTAAGAACAGACCGCTTGTGCCACCCCTGAAGCAGTCACTGCTCCAGATTAACCTTCTCGGCTCTCCTGTCTGCATCCAGGCCAGCCCCCGACAGTCCAGAAACATCTTGTCCTTCTCATCAAAGAGCAAGCCAGTTTCCAGATGGCTCTGAGCTGGCTTGGGCATATGAAGCAGGATTAAGATGAAAAGCATCACTTTTCATAAGTCCACTTGAAGTAACTAAACGGGAAAAGGAGACTCTAGAGAGTTCCAGAACAATCAGACTAACTGGAGAGGTCAGTGGACCAGGGGGCAGCAGACTTTCCTGTCTGGCTTTCAGTTCCTGTCCTCACTGAAAAGCCCGAGGATAAAGCTCAAAGGAAAGTATTTCCCAAACTTAGGAGTATGCTGATCACCCTTTCAAGAAGAGCATTCCCACCAACCTTTAGTGTTGAAAATTGTATTTTTGTTACATTTCTTATGACATATGTACGAATGAAGTACCCATGCCTTATTTATGTTTAGCATTCCCAGAGAATAAATAAAATAGGCCAGTTTACACACTGATCCCAACATAACAACAAAATAAAAACATTCAGATAACAACATCAATTTGACGTGCTGAATCATGGGAATTGGCAGAAACAAAATCCTCGTCATTGTATAACATAATCATAGTATGATGTGTTTGCAATTTTATGCTTTACTTAGTATTAACTTAGTTTCCTTGAGTTTCAGCATGATGGACAACCCTTTTAGCTATTATCATGGTCTTTGCTGGTTTTTCAAGATTTTTTATCATTTCATTTGTTGTAGCCACTGATGGTGGTTTCAAGTAATAGTATATTAACAATGCATTAATTTAAAGGTGTAGTTCAAAATATCACATCAGAAAACAAATACCCTTGTAATGAAAAGTTCTTTACTGCCTATTTATGTCTAGAGTTGCTACTTATGACCCACTGCTTATGAGTTTCCTAGTGAAACTGGGAATGGCCAATGGCCAGGGTGCCGGTGCTTTCAAGTTCAGTTTATGTCACTTCTGTGTTCCCAGGTGACGGAAGACTCACCCATCCACACCACTTGTATCTATTTGAATGAATGGGAAGCTTCTTTCCCACAGAGAGCAATGCCTTCATGTGGTCCACCCTTGGCGCTCATTTAATCATAAATAAATACACACATGGCCACCAAAAGACATGGTGGTGTGTCTTATTTGGTGGTTATCTAGGCCACTGAGAACATGTTTGCAGGGCAGTTTTTAAAAGACAATCATCAGGGTGCCTGGGTGGCTCAGTGGGTTGAGCGGCTGCTTTCAGCTCGGGTCATGATCCCGGAGTCCCAGGATCCGGTCCCACGTCAGGCTCCCAGTTCCATAGGGAGTCTGCTTCTCCCTCTGACCTTCTTCCCTCTCATGCTATCTCTCATTCTCTCTCTCAAATAAATAAATAAATAAATAAAGATAATCATCAGAAGGAAAACCTAAATTTTTAAAATTCTTTTGTAATTGTTCAGCACTTGAAGAAGGAATGGCCTTAGGTCCAACTGCCCATATCTGACATAGATGAGGTGGTTTCTGGGCAAGTCATAGGCTCTAGACCTTGATCAGAGCTATAATAAAACCAGAGCCAACATGACTATTTTTGAATCCTTGTGGGTTGTTAATGGAAAGGACTTCTGAGATCTTCTAGGGCAATCCCTTTAGGTCTCAGATGAGGAAACAAAGGCCCAGAACAAAGTCCTCAGAATGAGGACGAAGATGCATTAGCAGGAAGTCAGATGTCACGTTGCACTTTGTTACAATCCTCACATTCTAAGAGCTTACCCGAAGCATTTGAAAAATGTAGGAATCTCACCACTACATAAAACGTCACATATACATAAAAACCAGTAAGTGATCAACATCTTCTATTGAAAGAAATGCACCGATTTTAACTTGAGGTCACAAACCCCACTCTGATTGTATATACAGTTCCGCTTAGCTGAATTTGCTCACTATGGTATTGCTCAGGGCTTACATGAAGTAACAAATGTCTTTAATTGGTATTAATGACCTCTTGGTTTGCCTGCAGAAAGAACATTATCCACACTATGACTGGGATGGATAAAAGACTATACACATTGGGTATGAATGAGTGAAATTCATTCATTCACATGGTAATGCAAAAATGGATAAATCCACAGCATGGTAATAGTGTCACATCCCTATTATACAAATCAGCTATGTTTTAAGGGATTTTTGTGGATTTTGAGTGAACGTATGTGTGGATGCGTGTGTGTTCACTGTTAACAGATGCCAAGCATTCTTCCTTCAAAGATAATAGATACGCTTTCTGTCTTCCCTTTTGCTGAGTGCTTAGTGAGTGTGTTTTAATAGAAGCCCTGGATGTAGGAGAGAGAATCCAAAGTCCAATTCTGTTGCTATCTGGGAGTCATACGACTTGGAGTAGTCCACAGGGGCTCTGCTTCCTTATCTGCAACATTTAGGGGCAGAGAAGATGCCCTCCAAATTCCCTTCTGTGATTCTCATTCATGAATTTACTTTGTTTCTAACACAATGAAAAATATTGTGTGTGATTAAATACGCCATCATGGTTAGTCCACACAGGTTGTAAAGCTCTAAGGAAGTACACTGTTTCTGTTTTCCTCTGTACTAGAAGCCAAGATATCTACTAAAGATGTTAGAATCAAAATTGGCTGGGCCAAAAACATTCCAGGGAAGGAAAAGCCTGGAAAAGTCCCTGTCCAGATTACTGTGTTAAAGTTTATATTTTACAAATGTCTCTTATCTTGTCTGAAAAGGAACAGAGAATCTAAGTATTCTGGTATAAAAATAGAATGTGTTATTTAAATGTATGTGCATGTGTATATTTAAATAAATTGGAAAAAAGAAGAAATGTTCTGAAACTGAAACGAAAGAGATCGGAACTGTCTTCAAAAATTTTCTTCAAAGTAGAGGTTACAGAATGCAGGAATAAGTTACTAGGGATGCTGTGGGATTTCCTCCTTCAATGGGTTTTTAAAGTAGGACAGACATGGGGTGCCTGGGTGGCTCAGTCGGTTAAGCATCTGACTCTTGATTTTGGCTCAGGTCATGATCTCAGTGTCCTGAGAGTGAGCCCTGCGTTGGGCTCTGCATTGGGCATGGAGCCTGCTGGAGATTATCTCCCTCTGCCCCTCCCCCGCTCTCTCTCTTTTTCTCTTTCTCTCTGTCTCAATAATAAATAAATAAGTCTTTTAAAAAAAATAAATAAGGCAGGACAGACACAAATCCTCTCATCTGCCTGAACTGGATTAGGTTGTACAAATGAACTCAAGCCTTTTGATGTTCATTCCCTCTAAGATGTTCAGATGCCTTTCTCTGCCCATTGAGGTTCAGGGGCAAAGTCAGCAGAGTGGCACATGCATAAAAAAACTTAATTTTCTTTCTACCTTTATTTACAATTAAATACTAACTGAGCTCATCAGAATGCTTAAGATATTTAGTTTTGGGGGGTGGAGATTTTGTTTTATTTTAATGATGTTACATTAGTCACCATACAGTACATCATTAGTTTTTGATGTCGTGTTCCATGTCACTTTGCTTAGTGTTCGAAAATAAGCTGCAGATAAAAGAGCGCCCACAACTGAAGAATTCTGTTCTTCAAGAAAAATCGGGACAGAAATAAATTTATAGAGAAAGTTCACATTCTTGAACTGTACAAGTGGGAAACATATTTGGAAACTCTGTGGAAAAGTAGTAGATAGAGAATCAGAAGACCTGAGCCTTTAGACGGTAACACTAACTCTGTGATCTTTTTTCCACCTCTGTCTCAGTTTCCATATTTAAAAATAAGGAGATCAAACCAGACAATTTTGCAGGTCATTTCCACTTGAAAATAGATATATATAATCTTCTCTCCATTCCCCCTCTCTCTTTTTATACAGACACACATATATGACCTATATATTTATATATTATATTACATAAATTGTATGTAACATATTTATATAAATAAATAAATATAAAATTTATATTTATTAATACATATAAATATATATTATATACAATTTGTGTAATAATATATAAATATATAGGTCATATATGTGTGTCTGTAGATACATATATAAAAGTCTTCTAAATTTTGTCCCCATTTAATTGATTTCCTGCTTCCAGGAAACACTCTATGACCTGTGCTTTAAATGTTTATTATAGAGGAGTTTGCAAGCTCTCTGAGTTTTCTCCAGAATTCACGCCACCACTCTTTCGAAGATTCTGTTTGCATCTACTCTGCGTACCCCCACTAACGTCTTGCTTCCCTCCATGTCTCCACAACACAGCTCTGTTTAGTGGCGCGCTGTGGTTGCTGTTGTTCGCAGTTGTCTGGAAAAGTCTTGTCTCCAAATTACAGTGGCTTTCTTTCTTCTTGCCCTGAAGCAACAGAGGATGGAACAAATATGTGTATGTTTCTGTTCTACAGAGTCAGAGCTGCCTCGAGCACAGAATTCTTTAACCCTCTAGTTTATTCCAAATGCAATGAATCACTAAGTAAATGAGAACCCTGGGCTGCATATCAGGGCAATTGTGTAAGTTAAATTCATTTTTAGAACCAGATTGCATTTGTGAAGCCGCGGCTCTTAATGTGTGCCGACAAACATGTCGAATCAGCCTACCAAGGTGCCTGAGACGTATTGCCCAGATAATAGCTGAAAATTTGAACTTGGCAGTTTTATGGATTGGTTTGTATCTAAAAAGCAGGCAGCTTTTAAAAGCCCTGAATAAACATTGCTTTCTGTGGACACCTATGGCGTGACTATTTATAAAAGTACCCAATCTTTTTTCCCCTCCTAAAAATGCTACTGGCAGAAGAGGGCTTGGTATTTAATCCGTAACCTGCAACGCACTGCACCCCACAGTGGCAAAGAACACACAGAGCCCGAAGAAAGAAATCAAGGAAACATTAAAAATGTCAGGCCACAAGACCATGTTTAAATTATTAGGTGAGATGCTGTCCCGCCTTTAACAATGGCCGTGCACACCTCGAGGCCCAACCTCCTCTCCACTTGCTCTGTTCCGATGGGTTCTTGCAATCTGTTCTGAAATTGAATTTCCGTTGGTTTCAATAGCATTTTGCAGTAAATAAGGGGGACGCTGCTATCTTGTTTGTGAATCTTGATGTAATAATCAGAGGTAATTGAAGCATGCACAAGCCACAGAGACTTATGACATGTTTTTAAACAAGTATTGACTGATAGGAAACTAATTTAACAAAAACTGGAAATCGGACTCCTCTGAGAAGGCGTGCGCAGAATACAGGGTCCTTTGGAGTTGCAACAGAATTGGCCTCTAAAAAAATGGTTTGTTCGGGTTTCCTTACCTTTCCTGAAGGAGTCTGGATGCAAGTTACTGGCAGGCAAGGTTGTGACCGCACGAAGAGGGCTAATCATCTGACCACCAGGATTAATCCCTTGTCAACCCTGTGGTTTGGAGTCACTGCGGTCAGTCATCCTCTAGTGCTATGGATCAGAAAGCCTCTTGGTGTCAGAGGCACACAAAATCAACTCCAAATGGCAACATTTTGTGTCTACCAGCACAGCTCTGGAATCTTTTTATTTTGTAAATTAATTGTCCTTAGATAAGAATGCAATCTTTTGTATTTATGCTCAAGCTTACACAGTTATATGCACTGATAAACATAGCCCACAGAAGCATTATATACATTCTCACTTGCAAAGTGCCCGCTGGACTTATATCCCATTTTAATGCTAGTTAGATATTAAAAAAGAGAAATAAAAGAACAAAACCTGTAATTTACATCTCTAAGCCTTAGTACAGACAAAGATTATTAGAACAGGTCATGCTATTCTCCTTAGGCTCTGGATTTAAAGTGTGTGAAAAGCATTTGAGGATCAGAATTTGAAATTCAAATGATGAAAAAAATAGTCTAAAATGTTGGCTTCCATAGACACTGACCTTAGGTACAAATGGTGGTGAATTTTTTTGTTCATGCACTAAAGAGAAGAGAATGGGTTGTGTGTAGTGCCCTCAGAAGATTGGTGATAAAGTCTCTGAAACCTTAGGCTGTTTGTCCCCTAATTGAATGAAGTAGAGAAGACTGATAATACAGGGAGGGAACATAATGGAAAGAAAATAATTAGCAGCTTCATTAGGCAAATTTTACCATTTGAGTGTGTTTCTAGCACACACTCATGTCAGTTGCATTGAGACTTTATGCCGAGCAAATGTCCTGAAGAGACCATGAATTACCACATACAATTTGAAATACATCTGTACCCCCCTTATCAGTAACACTGCCAGAGATCCCAGAAAAGTCGAGAGCTAAACAGTTTACTTTTCTAAATAGAAATCTTGAAGACATGGACCTCATTAGAACTTATCATCCACCTGTGGAAACTGAAGCAGGACTGACAGAGTGACTAGGGATTTATAGACGTAATACTTATTATCGCTAATAAGAGTCAGGTACCCAAATCCCAGGACGATAGAGGCGACTATGCCCTTAAGTATTTGGTATGCTTTTCTGCAGAGGTGTTGTTGTCATGATGGCTATTTTAATACGGTTTCGTGTAATTGGAACAAAAGCAGAACCACCCAGTGTCTAGGCGTTTTCCCCAAAGTGATTTATATCAGTTGCAGAAAAAATTTCTGAAGGGGTAAGGGTAAGATGTTTTCCTTCAGAACCATTTAGTACACAAGGCAGAAGATTCAGTGTCACTGTTGTTAAACTCAGTACAGTGCAGTTGGACTACCTGAGTTATGCGATGCTTGTTCTGGCTTCTCTTGTTGTTTCTTTTTCTCCATAAGCATGAACTTTTTTCAGGGGAGCAGTTTTGTCTCTGATTCTCATGAAAGCCCAAGAAAATAAATAGACATATTTTCTACCTGCAAGAAGGATGATTAGGGCGCCTCAGTGGTTTAGTCGGTTAAGCATCAGACTCTTGATTTTGGCTCAGATTGTGATCTCAGGATGGTGAGTTCAAGCCCCGCATCGGGCTCCACACTCAGCACTGGAGATTCTCTCTTCCTCCGTCTGCCTCTCCCCCTGTTCCCGTGTGCTCTCTAAACAAACAAACAGATAAATAAATAAAATATTTAAGAAAAAAAGAAGGTAGGAGGAGGAGAAGGAGGAGGATGACCCCATCAGGGAAAAAAAAAACTATGGCATGGCAACACCAAAACAATAATTCCAGTGCAGCACTGGGCAAACATAATTAACTGGTCCATACTGACTAGGTTAGGGCACCAGAAAGTCAGGTGGGAGAAACACTTACAGGTGAATGAGTATAAGAAAAGCCCCCCAGAAGAGATGAATGTTGAGTTGGGCTTTGAAAGAATGGAATTTGGTTCTGCAAAAATGAGAAGAGAGAAACTTCTAGGAGACTTGATGCCAGAACAGTTCTGTGTAGTTATTCTTAGGTGAGGAGCATCAGGGCAGCTGTCTCTGATCTTTGGAAAAGCTGGTACCATCCCAGGGGTGGTGATTGGGGCAGAGGCTCAGAGCAGAGACCCAAAGGACTCGCAGGGGGAGCCTCCTTCTGTTTGTGCCTTAAAAAGAGAACCCCGCAGCTAATACCTGGACATGCATTTGACTGCAAATAGTCCTTTCTAATTTCCTTTTTACACTGCCATTTCTCTACTAGGATTCATGGTTTATCTATTTCCTTTCTTAAGGTCACTATCCTAATTTGTTTTATCTACATTTAAACACTGTTTTTCTTTCTTTTTTTTTTTTTTAAAAAAAGATTGTATTTATTTATTTGAGAGAGAGTGTCAGAGGGAGAAGTAGACTCCTCGCTGAGCTGGGAGCCTGATGTGGGGTTCTGGGATCATGACCTGAGCCGAAGGCAGATACCTAACTGACTAAGCCGCCCAGGTGCCCCTACACACTGTTTTTCAAGAGTCCAATTAGAATAAGAAGGAAATGTTCCGCGGTGTTTGCAGCCCTAGGAGAACTTGGCTTAATGCTACCTTGAGCTCTGAAGCTTGAATGAGCAGAGCGTGTTTGAGAGGCAGTAGGAAACACATTACTAAATACATGTCATCGAATTATCTTCAACTGCTATGACTTTTATTTCTTTTACTTCCTCTCTGGCATCCATGCTATGGGTTCACTTCCGGGTCACTGACAGCGAGGTCCAAAGCCAAGGATGAGGAGGCGACTCTGTCTGTCCCACCACTTATCCCTGTAACACTATTCCAGGCACTTCTGTGTAACTCTAGGTGAACAATTCAGGAATTAGTGCAGCTAATTCATCAGTCAGCTCAGGAAAGAATGGCCTGTGACACCAGTGGCTTAACAACTCGACGGGCTCTTCTAGTCGTGAGTCAACACAGTTGCAGTAAAGACATGCACTCACGTCTCTTAGGACACTACCTGTTCACTCTCTCCTTTCAAGCCTACATAACAATGCCAAGTCTGAAAGCTCTCTCAGCTTTTCAGAAAAGAGAGCTACATAAATATAAACTATTATTTTTTCACCAAAATTATGTACACATATACATGTACCACACATGCTAAGATTACTTTCTTCCTTAATTGCAAAGAGTAATGGGAGTAAAAATCAAAACTTTTGCTAATGGTCTAACATTTGTACAGAACATTTCCACTGAATGGATCAATATTATTACTGTTCAAACATTTACACAGTCTGTGTTTAACATGCCTGTCACCCATTATGGGGAAAGTATTTTTGAAGACATTGGATTTTTAAAGAAGAAAAATTAGAAAAACATCAAATTTAAGTTATTATTTTTAATGACTCCCAAACTCAACATTATTTCTGCTTTGATAGTATTTGAACTGCTAACCTGTGTTTCTGGAGTGTATGTTCATCAGTGAATAATTAGAGAGGAATTCAGTAGTAAGTAACCGATATAAAGGCCATTTGACTTATAAATTTACAAAAGCCTATTTTAAGGTTAAAAAACATTATGAAGGCTATATGTGTGCTTAATTAGTGAAAATGGGTATTTGTCTTATGTCTGGAAAGAAGAATTATTACAAACTGTCATTAACAAAAGTATCCTGAGGGGCGCCTGGGTGGCTCAGTGGATTAAGCCTCTGCATTTGGCTCAGGTCATGATCCCGTGGTCCTCAGATCGAGCCCCGCATTGGGTTCTCTGCTCAGCGGGGAGCCTGCTTCCCCCTCTCTCTCTGCCTGCCTCTTTGCCTACAAGTGATTTCTCTCTCTGTCAAATAAATAAATAAAATCTTAAAAAAAAAAAAAAGAAAAGTATCCTGAATAAATGACAGTTTTACCATACAGCCATAATCTTATTATATTACAGACACACACACACACACACACACACATACACACAAATGTTAAAGGGACTATCAGTTGGCATAAGATTACATAGTAGTATGAGGAGGGAGGGAGTAAGAGAAAAGTCAATATAGAAATTTAACAGTTGTAAAAATAGGAACATTCTCAGCCCAGAATTTAGAGTTCTTGGCTGGTGTGCCTAGTTTGTAAAAGAAAAATCAGCAGAATAAGTTAAATTCTTTCTCTGGCTTCAGAAAGCCAACCCTCAAAATGGATGCGGAAAATGTTTGTGTTAAATTGTGACCCAAGCATTTCCATGGCCCTCTGCCTCCTCCACGGAGAGACCCCGATCAGCCCTTCATCTGCCCTGCACCTCTCTCCATCCCCTGGGTTCCTGCTCCACAGGCATCCCCATGGCAAGAACCTGTGTCAAGATTGCCAAGTCCCAAATCAGTAAGAAGGGCAGAGGCAGGAGAGTGTAGGAATGGAGGGAGAAGGAAGGCAGAGTGGGGTGTGGAACAGAAGTCTAGCCACCCACCCTGGCTTTTGTGACACAGACACTACTCCAAGCCCCGAACAGTTACAGAGCCTTTGAAATACATACATGCTTTTCAAAGGGCTCAGCAACCTTGTAATTGCTAAAAGAAGGTTGTCTGGACAACCTTTGAGCAATTAGAGAAGTGGTCTCCTTACTTATTTATGATCTCATTCATTTTTTAAAAAGTGTCAGTCTCATAGATCAGTGTTTTAATTTTTTCTCTTCTTATAGTACCAAATATGTTAGAAACTTAACTGCAGATACCTGAAGGTCTTTCCTGTGGAGGAGTAATGAAACATAGTTTTAGGATAATGGATGGAAGCTACACTAAATACTGAGGAAACATTTACTGAGGGAACAGAGCCAAGGCCAAGTAATGAACACAAAGTAATCATCAGGGCGCCAAAGACAGAATGAGCTCTCTGTCCGGACTTACGCGCCTTCTCTTCCTACAGGTTTTGGAGCAAGGCTGAGCATTCCCCTAATAAGAATCTCAAATCAGAAGCAAACCCGATGAACACAGAGACCTTTCTCATTATCTCCTCAAAAATGAGATGTAGTGGTTTGCTTTTCATCAAAATACAGTAGAAGGTATTACTTCTTCTGTTAAAAGGATCTGAAATATTCTTCCAGTCCCTATAAGTGTTCTGGGTTTTTGGCTCTCTCATCTGTGGACTGCAGTGTTGGCCTACTGTCCCTTAGATCTCTTCCCACCGTAAAAGTTTGCCTGTTCTATTCATGGTGGTCCCCAATACACAAACTGCGTAGGGAAAACCAGGACATTCCCTAATTCCCTGCTCGCAGAGAAGCAAACTGGAGTCCTCTAAGCCAAGTGCATCTGTCAGCCACGGCCAGCCTGTTTTACCAAGTATAGGCAGTCTTCGGGATCAACATTATAGTTGTTTAGTTAGACACAGTTGCTAAAACAGTTCCCCAAGCACTGAGTAAAGTTAAATTCCTAACATCTAAGGCAAGAAAGAAGGAATTAGGTTGCCAAACTTATCTCCGTCTTCTCAAATTTATGTCATCACTTACAAAATTGATTCCCTTCATGACTGCTGACCTGTGGCTAGTACAAAGTCAGTGACTTTTCAAAACAGGACATTGAAAATACTTTCTGATGAACATGGGTTCCATAGGTATTATGTAATAAGAGTCTTAGGATCAATGAGATAGGCATATGTTGGATTAAAGCAAGTTAAATCCAGGCTTCATACCTGTGGGACTTCTCAGAGCCTTTAATATACTGACGTAAATTGTAAAGATTCATGAAAGGAACATTATGACATGCAACATTCCCAAGCGATTTGGGGAAAAACACCCTATTTTTTCCTAGAAGCATTTCATGAGATGAATATTCTTGGGAACACATTTTTGGACCAATTACCTACTATTTCTGCTTCCTACTATCAAAAAAAAAAAAAAAAAGAGGGGTGGGCACTTGGGTGACTCAGTTGGTAAAGCATCCAACTCTTGATTTCAGTTCGGATCATGACCTCAGGGCTGTGAGATCGAGCCCCACATCAGGCTCTGCCCTAGGTGTGGAGGCTGTTTCAGATTCTCTCTCTCCCTCTCCCCTCCACCCCTCACTTATCATGCATGCCCTCTCCCTCTCTCTAAACAAACAAACAAACAAAAAACCAAAGACAAACACAGCAGACTGAGATGTGATGAAACTAATAATACAATCTATGTAACTTGCCATTACTAGAGAAAAAAACAATCAGAATTAATGAAATATCTGAAATGGCTATCTTTAATGTAGTAGGACAATTTCAAGAACATACAATGTTTTAAATAAGTTTCCCCTGGAAGGATTCTCAAAGGGCCTATTTTATTGTCCATATGCAAGCAAACATGTACTTGTTCCCAAATAATTCAAGAGCTAAAATGCTGAAAAACCACCTTGCTATCTCTCCCTGTGACTTGACACCATCAATTGTCTTAAGAAACTTTTTTATTTATAGATAAGTGCAGTAAACTTTAGCCCTCTACGTTAAAAGAAAACATTGATTTCAAAGAACTTAGGCTGTTTAAATGGAGGGAAATGTTAAATCATTTTATGTCTTCTGGTTTGTAATGCAAGAAAAAAAAAAATCACCTTTCCTTATGGAATAATTAGTCAAAGCAAGGAAGGTAAAGCACAACCTTCTCCCTCCTTGGCCTGCCTGTCTTGTTTTTACAGCTGAGTCTTTAGTGTCATCAAGAGGAAATTTTTTATGCCTTTGTCTAGCTTATGTTGTGCTAAAGAGAAGAGTGTATTTGGAAATCCTCCCTTTACACTCCCTCTTATTTTTAGTGAACTTGACCATATTCCCTTTTCTTTTCTGCTAAGCTTGCCATAAAGATACCTGGGGGTCAGGGAGTTCTTTGGATGGTAGGTGAGAGATTGTCTGATCTCCCAGTTGAGTTAAATCATGCTCCAAGCACAGAGCTATTCCGGCGAGCTGACCCTCTTTGTGCTCATATGGTTAAACTTAGGTGGTGCTCCTCCTCTTAGGCTACTGGCAAGGTTTATGGCCACTGCTTTCTTTTCTTCTAAACACACAATTACTCCTTAAGGTCTGTATAAATCATGAGGCCGCCTAGCTCATTAAAATCCTTTCTTCCCTCCATGAGCTCCCTCCTAACTCAGAGACTGTTCAAGTCTTGCTCCTATACCAATTAATTACTGAGTCTGTCATGCAAGTCAATGATAAGAAAAAAAAAACATATAAACTAATGTTTAGGCCAGTAACCAGTAAGTCTCTGAATATTATGTTTTTTAACTGAGTTGCATGTTGTAATATAGAAAAAAAAAGTCTTATTTTATGTCCACAGACCTCCTTCTCATTATATAAATTTTTCTCCGTATTATGACTTGACTTGGGGTTTCAGAATACATGCCTGTTAGGCATGTATTAGTAAATGCATGCAGAAAACATACATGTAGGCATGTTCTAGTAAAACTGGTAGCGGCCCAGGCATGTGCAGCTAATACCCCTGCTTTTTGAGTTAATAGAATTCTAAATAATGAGGAAAAATAGAACAAATACTATAAACATGGGTGCCCTGGACTGTAAAGATGACTTATTCCAAACAGTATGTTGCTTTCAGTGAACATTAGGGACTAAGGAAAAGGCAGATCTCGCTGTGACATGATCTATTCTTCTCATGTGCATTTCTTTCTAGTATCATAAACGTATTAAGCTATACCTAAAAGAGTCATATTCCTTGGTTATGGGTAGCTCTGTAGTTTGTACCCTGAATAAACCTTAGGGGCTACTGAACAGAAAAGCTGAATTCCAACTTCGGTCAATGTCCCTTGCCCATCTTAAAATCCAACTCCAGGTGGCTTTCCCTACTGGTGTCACTAAAAGGAAAAGAAATCTAATCTGTGTTACCAGACCCATTTTTCTTCAGCATTTTTTTCTTTTCACTTTTTCAGAAGACACGGGTAGTCATTTCAGGGTAAGTGACTTCTGCATCCCAGAATGAGTAATCTCACCTAACTGACACCAAAAAGGGTTTTTCCTAATTACTGCCTGCCCCACCCCCCCCAAAAAAAGAAAGAAAAAGAAAAAAGAAAAAACCTTTAAAAAATGAATATTTGCCATCTTTAGTTCCTGCAACTTTGATTTGCAAACTACCTAGATCCCCACTGAATAATTACTAATTAATCAGGAGACTTTTAAAAAAAATTCTTAAAATTGGCAATTAGGTCATAGAGTTTAAAATAAGATTATCACTTTATTTATTTTTCCAAAGGATGAGAAAGGAAACTTGAGGATTCTGATGCTGTGACTCCATCAGCCAGAATCACTGATTTTCTAGAATGGGCAGCTGGACCCTGGGGGCCTCTATTGTACTTAATAATTAAGGGGGGTTTTGAACAAATTCAGCACTGCATGTTAATAGCACCAATCCAATGGCAGATCATTAAATCAGTTGGGTACTTCAGTAAAAACACTCAACAGATTTAGTGATTTTAAAAAAAGCATATCATGGATGTATATATATATATATATCTATAGATCTATATCTATATCTATATATCTATATGTAGAGATATATATATCTTTAATTCCATTATTGACAGCGGCTTTCATTGATTGATTGTTGGTGGTAGTACTGGGGCAGGACCTACTGTCATCCCAGGTAGTACTCTGCAGAATAACAGGTCATATCCTGAAAGTTAACCGTCTGACTGACAGTTCCCCCTGGGAGCTAACAGTAGCTACATTCTCTGCACTCCCTCAACAACAATCTGCTTTGAACTGGGTAGTAGTGTACCTTTTGGCCAAGACAGAACTGTGCTCCCTTTACTTTCTACGTATTCGACTCTTTTCCTTCTCCTGCATTCCAACCTCACTCAGGAACGGACATCAAGCCCTGCAAAGGCCATTACGTGCATTATGTCATCTAATCCTCCCTATCGTTACATAGGTTAATTATCATGTTGTCCATTTTTTCAGGGAGCAACTGAGGCTCCCAGAGGTTGGTTAGTGACCTACCCAAGATGCTCAGCTGGTTAGGGACCGAGTGTGAGGCCTTGGACCACAGTCATCCCACTTTGGCTAAATTGACTGCCTGATGGTCCAGCAGGCGGCACTTCCTTGCCTCACTGGCCCCTTTGACACTTGGGGGGGAGGTCAAATATCGTGACACTTTTTGATAGATCTGAGGTGCCTGAGTGGCTTCTGAGGTTCAGAGCCTCGACCAGAGCCCAGTCCTTCCTGCCCCAGTTCTCTCCACTGGACCAGTTAGAAGAGGCTCAATTAACTAAAAAAAAAAAAAAAATGTACACACACACACACACACACACACACACTGTGGATGGTTCAGAGGAGAGGAGCAGAGAAAATATCCTTGATAGGGGAAAAAAAAAAAACTTAAAGAAGTAAGGATTTAAGATAAGTAAGAAGGAAGTAAATGTGTCCAAAAGCCCCCTCTGTCACTTCCTGATGGCTTGACTTGCTATATAAACCCATCTTGAGACAATCCATACAAGCAGTTCCTTCTTTTTCCCTGAGAACAGTGGAAAGTTGGCAAGAAGTAAAAATTTTCTATGAAATAGGGAGGCGAACAAGTTGTAAATGATGTTAATATCTTCCAGATGGCACAGTTTTACTTGGGAACTGAATTTATTGTAATTAAAGGCATGTGAATTTTTCTATAAATACTGAACTTTGCAAGTTTGACACTGGAAGACTCTGTCACTTCTAGAACATAGTTGCTTTAAGGGAGGCGTTCCTTGTCTTCATTTAAAATTCATCATTGGATTTCATAATCTGAGTTAAATCATAGAAATATTTTCCCATGTGAAGGACTTTTTTTTAATCTTCCATGCCAATAAATCTTAATTATGAAGTGAGATCCCTCAGAAATGAGAAATTTAAACTCTAAACATTTTCTATTAAAATTATATATTTTGACCATTATTTTACACCACATGTCTTGAATTCCTTTATATATTTATTTTTAAATTAAGCTATTATCACTTTTCTGTCTCCAGACATATGTGTTGGGTAATCTTGGAAGTTCTGTTTTTGCTTCAGTCAGGAGAGTCTGGCTCATTCCAGAACCTTGCTTTCCTTACACTACAAGCAAAGCTTACAGGCTCGGAGCTCCCAAACCAGCAGCCAACATGACATGAGCACATTAAAACTGCTTCCACGATGACTTCAGTTTCCTAATCCCACCCTTCGTCTTACCCTGGATCTACTAGGTTCTTCTCTATGGGGTGATGCAAATAGATGATCCCTCTTGGCTTTGGTTTCTACTGTGGCCTCCAAGCTGCAGGTGTCCTACCGGAGCTTGGACCGTGTCGTAGGCAGAATTCAAAGAAGGGCCCCCAGGCTCTTCAACCCCTGGGACACCCACACCTCCTCCCAGTCATTCATTAGTACAGGTGCTGCTACAAAGAAATTTTGCAGATTCAATCAAATTACCAAAGCAGCTGACCTCAAGAAAGAGAGACTATTTTGGATGAGCCTGACCTAACCAGGTGAACCCCTAGAAGGGATTGAGCTCTTCCTGAAGAACAGAGGCACAAGAAGAATTCACTGTGAGGCAGATTTCCTGCTGTTGGTTTCGAAGCTGGAGAGGGCCACATGACAACAAATGACGGTGGCCCATAGGATCCGTCCCCAGCCAGCGAGAAAGTGGGGACCTGCCCTAACAGTGTGGGCTTTAACAAGGACACCAAGCTCAAGATAAGAAGGCAATCCTGCCAACACCTTGATTTTGGCCTTGGGGTACCCTGAGCCAGGAACCCCTGCCACGCCATGCCATGGACCTAACAAATGTGTGTTGTTTCAGCCCCGCCACTGATGGTGATTTGTTATGCAGCAATAGGAAACGGTCTATTACCTGCTGGATATTTATTGTCTGTTTCTCTCCCATGCTGGTCTATGCTGGTCTTGACTGGCCGTGACCCACGGTGGCCATCTGGGTCAATTGTCATCCCTTTGCACCACTCCAGGGAGAGCCATTTAAGATCTCTTTTAATTTTACTCCAGTGAAACTTTTTTTTCTTTAACATTTTCTTTCTTCACTTTCATAATGCCTCATTTCCTAGGACTGTTAACTCTCATATATATTATTATGTTCCTATCTAGCCTATTAATCATCAGCTTTCTATAGCTGCAATAAAGTTATGGATATTCATTATTATGACCCTGAGGCATCACAAAAGCTTAAAGATGAAAATTTTAATGTGTGAGATTAGCTTTATGAGTTTTACTGTACTCTGATTACTGTGAACGAGTTATCAACTACCTACATATAGAAACTCTTACTATACTGAATCAGCAGAGCCACCTTCTGGAAGAGATGCTAGGGAGACTGTATTGTGTTGGGATTTCCTGGAGAAGAGTTATCTGGAAGCCTGTGGACAAGTGCAAGATTAATACCGTTGTGGGCCTTTGAGGAGAACAATGACAAGACAAAAGCCAAAAATGTTTGCAGCAGTTTCTTTGTTCCAAGAGAGCTGAGGGCATTGGCCTCCCATTTATCATCAGTGGAGCTGGTTGCAAGAGAGATGGTTTGGGCTTCGGTATATACAACAACCACTGAGCAAAGCTGCCTGTTTTCTTTTGCACCAAGTACTTCCCAGCTGTGCGGCACGGGCCCAGCCAGCCAGGCATCCTCCTTGCACTCTGGAACTTATGCTCTGTACTGAGGAACTTTGAGGTGGGGAAATGGAAATGCTGATAAAAACGCTACTTTCCTACGATGAATGGGCTCACCAACATGGCAGATAGCTACCCCAACTGAAAAACACCTCTTCATGCCCTAACAGTGTCAAGAACATATTACTTAAGCGCAAATAGGCATAAACACATGATAGATATAGGTACAGTAAGAATAGGGATTGAAAGTTAGGGATGCATCGGAAGGGTAACTGGACTTGGGATGTGTCAAAAGGATTGCCAGAATAGAAGCAGGGGAGACTGAATTTTAGAAAGGGCCAATACAAGTGAAAAGGAGTGCTAGATCAAAGACTGATGTCCTACAGTCTTGCTTATAGTAATACACAGGGTACGTACAGGAAGAAAAAATAATGTGTATATGTGAAAATATATATATATATATATCTTTAGGAAAAGTATTTAATGTTATTTTGATGAGGGAAAATTACTTTCTAACTTAGAAACAAACCTTAAAGGGGACTATGACAAAAATAATAAACACAGCAGTATCTTGTCTATTGTACAAATTTTAAAATGTTGTCAGATTCAGAATGGCTTTCGTAGAAATTGGCACTGGGTAGAACTGGCCAGGTCACAGCCCAGCCCCTCTGTTCCTCTGAAAACACGGAGGGCTCTCTGGCCGGGTCCTCTCGCCACTCTGAGTTTGGATTGTTGCCACCTCCTCCAGGACAGGGAGTGACCCAGGTCAGCTCTGGCCCTGGTGGTGGTCAGAGGGGCCTGCCCTTCCCACGCAGCCGTCCTGGGGAGCGTGGGTGGGCCTGCATCATTTAGGCTCTGCCCACGCCCCAGCCTCGCTGGAGCCATCTGTGCTCAGGCCCAGGGTGCTGGCACTGGGAAGAAACCCAGATTCTAGATGCTCTTGGACACCCTTCCTGTGTTTCAGGCTGGGCGGGGCTTCTCATCACATGGTCCCTGAACAACCGGCCGAGCAGGGGGACCACGACCAGGACTAGGATAGCTAGGAGAGCTCTAGAAGGAGGCCCATTCAATGGCCACCATCAATTCCACTGCAACTTTCAACTCATGTCACTCCCTGGTGGCCAAGGGCTCTCTTTGCTTCTGTCTCTGTCACACTCTGTTCTCACATACACACATGCACATAGACCTCTGCACACACCCAGATGTCTGGATATATAGCTCCAGCATGATGGTAAGAAAAGTCAATGCAATATTGGTTGATGTGGCATGTTTCTAGCAACAATAACCAGTTGCAAAATGAATTATGAGTTGTGAATGAATAATGCTAAATTAATAAGGTCATACCCATCCTCTCCACCTCCCAAAAACTATGTATGAAAGGGAGTAACAAGAGCAGAAATTGGAATCAAATTTGCCCAAAAGTGGACAATGTCGAAAAAATTTTTTTAATTTTTTTAAAATTTTTTAAAAATTAAAAAAAAAAAAGGATATAAATTATTCCATCTGTATGTCTCCCTTCCCAGTGCTTCCCCAAGGCCATGCTCCCACTGGGCAGGATCCCAGTAGGTGCCTTCCTGGGATCACCGTACAGACTATGGTAGACAGTACATCTGAAAGCACTTAGTAACATGGAAATTACTGTACAAATAGCAAGTGTTACTGTCAAGATTTCAGACAGTATAAGATCAAATCTCATTCATTTTAATTTTCTATTACAAAAATAATAAAATTTTTTAAAAAATTTTTAAAAAGCACCCCGAGACTTTCATTGATCCAACTGTTAAAAAAAAAAAGACAAAGACTTTGATTTACTTCTAAATAAAACATCATAAAAAAATAGTGTCTTCTGACCAAGAAATTAAAAATTATTAGCTAGGCAATAAGGTATTGATTTGCTACTTTATATATAGGTAATGAATGCTTTTCAAAGTAACTTCCTTTTGGTTATGAAGGAACATTGACCTGGGGTGCTTGAGTGGTACAGTTGGTTAAGTATCTGACTCTTGATCTCAGCTCAGGACTTGATCTCAGGGTTGTGAGTCCAAGTCCTACACTGTGATCCATACTTAAATAATAAATAATATAAATAAATAAATAAAATAACACTGATCCATTGCAAAAGTTTTGAGAAATATAGAAACAACTAAGGGATGTCATCTCTCTAGCCAGAGATAATCACTTAATCATGGCCCGGCATACTTCCTTCTGGTTCTCCTTCTGCGAACTGAGACTGTACTATAGATAAGGGTTGATGTTCAGATTTTTCACTTAATGATATCCTAACATTTTTCCTATGTTATAAAAAATAGTTTATCCAATAAGCTTTTTAATGACTGCATAATATTCCATGATATGATTGTATATAAATTCCTTCTTATTTCCTTCCTGCCTGACCCATGTTATTCTAAATAAATCTTCAGGCATTGGTTTTGCATAAATATTTGATATTATTCCAGGTTATTTCCTTTGCATGGATTTCTAAAAATTGCTTTTACTAAATAAGGGGCCATGAACCTTATAAGCCTCTTCATATATCTTGATTAGGACACTGCAAGCAAGCCAGAACGTAGGGGCAGATCTCATGTAAAATCACTCAGAAACACAGATGCAGACTAATTGGCTCCTCCAAGCTCCGTCACTGTGTATTTTTATTTCCAAATCCTCTCTCTAATGCTCTGAGAGTAAAGCCTGTTCTCTTCTGGGGAATATGTAAGGTAATTCTTGGATAGCGGCGTGGTAATCGTTTACAGGTTGTTCAGTAGGGATAGCTATTAATTCCTGGTGCAAAATAAACCAAAGATCCAAAGAAACACATTTTTGCAGGTGAAAATTATGTTAGCCAACATCATTTCTCACTCCAGTTTATGATGTCAGGTATCAAATTTCTCCATTATTAATGTGTGGACGCACGTGGGGGTAGAGCCTCTTGGAAGGAGATGAAAAAGCCGCCGGCACCTATAAACCCATCTTCCTAATCTTGGGAGCAGGTCCGGGAGCGGCGAGGGCTGGGTACAGTAGCTCCCCCGCACAGACAACACCGTGCAGAGGATCAGCTTTCTCTCCATTAGTGGGCTCCACCGTGGAGAGTCGGGGGTCATTCCTACTCTCTGGAGAAACCCCGGCTTGAGTAAAAGGCGCTCTCCATCCGTTCAGCACCGCTTACCTGTAAAGCTTCTGCGACCATTCTTTAACGACTGAATGCATTCCTCGTTTTCTCATCACGCCTCCCCCTACTTGGCTATTTTCCTAAAACTGTAATTCAAACTTTCCAAAAGAAAAAATAATCTCTGGCTAATCCTTTTCAAGAATTCTTCGAAGGAAATCTTTATTCTTTTATCACTCTTAGGGGAAACCTAACTCGTGATTAGTATTAGGATTCAGAGTGTTTTCACCACACGCGTATACGTAAGTAGGGTGAGCGTATGGGAGCAGAACATCCTTTAGTGCCAGGAGCATGCATTCGGAAGCCAGGGATGCTCCTGAGAAGAGCCACCGGCGTACTACACCCTAAAATGGGAGCCATGGGAAAGGGTCCTTTAATCATAAAAGAATTCGTTCCTAGTAAATACCGGCTGCTTTACCATTATGAGCACAGAAAGGGAAAGCATTTAGGCAGGAGACTTAAGAAAAGAAATGGCAGGATGCCTAAAGAAGGAGGAGCGGTGATTTGTGCTCTGAAATATTCCAAAAATCCCATGACATTTACATGCCTGTCATGCCTGTGATGATAAGTGGGCAGGATGAGGTTTGAGGAAGGGCTTTCCTGGGTGGGACCCATGTCTGCTCTGGCCCAGGCTCCGGCAGTGAAGGGTGGTGCCCTGTGGACTCCGACAGGGCTCCTTGGAACCTGGAGGATTCACTTTCTGGAGCAGGGCTCCGAACAGACAGAGGCACCCACTAGCTGACCCCAGTGTCTCCAGCTTTGGTGCGTTCGATTCCCGAGACACAACTCCCAGCTCTCCTTCCGGCAGCCATGACGTGTCGGTTCAGAATAAGAGGCACACACGTGTCCCTGTGGTCACCTGTGTAGGTCCCGCCATCATGACCGGGGATCGTGACATTCCAAGGAACGCAGTGTTTGCCACACTGGAGCAGTAACAGAGCAATGTGCAGCAGGCTGGGCGAGCGAAATTTGCAAACTCAGGATCCTGGGCCTCAGGCCAAGGCAGGCTGGGTGCGTTGCTGTGGTGACACATTTAGTCTCTAGGGAGGGATGCTGGCACATCGGCTGCATTTCTGGCACCACGTTTGCCAGCAAGAAACTTATGGAGAGGAACTGGTATCAACTCCAGAGGGAGATGCAAGCTGCTTTCTTAACTTCCTTGGCAGCACCAACCTTTGCAACTTGTGCACATAAACCCTCCTGAATATTTACATGAACTGCTATTTGTGACACTCTTTGGGGCCCTGTTGGATGGTGCTTTGAAGGGAAGTGCTAAAACGATAGCAGCATTCCAGTTTATAAATGTAACTATTGTATCCCTGAATAATTCAATCTCCTAAAATTGGCACTTAACGATGCAATGACTTATCTCTTGCTGGGAGGGGATTCTAATCCCGCTCCTCCTTTTAAAAATAGCTTTTCCTGTTGCCAAGAGGAGAGCCTGGTATTTACTATTAGAAGCTATGTTAATTAAAATACCAGCTTCTTTCCCTGTAGCAACTCACTAGCCCTATATTGGCTGAGCTCTCCCCTACCTGGGAGAAAAGGCCCCTCCCAGAAGCACCCTGAGTTCTTAGGAAAGCCTGATCCACCTCTCTTACTGGATCCTGGGAAGCAAAATGCCCTCGGAGTTGGCCCCTTAGTATTCAGACCATGTCAAGATTCAAGTAAAAAGCCTAGACTGCATCGTCACCAGGCCTAATATAGCCCAACAGTTCAAATCACAGTTAAATTATAAGCAAGCATGGGGCAAAGCTTGCAGATCTGTCTAGTCAATGAAGCAGTAGAGATAAAAGGAATTACTACATAAATGCCAACATGGAGGCTTTAATGAATACAGAGATGGTGTTCTTTCCAGACTTTTCCAGACTGCCCCCCGTCAGCTGTAAAAGGCTCTCCAAGATTTTGAACCTAATGCTTTCTTCCTCCTCTTCCTCCACTTTTTCCTCTCCTCCTCCTGCTTCATCTTTTAACATGCAAAACATCTCCCAAAATATTGGGAACCAAACAGTTCCTCTGTGTAGGTCCGTAGGTTTGCCAAGGGACAGTGATGCTAGCTGGCCAGTGATTACTACTGGAAACATCAGAGGCAGCAAAGGAAATGCAGTTAATACAATAATTCACATATGTTAATGCTTAGTTCCATCAATGTCAGCTTTCTTTTCTTCTTGATATATACAAAGCTGGCACACAATTTTAACTGATGAGGTAATGTCATTTTTAATTTAGAGAGCCTTAAGCTGTCCACTCACACTAGTGATATCATCTTTGCCATTCTCTAGGGAGATTTTATGTAAACATAAGTAATGTGTCCTGGACAGTTTGAAAAGGGATTGTTAAAGATGACATTGGTCATCAGGAAGATTTCCCCCACTTTGATCTCTTTTAAATTGCCAGATATAGTTTATATTACTGCCATATTTTAGCCATTCCTGAAATTAATATATCCCAGGACTTTTGAACCAAGTTAAACACAGAAATAAAATGAAGGTTTGAAATGAACGGATTATAATGTTTTCATGTCAGGGCTGGAAGAAAAACGGAAGACAGCTCAGGTTCTCTGGCTCCCAGGTGACTTGGTAAATAACAGGAGAGGGAAGGGAAAGACGCTGAGAAATGGGTAACACCAAGCAAACAAGAATCTCTCTATTTTCCAGAAGGATGCTAGTCTATTGGAGTCAGCTCCCTTTTGGAAACAAACAAAAAAATATGTGTTAACTCAGTACAGTGTTTAGAATAATATTTTATCACGACTTCCTTTACCATTTGTCTCCTCTTGGTATTGTTATTCAGCCTGAAAGTGTTGGTTGTTTTTTTTTTTTTTCTTTAATCATATCACTTTGGTGACTCCACGTGTGCCACATTTCCCTTCCAAACAACAGTGTTCCTTTAAAGATTCAGGCTGGTGGGTGTAAACAAAGTAAGTTTCCATGTTTAAATAAGCGTTTTTCTTCCGAGAGATGATGTTCTGCAATTCCAGATAGTCTTGGGGCAGATGATCTCTCTCTTAACCACTGTGGGTACAGAGAGAGGTTTTTTTCCCCTAAGAAGTCTGGAGTTTGGTAGAATTGAGTTAAATCGTAAAGAATCTGTTTATTATTCTGTGGCCATATGTTTAGAGGGTCGCTCACAGAAATCAAAGTATTGTTCATGGAGAGCTCCAGCCAAGGAGACATTTTGAATTCATAAAAGAACTTCACAGTTTGAAAAGAATGAATAGCATTATATATTGACACCCCACCACCATAGACAAAGGAACACAATTTAATACTAGAGAATTGTGCTCGTGAGATTTTTCTTCTTCTTGTTAATTGGTTACTTTAAGTGACATTGTCTGCAAGTATAATGGACGCCATTATTCTTAATAGTTCTGTGTTGCCAGATGATGTACACAGACATGATGTAGTCCATTTCAATTATTTCATTTTGCTGAATTTTTCTCCCTCCATGAAACACAGTGGTGCATGCAGATAGCACTGTTTTCCTGACAGACTGTGCTGCATGGGACTGCCTTCTAAATCACTGACATTTTGAGGGCATTTCTTGCTAACCTCTTGTTTTCTTCCGTATTTCTGTGCTAGGTATGACTACGTGGAAGTCATCGACGGAGAGAATGAAAATGGACGCTTGTGGGGGAAGTTCTGCGGAAAGATTGCCCCTTCTCCTGTAGTGTCTTCAGGGCCCTTTCTCTTTATCAAATTTGTCTCTGACTATGAGACACATGGCGCTGGATTTTCCATACGTTATGAAATTTTCAAGAGAGGTGAGTGACTTCCCGTAGAACAAGTATGACTCAACGTTAATTCACATTGTTTGATTCCATGAAAGACCAAAAGAAAAAGACCAAACGAATAGAAGACGTAATGCTTTTATCTTTTTGTGAAAATCGTATATGTTCCCACTACAAAACTGTTGGAAAATACTTTACCCAAAGAAAAATTACCCGATGTATGGCAGAAGTTATGTTTAAATTTAAGTATTTCAGGGCTCAAAATTGCATCATTCTAATATGCTGACCAGTGTTTATAAGACATATATTCTGTAAAACTCTTTTAAGAGCCTTTATTCTTAGCTTGCTTCTTCAAAAGTAAGTCTGATCTGCCCTCGAAGCTTGAGTTCCTTCATTAAATTGTGTGAGTCCCTTTTACCTTAAAGTCTTGTGCATCCTGTTCCCTTTGTTTTATTACAAAATTCACAACTGGTATTTCCCAGGAAAAGCAAAGTTGTCCACTATCCTTCGAGTTTTCTAAAACTATTGAAGGAAGAGGAGCTTTTCTATTAATGTCCGTTAAGAAGAGGAATAGTTGGGGAAAGAAGCTCTTGGAAGAAACCGAACAGCAAAGCTTTAAATGTTATTCTCCTTAGGAAATAAAGGTCCTTCTCCCTCTCCAATATAATCACTTAGTCAACTATTCCAATGGTATATATTGAGATAGATAGAACCTGACAATTCCTAGTCTCCCAGCCTTAAGAAATTGAACGCATATATCAGTCAATTGATAAACAATGTATCTTTATCTGGATGTCACTGTTTTTCAACAAGAGCTATTAGAGTCCTTTCATTTGTCAAATTCAGCCTTCCCTTTTAAGTTGACAGTAATGTGGGGAGTAGGGACCAATCCAGGGCCAGAGGTTCAAGATCTGGGATCATTGGTACAACTTTTTAAAAATTTCAAAGAAATCTGGCACTGTCCCCATGTAAGTATGGAGAGAGGGAGATAACTTTTTTCAAAAATTTATATAAGCATATACTTAGAAAATCTATAGCATAAGTAATAGTCTATATACAACATCAGTATGTACAGCTGATTACATATGTACTTATATTCTTGTGTGGAAAGCTGCTGGGCCTGTTCTCTAAATCATATTGTACTTGTATGCGTATGTACATACACACGTATAAACACATCTACATCTGCTTGCTTACCTGCCTATGGCACTATCAAAGAAAACATGGGGTCAGAAAAGAGTTGAGGAGTAGCCTTTGATTTGCATTGCTTCTCGAAGATCTGAAGATGGTTGAAAAAGAGAGCTCGGTAACTAAGTCATTAAGAATTCTTCTTCCTTCCAAACGAACTCGGTTCCCTTCACCTCCATTCCCCGGAGGTACTGTCCTTTCCCTGCCCTGATCTCCAACACCACCCTTGAGACTTGAAGCCTTAATTCTTCTCTCTCTTCATTTCCCTACATTCAGTGTGGCTTCTAGTTCTTTTGAATTTGTATCCACAAGTCTCCAAAAGTCATGCTGCCTTTTTGCGTCCACAGC